>NW_027271100.1:1077500-1677500 GCF_040938485.1 Diadema antillarum
GATACAAATTTTCTGGAGGTTTTGCGATCATTGCAGGGTTCAAAAATGATGTTTTATCAAAAAAATATATGCAATAATTTATTCATCAACATGGATGTGAAGATATTCATACAAACACTCACATTCCAGCAAGAACAGTTTAACATTCCAAGCAGAATAACCAAGTGTGTTATAATGGCACACACCTGTGAGATCATTTGATCGGCTACTTTCATGTGTCAATTCGTCATATAGCTGGTGACATGCAACTTTGTCTTCGAGACTCTCGTGTTCCTCTTCGTTCGCCACCATCAGAGGTTCTTCCTCCGAGTAATTCTTCTCGACACCTGCCAAATCATCTCGAGCATCTCCTTCTACCCTACCACTAGTACCAGTCAAAGATGGTCCTCCATCCTCCTCCTCTTCCTTCTGCTCTTCCTCCTCCATCTCCTTCTTCTCCATCTCCTTCTCCCCCTCCTCCTCCTCCTCTTCCTCCGAGTAATTCTTCTCGACCCCTGGTAAATCATGTCGAGCATCTCCTTCTTCCCTACCAGTCAAAGGTGGTCCTCCATCCTCCTCCTCCTCTTCTTCCTCATCCTCCTTTTCCTTCTGCTCTCCCTCCTCCATCTCCTTCTCCTCCACCTCCTTCTCCCCCTCCTCCTCCTCCTCCTCCTCCGAGTAATTCTTCTCGACCCCTGGCAAATCATCTCGAGCATCTCCTTCGTCCCTACCAGTCAAAGGTGGTCCTCCATCCTCCTCCTCTCCTTCTTCCTCCTCCTCTTCCTTCTGCTCTTCTTCCTCCATCTCCTTCTCCTCCATCTCCTCCTCCTCCTCCTTCACTTCCTTCTCCTCCTCCTCCTTCTCTTCCTTCTCCTCCTGCTCCTCTTCCTCGTGCTCTTCTTCTTCCCCCTCCTCATCCTGCTCTTCCTCCTTCTCCTTCTCTTCCTCCTCCTCCTCCTTCCGAGCTGGCAAGACGGGTGTTTCAATCCTCCCTTCATCATCTTCCGATGTGGAAATGGTTTCGCCGTCCCTCCCTCCATCTTCCTCTGTTGCCATGGTGACTTCACTGCTGTTGCATCCATCATCTGACGTTTTGATGTTATCATTTCCTTCGTTATCGCTTGGCATTTTGCCGTCATCACCTGGTTCGCTCTGGATGCTGGCATCATTGGTTTGACACCGCGTGGCGAGGTCGTTCATCACTTCGTGATCGACTTTCGATCTTGTTACTTCGTCCAGCACGACAACACCCACTGCCTGACCGCTGCAATGGTTGATGATGTCAGCGGTTTTGATGCCCGTCATGTACTGAATACGACAGAAAGAAAAAAGACGTCATAATGATTCCCATACCTTTGTTTCATCGTGATATTTCCTTAGTATACCTGTGGTGTCTCGTGCCATGAACAAAGAGAGGAAAGATATACGTATTACTGGAAAAGCATGTGACTTTATTGAGTATGCGCTCATTATCATGAAGTCTTATAGAGATTCAATGGCTCATGCAGGAATGCATATCACCATGCGATAATCCATTCACTTTCTTATCAAATTATTTTAAACGATTTTGCAATAATGGAAACATTATGCGGTTAGTCTTTTTAAAGGTAAGCATTTTCAGTAAAGCTAATACAGAGCTTCGTCAGTACGCATGAATTACCTATATATATATATATATATATATATATATATATATATATATATAATATATATATTATATATATATATGTATATATATAATACATATATATTTGTGTGTCTGTGTCTGTGTGTGTGAGAGAGTTTCTTTGTAACGTAAAACTACATAATTGTCCCAACGTACCGCACAGTTTTCATGATGATTAACAATGACTTACAGACGAAAGTAAATGGGGAAACGAACCAACCTTAACGGGGTCGTTGTCTTCGTCGAAGATCTTCTTGCGGCATTCTTCTGGAAATACCACGAAGTCCCCCCACTCGTCACCATCGGGCGCTGTATCAATCGATGTCGGATCCCAATAATCACCGCCATCGACTTCCATGATAACCTTCATAGGAAGATCATCCTAACATGGGAGTCATAAAATACGTAGATGTCACGTAGAATTCAGTGATGCAGAGGAGAATACACATCTCTCTGAAGCTACACGTCATGTTTAACAATGTTTGCATCGCCATCAACAAAAACTTTTTACAAAGTCTAACTTCATAGATATATGACACCGTAAAATGTTCATGAAAATCTTACCAAAAGGTATTTTAAAAATGTGTCAGCAGATTCGCACATGACAAGTTTTGAATAAAGTCACTGTTTCGTGGAAACGCGTGAAGCTTTCATAACTTTCTTTAATCATTTAATATATAAGAGAAACTTTCACTGACCAGTTTGTTTAATTTCATTTGACAAAATCAATTCGGACATAGCGCGTTTCACCTGACATGCCTGAACACTGGCATCGATGAAGTGCCAAAGATAAACCGTACTACATACTGTAGTTGCGGCCAATGACATGATGAGTAGTAGTTGAGGCCAATGAGTAGTCTAACCCAAGGTGGGTGTGTATCTAAAAGCGCGCTATGATTGACTGTTGGAAAAAACTTGGGCGTTTTTCTCCTTCCTTTCTAACCTACTGATAAATCCTACAAATTGACCTACTTTATGTTTTCCGATAAATTAACTGTAGTTACATGTGCATTAAATTTTCGATAAAGAATCACATAACAATGCAGAATCATGAAAACATAGATGTTGAGATTTTTTGAAATATTGATGACTGTACCCTTGCCAACGTTTGTATTTAGGCCTATTAAATGTCTTCATGGTGCTATCGAAGTGATATTACTGTATAAAAATGCAAGAATGGGAATGTATCTGTATGTCATTAAACATATTAGTGAGAAACTGCCAAAATAATGTTTATTTTCTATCCATGACAGGGAATAAACTCATAAATCATGAATAAGTGATGATGAATAAATTTAATGCGTTTTTAATCGAAATTGATTCTTCGTAAATCTATGACATCTTTACCTTTTTCCGGAAGCGGCTTACTCTCTGCGGAATAAAGCCCGGATCAAACTCATCAATGTCAGGGCCAACTTTGGAATGAATGCAACCCATCTTTTAAAAACTTTAAAAGATGCTGCAAGTGCCAAAGAATGTATGGAACTGCTTCTTCCGAAATTCGCAAGTAAGCAAGTAAAAGCGTCCGTGTCAAAACACAAAACTTTAATACAAAACATTATAACACCCACTGTGATTATAATATACCAAGCCGTTGCTAAGTACGCTATAGAGGTGCAGCGCAATTCATTGTTACGCAACAATCACGCTTGTTGCATGCAGTTTAGCGCATTTTTTCCCCTGTTAACTACAGTACTCTATCTATTGAGCGCGCCGTCGGAAAGTATATAGGTTGCCTACATTTTCCAATCCTCGGTCATCTTTCAGACTCTCATCTACTCCTCTTTGGTGCACAAAACTCGTTTCGCATCTTCCCCTTTCCTGTTTTTTTTCCCTCTCTTCCCTATTTGACTCATGCATTTTTCCATCCTTCTTTCCATCCTTATGTCTGTCCCGTCTAATTATTCATTCTTCTCCCTGACCGGCCTCCTTTCACGATTGTCTTTCATGTTTCTTCCGTTGTTCATTCGTATTTCTAAATTCCGTTTATAATTTCATTTGTTTGTATATCTGTTAAATGCAAAAGGAGAAGGAGGCGGAGGAGGAGGAGGAGGAGGAGGAGGAGAGAGAGAGAGAGAGGAGGGGAGAGAGAGATGGACAGGGAGGGAGGGAGGGAGAGAGGGAGAGATAGCCGATCGGATTAGAGAGAAGACGAGCAAGCAGGTGGACAGAGAATACAACAAAAGTAGCCCATGCACCCCTAAACCCATCAATACAGACACGGAAGGCAATAGTTAGTGCGCCCTCTGTGCTGTCATTGCTATTTTCTTTGCTGAAGAACGAGATACTGGAACAACTACACCCCGTATTATTGATTGAAGAATATTACAGTTGAAGGCTGATTCTATACAAGATGGAGGATACAAAATGGTAAAAATATAAGGATGCAAGAACTCTGTGACACAATCAACAAACAGAGAAACAAAAGCTATCAACACATGTTTTTTTATCAACATGTTTTTTTTTTTATTTTCCCACGAATAAGATCTAACTATAACGAATAGATCACGAATGGATAACATCAGCAAAATAATCTTAAAAGAAAAGGTAAAAAAAAGATAAAACAAAAAAGAGCTCGATACAAAGATTGGAGACAGATCATAATCATATACACATAGATAGATAGATAGATAGATAGATAGATAGATAGATAGATTGATAGATTGATAGATTGATAGATAGATAGATAGATAGGTATAGGTATAGATAGATAGGTATAGTGTAACTCTATTGGATAGATAGATGGAGAGGAGAAAGAGAAGAAATATGAGAGGGAGTAAAAACTAAGTTCATAAGCTGACTAATTTGTTCACAAAGACATATACTCGATGAGACAAAAATTATAGTGATTGGTACTGTCCAACTATCAGTAGCAGACGTGGCAACATTAACAACAACATACTTCAGTTGCATCGGACTTTTTTAAAATTCTGTTAATGTTTAAAGAACTCGAAAACATAATATGCTGAGATGTGAGCCAGCTTCCAATCTCTCTGACTTATTACGCAATGTCATCTATAGACTCCTCCATTTTGTTTTAGAATTAACCAACTCATACCCCAAGGCAGTGAATGTAGGCCTATATTGCACGCAAGTGCAAAAGAAGTGTAACTTACATGTTTTGTGCAAAAGAAGTGTAACTTATATGTTTGGTCGAAAAATGAAATTAATGTTGAATTGAATTGAAAAAAAAATGAAGTGTATCAAATACCACCGTAACGCGTTTTATGTCTGTTTTCTGTACTGTATTGATTGATACATGTTTTAGTAGAATGTCGTCATGTTCACATCCATGCAAGGCAACAATCTGTGTTAAAACCCGTTTAGGACGAGTCCCGAGTCTGAGTATACTCGGGCAGGTGTGTATGGGAAATGCGTGTTGTATCAAAATCAGTCCGTCCTCAACAGGTTGCTTCTCACATCATGTTTAGGCCTATATGGTTATGATAACCCAAGACAGACAGGAACGACTTCAAAAAGTGCATATAGACAAACTCTCTGTAAGTGATCACAGAAACGTTTAAGGAATGTCTCTCCCCCACCCCAATGTTTACCGTCTCTTATTGAATGTCTTGTACCATTATATACACAGAATCATGAGAAGTGAAAGTGCTGTTTTGCGCTTTCATCAAAATGAACACGCATTTCCATAAAATATTTATGTCGTTTTGAAGTGATAATGTTTGCATGTCTTTTTAAGTCCAGAGGATTAGAGTTCAGATTTGAATAATAATACCTTTCTGATAAACGATGAAGGTTTGTAATGTTCATCAAAGTCTGTTAAACCGTCCTTTATACTCGTATTTCTAAGGTCGTGTGGACTTACTTTTTATTAGTATACTAGTAATCCAAACTTTTATTTTAGCCGACAAAAATTTGCCATCATTAATTTCGTTGTGTTTTCTCGTTGGCTTTGACGATGTTTAGTGAGTATTTTATATAGGCCCTAGCACACATCCAAGTACAAATGCGGGCAAAAAGCCACACAGCCACTGTCACCCACGCAGTAAACTGGTCGAGAAAGCAGAGATTTGGAGATAGCCCTTTCTACCGAGAAATATATTTTGTCCTGCAGCGTAAGAAGGTAAGCATGACGTCAAAATCGTGCGGCCCAATGCCTGCATTTCTGTAGGCTTCCCGTCCCGCCCCCGTCGGTAACTCATTCAACCAACTTGGCTGGGAGTTGGAAAAAAACCTCAATCCGGTGGTGACCTGTGAAAAGTTTCTGCGCTCATAAAACTCTTCGGCAAACAACTCTTATTGGGAGAATGTATGCGATTACGCAATGGGGACAGTGTCGCAGCTTTTCAACTCCTTTTCTTTAGTCTGAAATGCCGGGAAAGTTCAAGTTTATTACGATCTGCATGAAGCCCAATCGAGATAGTACGAGGCGCTCACGATCAGCTTCGCCGCACTTCTTCCGTGCGCCTCCGTCTCCGATCAAAACAAGTTCGACCCCCACGACATGTCCGAGATGTTCGTACAACGGAGCGGCCGCCGCTGCGTCCGCCGCCGTAGGAGGCAACGCGTACGGTGAAATCCCCACTGCGCCTGCCTCGACTCCTCTCACGATAGTTCGTCAACCCCACATAGCCACAACAGACAAAATGGCTGCGCCCACTCGAGTGATGCTGCTAGCATGCGGGTCTTTTAACCCGATAACCAACATGCATTTGAGGATGTTTGGTAAGTATTGTTGCATATCTAAGGCGAGAATATTCGGGTGTTTCACTGTAGTGAGTTAATACGTACATAGACTTCAGCAATGCGAACAGATTAGAGAGTTGAGAATGAATGAAACTGTACCGCAAGGCGTAGCGTAAGGCGTAATTAGCATTGTGCTGCACAACGTGCACGAACCGTCCTTGTAAAGCAGTGAGCATGGTGAGTTATGGCGCAATATGATAATGCATATCCTACATGTATGCAAATGGCAGGATCCACGGTAAGAGAATCAGAGCGGCCATGTGCTGTACAATCCAGTAGTATAGCCTCAGTCTTTGTTCATTGTGCTTCAACACATGCTACAACTTGAGACTGATAAATGCAGAGAGGGGGTGGTAGGACTAGGATTAGGAATAGGAATGTGATCTACTGTAACGCTAGCAGGGCGGGGGTTAACTGCGACCAGCCCCAACACGCAGTGTTGGGGCTGCGCATTGTAGCAGACATGATCATGACAGGCGAAGTATAGCGCCTAAAAATCAATATGAAATCGCAAAAATTCCGCAATATGAAGACTTACAGGTGAAGATGTAATGTTGAAGACTGACTGCGTTCAACTTTTGGTTCTGGTAATAGTCCCTTTCTGCTCGGTTTGATGAGTTAAATGCGACTCGGAACTCGGGAGAACTACATCTTATACAGTAAATGGATTTGAGATTTGTGCGCATGCGCTGGCCATCAAGTCGTGTAGCTTTGTGGCAAGGCCTTATCATACTGTTGGCAAACCCTCTCGCTGTATATTGCGTTGCTTTCTGGGTGGGTGCGCGCGCGCACGCCTTGTCAGAAGGCTAAACGCATTGCGACTCCGCCAGCACATGAATATTTACGTGCGCAGTGTACTGCATACTGATTTCGAAAATGGTGAATGGGATGGGGAGCTAGGACTACGGACCCGTATATGGCCGTGAAAAAAACATTTTTTTCAAGATCATTGGACCAATGTGAACAAGAACAAGGTGAACGAAGGGTATTAATTAGATAAGAATCTTATGTATACTATAAAAGTACGTTTTTTCCTCGTGATATTCGAAACCTACGGAGGTGCGAAAATCTGTGACAGACTGTGTATGTTTTTCAAGCTTACCGATATAGCACTCTATTGACTCAGGACGCTCCCACAGTGTGTAACTGTGTATACGGAGCGTCCCGGGGTTAGGCGGGGGTGGATCCAGGGCAGGAATTCTGTAATATACTAAAAAGGGGAGGGGGAGGTGCCTTTACAAAATTACAAAAAAAAAGGGGGGGGGGGACGTACAGGCACTTCCATTTTTCCTTTTTATTTCTTTTGTTAAAAAAAAAAAAAATACAGGGGGGGGGTGCGTGCCCGGTTCACCCCCGCCTGAATCCACCACTGAGTAGGAAGAGCTCCTCATAATAAAGCAAGCCGCCCATAATTCGACTGTAGTAATGCCATCCAAATTTGACGCTAGCTAGTGTAGTACTGTATACGCTATATATTTCGCGGGGGTTTTATTTTCGCAAATTTCGCGAGTCGGGAGCTATTCGCGAAATTAACAACACGCGAAAATATTACCTTCCAAAATGAATCCCTTGCCTTGATGATACAAACATTTCAGTACTAGTATACCATGTCACGGCTTACCGAACAGACCATACTGGCTAAGCTTGTTTACGCACATCCACGTCTACTTACGAATACTGTAGAGAGCCAATCCATTATCGCAAGGGGACCACTCGTCAGAAATCTAGCGCGATGGACTTAACCACTTCAAAAATGTTGAATTCTAACTTACTAGTTCGCAGAGTTTGGTAAGTTTTTTTCATGCAGTGTATAACTAGTATCATTCGTATTTGCTAGTAAGTTGAAAATTCACACTTTCTTTGCCACTTCGTATTTTCTCTGGTCCCCCAATCGCGAATTTAACCACTTGCGAAAAAGTGTGACAGCGGCAATTCGCGAAAATTTATGTACGCGAAAATTATAGCGTATACAGTATGTGTAGGCCAAAACTTGATATAGAGTAAGAACCCCAATTTTCGGCCGGCCTCCAATATCCGGACACTTACCACTTATCACAAGGCAGCAAAGTCGACTGTCACAGCACAAGCATATCACATCGTTTCACACACTAGCACACTCGTTCACCACGCGAAAATGCCCGAGTCACCTCCAAAAATCCATCTAAAATCCCAAATTTTGCCGTCAAAATCGCGGAATCGCCGCGACTTTTCCAAAGCGCGCGCAAATTAGGGCCCGTGTAAAGAATCGGGGTCACCGAAAAAGCGCTAAAAATTGAAAAATTACGCCGTTCTGTTGCGAGATTTTTCGCTTATCGCAAGCTCAGAGTGTGATGGTATCCTCAAAAACACAAAAGAAAAACAAAATCTCCGTACGTGCCGATGCAGTGAATAAATGTACAGGGGCTGAATGCAAGTGCAGAGTCCCAAAAATTCGGACACGAACGGGCGCCGCAACATCCCCAATGCAACCTTGCGTCAAGAAGGTATGGCGCGCGCGGATTTTTCAGCGGCCTTGTATGCGTACTGACATTGCACGCGTGTCCGGATTTTGGAGACGCTGTCCGAATTTTGGGGAATTGACAAGGTGACAATATTTGGGGATTTTGTGAAATTTTATGATCGGTTTGAGAAAATCAATATTAAGAAAAATTAGTTTGATATATGTAACAAACATTATTATAGATTTCATTTTGTGGAAAATTATTTGAGTTGAATAAATATTGCAAAAAAGCTTAAGTGTCCGAAAATTGGGGCTTTTACTCTAGGGATAAAGTCTGTGCTTTTGCATGCGGTCAAATTTTGGCACATGAGGTCGAATCTTGGTGCAGGTTTTGTACCCTCCATGTCACTTGACCCTGGTAGTAGTATCCTGGAGCTATCTAATAATTTATAGCCAATTTAATATAGAATGCCAGATCTATAACATCTAGGACTCACTGGTAGGACCTATAATTTACAAAAATTGCAAGTTCTTGGAAAAAAAAAGGCAACTCCCTCAACCAAACCCTATTGCTGATGCATGGGCTATGGGAATGCATACTCTGGAATTTTGAAATGAATTCGAACCCCTATTCTTGTGCTGTAGATCCTAACCTGAATTTATTCCTGCAAATGAAAACTTATCACTGGCATGGAAGTATTTTTTTAAAGATGTTATATTTTTTCTTTCTTTTTAAGGTGATCGTATAGTTCTGGTTGAGACCTAACTTCAGGTTTCTAACATTTTCGGGTGAGATAGTGAGAAACCGCATATGAAATATGAAAAAGAGCATAAATTTCAAGAAGAATTCAACGTTTATTTGATGAAAATTGGTTTTGAAAAGACTGAGATACCCAAAATAGTGCAATCTTAATAAAAGGTGGGACCCACTTATTACGATCGCTTTGTTTTACTTTGTTTTTGGATGTCTCAGCCATTCTAAAACCGATTTTCATCAAATAAACTTTGAATTCCTCTTAGAATGGTTGTACAGTGTATGCTCTGTACTATTTCACTAGTGGTTTCTTGATATCTCGCAAAAAGTTAAAAGCCCAATCCTCATCTCCACCAATACTATACCATCCCTTCAAGTGGATGATGTAGAAACATTACCATTTTTTTGCCCAAGAATTTGAATAATCGGAATGATGTATCTGTAGACACTATAAAAAACCAGAAATCTGCTCAAAAATTTAACCCAGTGCTTGATAAGCCAATGTAAATTTAGACACATGACACAGACCTATGATAAGCAGCACTACATCCTCAAAACAATTACGCTGTAGGCCTACATACAGCAATGGCCAACGTCCACATGTAATCCTGTAGGTCTGAGTATTGATCTAGAGTACAGGTACTTCTTCTTCTTCAGTATAAGTGATGGCTGGGGTTCTAAGTAATCATACCACGACTTACACCAAAAAGTATAAATTACAAGGACAAACGTGTAAATTACATTACACATGTGATTTTACTTTGAACAGCAGCTGTAATTACAAATGTATTACTCATTTTTCCCACTTATAGAATCTGAGCAATACTGTATATTTTAGAAATATAGATCTGGAAACAGTTACACTTCACATTTTGAGATATTGTAGAGGAAGGTGTCTGTAAAATGCTTGCCTCTTACAGTATTTTGAGTGCTACTTTACACACATTTATTACAATCTCAGGTTGTATCTGTACCCATGAGGATAAAAAAAAATATTCAGAAAAACCAGGTTTTGATATCAGTAGTTCATCAGTGTAAGATAAAAAATTCAGTTCATCTCTACATCTGCAGGAATTGAATTACACCAAATATTGATGTATACAATGTGTAAAATATGTGTGTTTAAAAGCAGAAATTGAATTTGCTAGTCAATGAACCACAGTTTTCATTTAATTTCAATGTTATACATATGAAGAGCTAGCTTAATGTAATGAATCCTTTTTGAGGACTTCTGCATGCACTTTTGATTCTTAAGAAGAGCTAAGATTTACACTTAAAGGAAATGAGATTGTAGAAGGTAGGTTTGCAGTAACAGCATGTGTACAACTGTAGATAATCCTAGAAAGGACTGTTGTGTAGAGAAAGATGTGCAGCGTACAGGAACGTACAGATTACTGTTTACCATGACTGTAATATGCACAGTAGATTAAACTTAAATGGATACATTTCTTAAAAACCTGGGGTTCGTTTCATGAAGTCATCACATGAAAGTCGTAACATAAATCTCAGAATGTCCAAAGTCGCTCACGTGTACATGTATAAGGATTACATTGTCAAGGAAATTCACATGTGTAAATGTCATACACACCAGTGAATAAATGAAAGGTATCATTTGGGTGCATACAAATCTATAAGGAGCAAAGTAGAATTTTGAAGACTGATTCGATGACTGCTGGTATAATAATATACCTACACATGATTCATACAATGTACATAGGCCTACATATTGTGGATATTCTATGG
Source organism: Diadema antillarum (assembly GCF_040938485.1). Classification (NCBI taxonomy): domain Eukaryota; kingdom Metazoa; phylum Echinodermata; class Echinoidea; order Diadematoida; family Diadematidae; genus Diadema; species Diadema antillarum. The sequence goes on from NW_027271100.1 coordinate 1,088,790, forward strand.
GCTACAGAGTTGATATGGTTGCTTCATCTGCTCGTATTGTGCAATCGTTCTGTTTCCTGGTATTGGTGAGATGACCCATCCGTTTACACCAGCTTCTTCTGAAGAGGATTTCCTTCCAGAGGAAATTATGGGAATGGACAGGAAAAAGGATTATTTCCAGATAAGGGCAGAAGTTGTAGAAATTGTCACCATTTTTCCCTCCAGTATATGAGTTTAGTCTGACTTAGTGTGACTCAACATTGGTTTATGATCCATTACATGCATGATTTATTGCAAGCAGTGTTGCAGGGTTTGATTCTAAATTTATTTGGGCACGAGGTGGAGCAAGCAGAAATGAGCATATGGGAATCAAAATTTCACAAATTTTGGTGGTATAATGTAATATCATGTGAATGTAAGGAAGGGTTCTTTTTCTTTCAATTGATGCAAGAGATAGAAAAGAATGAGCGAGCAAACAACCAAGTCTGAACAACAACAGCAGCAGCAGCAACAATAGCAACAATAATAATATAAATATAAATGATAATAATGATGATGATGATAATAATAATAATAATAATAATAATAATAATAATAATAATAATAATAATAATAATATAAATATAAATGATAATAACAAAGATAATAATAATAATAATAATAATAATAATAATAATAATAATAATAATAATAATAATAATAATAACAACAACCTCCTGAAATGTTGGTTGCAACTATTTCCTACAATACATTTATTATTGTATCGTGATTGTGGTCGAATTCAGTGAATATCTTAAATCTACATGTATACCGGTGCGTGAAGTTTCACTGTTATATCCTTTCTTGTGTGCATACATACTGTACTGTATGTATTCTGCCTCTCAGAATTTGTCTAGTCCAGACATGATCACAAACAGTCCTTTTCAAAACAAAACCTGTAGTACCATGTTCAATCTACAAGGGACGAAATATTTCCCCATTCATCAAATTTATTTGTGGTTCCCAAATGCTGGTCCCAATAAAGAAAGGAAAGAAGTAACAAGCATTCATGCCTCTCTCTGAAATGTTTGCTCTCTCACATGAAATATTGATGGACTCACAAAACTGAATATTTCTATCAATGTGTGAATAATTTTGATGATTTATTCAGGTATATGAATTAAAGAGTTAATGTACATGCACATGTATGAAATATTTCAATATAGAATCTTTACCATACATATGGGAATTTGATGATGATCAACAAATATCATAAAAGGTCACACATGTTATCAGACAAAAAAAAAGTAAGTCTAATGATACCCAGCAGAGAAATACTGCACCATTAACATAAAAAAAAAAATCATTGCATTTTGTCAATATATGTGAAATTTTATGTGAAAGAGTTGATTAATTTCATGGAGTCTCCATCCCAACATTTGTAGTAAGACATGTTCTCAAGAAGAGATTTGGAGGGATACTTAAAAAAGGGACACAGGTATACTACTGCAGCATCACAAGGAAATAAAACTTCTAAATTTTAGCCGCTTGAAGTAGAATCGACAGCAAGACTCCAAATTACATGTCCGAGTGTGCATTTCAATGCAGCGGTTAAATTTATCAAAGCATGCACGTCATCAGAGGATGGAATACTGCCGAGATGTATTACTTTCTAGGAATATCCCCTCAGAAGTTACCAGTGTGGGGGTGGGACCCATCACTCTAACAGAGAATCTATCAGTTTTCCAGATGGGTACTTCTCTCTTTTTCTCTCCCCCTCCTCCTCCTCTTCCTCCTCCTTTCTCCCTCTCCCCCCTCCCCCCATCCTCCCCTCCCCTCCCCCCCCCCCCCCCCCCCCCGCTCCATCACTCATGCTATCCTGGCACTCCACTCTGAGAGATGTGCGTGTGACGTGATCCCTGACGCATGCAATATCGGACAAATAAGTCCCAGTAGGCAGTATACAGGGGTTCCCTATAGAATGCCTTAATTACTAAGCTGTACATGTTTTGTGTAGGGGAGCATCAACTCTCTTATTCATATCTTCACAATTCTAAACCAGCCCCAAGTGATGTGTCAGTCTTCACGTGTATTATGATTATTCTTTTATTGGAGTATTAAAGTCCTTTTAAATGAATTCTTGCAGATGCAAATAGTTGCATCACATGTGTACAGGAAAAAAGGAAAGTTTAATGGCAATGTCTGCAACATAATTTTTTCATTACACTAAGCATGCTTTTTTGCTGATAAGACAAGAAAACACAGTACAATGCAATCAGTCAAGGAAACCGCATCTGAACAGTTCTCATATATACAATGTAGATTAACATAATTTGCAGAAAGTTGTAGGCAATGTTGTACTTGTATTCTGATATAATGATTGTTGTATCATGACAGGCTTTTTGTAGCCCCTAAAGAAAATGATGAATCTTTGTAAGCAAGCAACCACAGACCAATGGCTATCGGACAAGGCAGAAAAGATAAAGTGCTTTGCCTAGAGGCACAACCACTGCCACTAGGGGACTTGAACCACGGGACATCATGATTGCTAATCCGTGATTTTATCCACAGAGCCACAAGAACTCCCTTAGGGAAGGGATATTTATTCTCACTAGCGTTCTACCGCGGGATCCCGCAAATTTGCGGTAGGACGATTTGCCGAACGCGTAATACGCGCTGAACGTTTTTTTCCTCGCGCAGCGGCAGGGGAAAAAAATCGTGCGGAGGAACGCGGTAGGACGCTGATCGTCCTGCCGCGGTAGGATGGGCATGATTCATTCTTCGTGTGCACGCAACTACGGGCAGATCAAAGAGATTATACCTATAAAAAAGCACTTGTAGCATCACTAGCTAACTGTATAATAAGACTAAATGAGAAAGAATGTAATTTAACAATGATTATACATTTTTAGACCAGATCACATGACCTTTGATATCCATTGGATCAGAACAAAATATGAAACAAACAAAAACATTACCAACTGCAGTACATCCATAGGCTATGTTATGTATGCGTGGTGTTTGGTACTATTATTATCAGTGTACCGTAGTGCCATTATGCAGAGAATGAAATTTGATAGAGCTGCAACACAGTTATGATATTCAGGATGGTCTGATGTACAATTCAGATAGAGTGAATGAAGTGTAAGCATTTCTGCATCTGTTTGACATGCATGGAAATAGCATCAATAGGGCTTCACACCATTACCAAGGAGTTTAACGGGCATCCCGTAGCCCTGTACTTCACCCCTTGGCGCCAATAGGGCTTCTATCCCATCAGGCTTTGTGATCTTAATGATCTGGCTTTTTGAGATGCCTCCGTTGTGGCAACGCTTCGTCAAGAAAGTTGGACGCCATTACTCAAATTCATGAGGCTGTGTATGCAGTATATTTCATTGTGGTTAAATTTTTTGTGAAAGCGGGATATTTACAAATCAATTGACAAAGCGACAATGTTTTCCCAAGAACTCATAATACAAATGCAGTGCATGATATCATCTGCAATGTAGATCTAAACATAAGGCGGACACTTTTTCTCAATTCTTCGCTGTGTTTGTTTATGGCAATGTTAAGACCCTCAAAAAGTTGCCCGCACATCCCAATATTCAAAATATTAAATGCTTATGAAATATGTATGGCATGTGCAGTTTTTCCACCAGTAAAGCAAATATCAGTAATGAGATTCAAATCGTCCTGAAAACTCTGCTTTCATTAACTAGCTGGTTAATAGCTGACAGTCTGTTGAATATGAATGCACAAATAGAAATGCATCCACATGTCCAGAATCATCTAAATGATCTTTAGACACTAACTTCGCGACTAACTGTATTTGTCTGGTGGCCCAATCTTTGATTGTGAAATTTTGCTGGCATGGGAAAGAAATGTAGTGGCCAAAAATAAAAGGACATACAAATTTTGAATTTTAGCTGCCCAATTGTTCCACTGAAAGATACATTGTAGCATTTTTGGAAATTTGGGGGCCAGACACCACTTTTTAGTGGCCCTGGGCCACCGCTAATATTGAACCCTGATAAGCTAACATTACTGACGTAATTCACATGGAAACCATATCATGAAAACTGAGGATGGAGGGATAGAGAAGAAAAAATAGAGGGACCAAATAAATGTCATCACTGTGATATTATATGAGATTAAATATACTGAAACATGTGATATAATATGAGCTTAAATATACTGAAACATGTGATATAATATGAGATTAGATATACTGAAACATGTGATATAATATGAGATGAAATACGTGATCATTATTACCACTGACAGATATATTGCAAAATTTTGCAAACGTGTTAAGCCCGACAGCATATTTTGAAGGCTCCTGCCACATTCACTTGTATGGATCAGAATAAAAGGTGTGCTACAAAATTTCTGTGTATCTGATTTATAATACACATTGCCACTGTTGTGATGCTGTACATGTGTATAAGTGTGTTTGTACCTGTATGCCTGGACATCTGCATTGGGCAAAAGATGATGAAACGGTGGGGAAATCATTGATGAAATTCCAATGGCAGAATGCAATTTACATGTCACGTTGTATCAAGCAGAGAGCCTTTGAGATGGCCTTCCCGTATTAAGGCAATGTTTCCGGAGCTATCGCCGAGGAAATGGGAGCTTAGATTAGGGCACATTGCAGCATGAATGATCAAGGATGCGGTGGAAATAAATAAAGGATGCTGCAGGGTTACAATGTATACTTTATATTGATACGGAGTAAACAGGCCAGGAGAGAGTTATGCTCATTATGTGGGTGTACAAATTCAACATGAGATGCAACTGTCTGCTTGTGGGATACAATTTGTCTCAAAATATACATGTACCATTATTTCATTCTATTTTAGGGAGTTTCTTTTTGTTATTTTTTGCGGGGAGGGGGGGGGATGGGTGGTGGGTTGGATGGAGGTAAAGTGAAGATGTTCTCCCTCTCGTATTTGCTATCCTGCATATTTGATGACTCTTTTGTTCTTTTTGTGCATCATTTATGTGACTTAATTCAGCCATTGTTACATTGATAATGTCTTCAAAGAAATATTAAAGGAAGGAAGAAGGAAAAAAGGAAAAAAACCCATGTCAATATATCCTGAGCCAAACAACTGCATTTATTCAATATGTGCAATTGAGTTTTCAGAAAAAGTATGATGTCAGACTGTTATCTTCCACTGATCTGAATTCAACAGAAAACATATAAATTTTGCTTATCTTGTTGCCATGACTACAGAGATTGCTAGAGACTACTTGAACCACAAAGGAGGTTTTCAAGTCATCGGAGGAATCCTCTCTCCCGTCAATGATGGCTACAAAAAGAAGGTAAACAATAATTTTTTTGTGTAAGTTTTTCTGCACAAATTTCTTCATTTACTATAAAATGTCACTTTAAGTTTCACAGAAGAATGCAGATTTGTTGGATACATGTAAGAAAGTTGCAGAAACTTTCCTATTTAGGGAAATTTGTTGTCTTAGATAAGAACTCAATGTGAATCTGTTCCCACCCGCTTCTCATTTCTTATTCTGTATAGTGTACCTAGAGTACTGTAAACGTGGAAATTTTCGCGGTACATTACTTTTCGCGGATTTCGTGCTACGTTCGGCTAGCGCGAATTCAAAAATGCGCGAATATATCTTCGCAATTTTCTATGCACATTTTGAACGGCCTGGTGCGCTTCGTCGATGATACTGCTACGTAGTACAGACATGTTTACGCATATAGCAGTATCATCGCACGCACCGCACGCACCGAGCCCACGGCCGATTGGTGTGCTACATCCCCGCGACTACAGTACTAGTCCTACAGAACATGTATCGAGTAAAATACATGTACTACGTAGTTGAGCGCTTGTACTCGCACTCGCGCCGCTCGCTACGTCGCTTATCGTACGCTGGCATCGCTGGATGAAACAGCGACTGTGTATTAACCCGCTGCCGTGCGCGAATTTAAGAACCCGCGAATATGTTTTCGAGCCGCTCAGCGCGAAAAATTAATCGCGCGAAAATATTGACGTTTACAGTATGCAGTGATAATATCCCATATAAATGTTTTATCACTGTTTGTACATGTGGTGGAGAATGCTTTAAGATTATGGTCATGATTGCATTCAAAACTTTAGTTTGACTTCACTTGAATATCTTGAATTTTGAAAGCCTGAAATATATTATGCAGTTCTTGTCGTGTTTAGATTGTAGACATATTCTTCATGTTGTCATATAATTTGATTTTGTGGTGCAGAAGTCTCCTGCTCCACACAATCTTAAAGAAATTTATGGAAGGATACACTGGTAAGAACACATTCTAATGTCTCTGATATAGACCCCGTTTACAGTGCGAGGCTCGGCTGCGGCCGAGCCGCTGCCGAGCCCAGCCCCGCTTCAGTGTAAATGCGCAAAAGGCCAAATGCGAGGCCAAAATGGGCCTCGCATTTGGCCTTGCTCTGGAGGTGGTCTCGGCCGCGGCCGAGACGCGGCCAAGTCTGGCCTTTTCTCAGTGTAAACGCAAACTGGGCCAAATGCGCGGCCAATTTTAGTCTGGCTTCCAAACCCTCTGCCTGTATCTTTCGCTATTTGGGATATTAACCCCCTCAACGTTGGAAACTAATATAGTTTAAGGTGGTTTTGTCCTGCAAAGAATTTTTTTCCTTCGGCAAAGGCCTTTGCCCGAACAGCGACTTTCTCGCCACGGAATTCAGTTGGCAAAGGGTCTGAAAACCAGACAATACCAAATTGCGTTTGTTTACAAGCAGAGCGCCACTACGACAAAATATTGAAAGGTTTGAATTAAAAGCGCGGCCGAGCCCAGCAGTGTAAACAGACAAAATTGCGAGGCTCGGCCGCGCAATTGAGGCCGGGCTTGGCCGCGGCCGAGCCCGGCCCCGCACTGTAAACGGGGTCATAGATTATAGAACTGCAGTGGCTAGAAGACAGGCCATAAATATTTCATTTAGTGAATGATGCTTAACTGTAGACACATACCCTGAAATGCCTTGACACAATTTAAATGCTTGACTTTGTGACATGTTGCTTGGTGAAAAGGTATTTTTAAGCTGTTGAGGACGAGTCCCGAGTATACTCAGGCAGGGGTCTATAGGAAATGTGTGTTGTAGCAAAATCAGTCCATCCTCAATGGGTTAACAAAGTACCATAACATTATTTTGGCCGAGTTACGAAATTCATGATATGTAAGGGTTGGGATGGAGATTGAAAGAGGATGACTACCTCAGTTCTAAGGATGCCGTATGAGGACTTCATTTAACGATCTATGTACAGCATATATGTATGATGATATGATTTCATGCATGTTTACAAAAACATGTATCTTTTGTGTGTCATTAGACAAGAGATGTACTTCATTCACTACAAATAAAAAGAAAGTTTATGCATGGATTTATGTGTTCCATATGGACTGCAATTTCCACTATCATCTAATGCGTGCACTCTGATGTAAGCCACGCATACAAAATACTTTGAAAGTTTGAGGAAGATATGCAGGTGATCTGATAAAGATGTTGACCAATTGCTCCTTGAATTCATCCTCCGCCCACGCTGAGTGCCAACCATCATGTGACCCATTTATATTGCACCCCCGAGGGAGTCCAATTAGTGGCTAACGACATGGCTGTCAACACCATCCCATCCCTATCCCTTCTTGATCCTGTGTCACCAGTCATAAGCCATCAAGATTTACATATTTCATCAATAAATCATAGGGTCTCAGCATTCCTAGTAATTACGCTTTGGTAGTGCATAATCCTATTCTCAAGATACATGTAGTTAGCAAGTGCATGCACTGAAGTTTTTCAAAACAAACAAACAAACAAACAGTATGCTGCATATTGTAGTAGACCATTTTGGTAATGTATTAAAATTCTATGCATGTTTTGTTCACAAATGTTGCCCTTGATAACCATAAAATTTGCCAAAGACTTGTCCCACCTAGCAATAACTAAGTGAATTCCTGCCTAAGGGACTTGATGGGAGGGAACAGATGAGTGCAGTGCTTTGTTACAAGGCTGTATAGGAAAAGAAACACCCATAAATTTACTACACGTGGACATTATAGACATAGCCCATTGAGAAAGTTCTTCACTGTGCATTTTGCAGTATCCATATTTACCCTTCTAGAGCCATTTGCTAACATTTCCCTCTCGACTGCTCTCCAAGAAACAATGTACACAGTACTATTCTTAAAACATAATGTACTTGCAATGAATCCTCCTACATGCAACTTAAAGAGGTGAAATACGTAAAACGTTAGATTTGGTCTTTTATGAAAAAAAAAATGATATTATACAGGTCTTGGTTTAAAGCAAGAGAGAGCCATTATTTTGTTCTTATAGAATTCTGTTTGAGATGGCTCAATAACAGTCTTGTTTAACTTTCTTGTCCTTTTAATGCTTCACTGAAAAAAAAAAAAACAAATCTTCACTGAAGCAATGCTGGCCTTCTTTGAAGGCGTTTGTGATGAATTCATTAACCCGTTGAGGATGGTTTGATTTTGCTTCAACATGCTTTTCCCATAGATACCTGCCCGAGTATACTCGGGACTCGTCCTCAACGGGTTAACTTGATGGGGAACTGGAGCTTTGTACTCGATAGAACCTTTCTGTCCTGTTGATTGATGTCAGGGGCTTTTTCTCTAGAGAGTGTCGCCAGAATCATGGCAAAAAAAAAAAGCAGAAAAGGAGGGCATTCCAGGGTCCTTCACACCCTACAGCCACCGCATGATGACACCTCGGCTCTGGTCTTATTTCCTCCGCCTCGTAATGCGATCGATTCCCGTCACTTGGCCAGAGCGGCAAATCTCGGCAGCATGCATATTTGAATACTTGAGCTATGCAGGTTTTTCTCACCAGATGCGAAGGAGAGGTGTGAGGTTACCAGTTTGTGATGTGACATTATGAACTCTATTACCATGAAGGATGACATGATGGTTCCTTTTCATCAAATTGTCATCATGTCTTATGAATCTTCTGTTCTCTCGATTGTGATTTATGCAAACACCTTTTCACCCTAGATGTGACGTATCTTCATACATTGACACCCCAATTGCACCTTAATCTCACTGCCTTAATATCATGGGTGCAATAGAGTTATGAGCAACATAAGATGGTTTATTGGCCCAAATTACTCCAAGCAATTTTATTGGGAACACTACCCCTGTCAGATAGTGAAGGAAAATATCATAAGGAGAATTTCACAGAGTATATTTTTGTTTTAATGAAAGTGATAATTCCCTCCAAAATGCTGAGAGTAGTATCCTCCCCCCCAGCCCTCAGAAGGACATAAGTTATGTGCTCTTCCATTTTGCTAGAAAATGAGTATGTGTGGAATTTTCTTTTATATGATACACTACTGTGAGATCACAAATTGTTTTAGCCTTCTCATCCAGCAAATACAGCATATTGGAAATACAAATTATCCAAAAAAAAAACAAAAAAAAAAACAAAAAAAAAAGATTGAATAGATGACCATTTTTTTTAGTCACCCTTCAAGGATGCTTCTACTGATTTTTATCTTTGCTGAATTTAGAGTAAATTCTGCTTGGAGGTGTCCTGTGATGCTCAAATTAGCCACCTATGACCATGACATTATTTCCTTGCTACTCCCTATTACAATAATATGCTCTGAATGAGAAAAATTGTGTTCACATACAATTTTCTAGAATTTTCACAAAAGATATTGACTGTTGGTGTGGGAAATGCGTGGAAATAAATGTGGCCATACTTTGTGGGTAGAGAACTTTAAATAGTGTCTAATTGAAAAGTGAAAGTGATACAGTTTGTAACATTCTATGCAGATAGACATATAGGTATGGAATTATGTACGAGGGATGTTAATACTATCACATGACCACACCAGCTGTTTTGAGTTGCCCTTTGGACATATCAGCTGACTTCACAGAGGTCCATCTCACGATCGCTGTTTGTCTAATTTCAGTCAAATGGTCAATGACCTGTCACTGTCACTGCGTTGCATCAATCAAAATATCTTTCAAAAAAAAAAAAAAAAAGAAAGAAAGAAGAAAAAAAAAACCCTCTCCTGCGATATTTCTGTCAGGCAGTCTTTGCAGGAGAAGTCATCTCAAGATGTTGGTCTGATTCTTAAGGGCTTCTTACACTTGTAAATTTTTGCTTAGTCCCGTACCAACGGTGGGGCTAAGGCCCCCCCCCCCCCTTAGCCCCACCGTTGGTACGGGACTATCCTTAGCCCACTTTCTGTTTACACTCGTTTTTGCCAAAGTGGGCTAGCCCCACCGATAGTCCGGTACTATCTGGCCATGCAAAATAGCAGGGTTAGCACCGCAATTGCGGTGCCGAGCAAGTGAGTGTAAACAGAATGAAAAAAATAATCCTGGGCTAAGCGACGGAGACGAAGTCCGACCCTCACTGACCAATCAGAAACGAGGTAATCAAGTGCTGCCGGTGAGTGCGTGTACGTGTACAGTACACAGCGTAATCATGAGTATTCATGTGGTTTGGAAAGTCCGGGGCTAAGAAATACGAGTGTAAAAAGGTCAGTTTTCTCCTTAGCCCCGTACAAGAGATAGTACGGGACTAATTGGCGAGTGTAAAAAGCTGAAAAAATTGGTACGCGACTAACGATAGTCCTGGGTCAGAGAAAGTCCGGGGTTAAGAAACACAAGTGTAAAAAGGGCTTTACAGCTCTTGGTTGACCCTCTTTTACTGATCTCGTTTTTAACCCTCTACTGGCCCCAGATTGGAGATTGGGACTGGAGCTAGCTTCAGGTGTGAGTTCATTAGAGGATGTTTACAAAAAAACACCAGGACTCGATGCATCTTGATTTCTTTGCCTCCCCCACCATGGGCCAAACTGAGTGGAATCCATTTTCTCACTGACCAGACTGGAAAAATTGCAGTGCATATTTATTCAGTTAATCATTGAATAAAGAAAGGTATCTCATTATGGAGGTGACACAACATTTGCTCCTGCGACAATTGCTCAGGTCTTATTTTCTCCAAGGACTTCGGGTTTGGGTTAGGGTTGTGATAGGATTTTAGGTTTAATTTTATGTAAGGATTAGTATTAGGATTAGGGTTATGTTTGTGGGTAGAATTTAAGTTTGGCCAAGCATGCAGATATTTCATGGGAGCAATCATCGCAGGAGCATATGTCATGGAACCAATCATAGCATAGTATGTAAAGAGATCCCATTTGGTGATTTGTAGCTGTGAATAGATTATTTATGTGTACCAATGAAGGGAATTGCGTAAAGAATGACCGAAGAAATTATCAGTTGGAAAAATGTGTGAATGATATTAGTCATATGAGCAGGAAGACAATGGTACAATTCAGAACAGAAATGAGAGACATGGTTAAAAATGAAGTGAAAACAAAGATAACTGATGTCAGCAACAGTTTAGTGGTGAAGAGTTTTTTTTTGTTGTTTTTTTTAGCAGAAATTGAATGGTTTGAGATCCTTTTTTGAAAGCTGAATTCAGAATTTATTCTTCTGTTTCTCAAATTCTGTATGCAAAATGAACTCTTTGTCTGTAATACCAAATAGACAGGATATTCTCTCAATTCAGTTTAGCTCATGTTTTTCACTTGTAGGGAATTAGATATGGACATCAAAGGTTATGTACAGTGTTTAACACAAAGCAGATAATCTATGATAGAAGATCTTCCCAAATAACTATGCAGGTAGCTCTATAAATGACACTCATGCAAGGCATGGGATCATATACTTGTACCTCAGAACATTGTCCTTCAATGCAGACCCAGTTGCCCACTTGCCAGGGGCAATTCAAGCTTACTGTTAGGCAAGGTATTAATGATTACTGTGCCTTCCTTGTTTGAGGTCCTCGCCCCTATCCCCTTTTTGGCTAGGGAAAGATATCTTTTGATATGTCCTGCAGCGTGCTTTATTAATTACATACTCTCCTTGTGTGTCACTGTTTAAGCTATATGAAGTCGATTAAAAAAACCACCTATATATTTTGAAGATTTTTGACAAATATCAGGAGACCTCTTCATGTGTCTAAGGATGAGGTTGTGTGTATGTTGATAGTCTTTCAGTGTACAGAGGTTTTGGCATTGTGTTCAGTCAAAACATGTCCCCAAGTTCAAGAATACCACACACATGGGTATCCTGAAGGATACCCCTCTAAGTACACAGAATATCAATCACATGTGTCATGTTATTTTGCTATTAAAAAGTGTTTTTTTTTAATGAATTTCTGCATGTGCTTCATGTGTAATAGAAAAATCTTCTTTTTGTTTCGAAAGAGATGAAAAGCAAACTCTGCAAAATTGTTGGAACATGGACGAGGATATTTAGTAGAGGCTAGCACTGTTTGAAAACAATTTATTTTTGTTTGTTTGTTATTAAATCAGTGCATGTACCCTGTACAGGTTCCAGCTTGAGGTAAACATTTTACAAAGAATGTGTGTCCAGTGAGATAGCTGCAGGTCTATTTATGCAGTGAAATAGCAAGGACTGGTCACACTCTTCTGACCAAGCACAAAGAGGAATATTTTTTGTCTAGTCAGGTGCTTTAACTGAAGTCTAAAATCCACAGTTAAAACCTCTTTATGGTTACTGAAGCATTTATGGACTGAAAGAAATGTAATGTAGGTTAGGTTTACACTACAGAAACATGTTGTATCTTGTATGTCAAAAGCTTGTGAAATGCACTGACTTACAAATGCACAGCTCATATCCTGCTACTCATTAGCCTCCTCCTTCTTCTATTTATTTTTAAAGAATAAGACAGTCAAGAATGATGTAAGGTAACACATCACAACATTGACAACAAAGCTGTATGTTCTGTAAACTGGAATGTCTTTGCTTTACTTACAATCACATGGCAAGTGTATATGAGAAATCATCAAAATAATTTGCTGAAGTACATACACATCTGGTACTGAGTAGTTTGTAATGTTCTCTTCCAGCATTCATGAAGAAAAAACAAAATAGTTGACTTTGTGCCGTCTGCATGAAGAGTGTAGCAATATCAATGTTTCAATGATGGCACTATCAACTAAAGTCCAGCAGTATTGCTGGTATCCTTTGATAGACTGTAGTTGCTGTTGCTCTGACATCTGTGTATAATCCAAGATGTTGTTTATGAAAAGACAAGCGCAAATTATAAATTTAACACCGACAGTGATGAAATATGTTGTCACTTTGAGCACTATGATGTGATGGAGAGGTTCTATGAACTCCACCCTCCTTGCACAAAACAGGGTTTTAATCATCACTTTTGGTGTGCGCTGAAGTCATTTATTCACAGGGAGTAACATTTTCTTTAATATAGTATGATATCAACATAAGAGCCAGAAGGCCTGTAAGTATCAAACTTTTAGTCACATTAATGCCCTCCTAGCCCATAACTGACTCCTTTGCTTACTGTTCTTGTCAGTGAGATACTTGAGGTGTATGCTGCCTTCACATTAATTTATATGAAATCCCAGTGGGCGAATCAGAAATGAGATTCTATGAGACTCTAGGCCCCACTCTGTGCCTTGAAATTAATGCAGTCTCTAATTGGCAGAAATTAGCTCCCTTATTGGCTCCCCATAGTGGCAAGGGAATCTACTGAGAGGTTGATGATTTTAACTACACCTTAGCCATCACATGAAAAGAACAGGAAATTGAGTTTATTGCATGTGATTAAAAAAGAGTTGGCACTTTTTTGTTGGCAGTACACTGTAATGCAGCCTAAGTGTAAACTTTCAATGTGTTTGAACTTATGTTTACATCGTAATAGTTTCAAGGTGAAAGTGGTGCTGTGTAAGACTTTTATGAAAGATATAAATAATTTTGTAAAGTGCTGAGTGCAAGTCTACCCTGATGTCTTTGTATCTAATCTCAATTAACTCTTTGAGTCCAAAATCCACTGTCATGGGAAATATGCAGAGTTTGGTGGAGCTTTGACTTTTGGTTGTCATTAATCAGTAAGATGCCTTTCAGATGAAATATTGCCTGCAGTTGCTAAAGTTATGAATGCGAAACAATGCTCTAAACAGTAATATTTAAAATTTCAGGTTGAATGTACATTGTATGTAGTAGTTCTTATTAGTAAATGTTAACATGTTGACAGGAAATGTCTTGTACATGTACAAACATGGAAATATCAGTAAGTAATATAGTGGATCAAACACTCAAATAAAAATCAGAGAAATTTCATGTATGCACAAGTGAAATAATTTCTTTGTTTCCTACATTTTGATTGATTCTCACAGGGACTGATATCTGGCAAGCACCGAACTGAGATGTGCAAATTGGCAATCGAGAGTTCTGATTGGCTGAAGGTAGACACCTGGGAAGTGGAACAGCCAGAATGGATTGAAACAGTAAAGGTACACCAATATGTTTGATTCAAACACATAACTGTGGTGTTGTATAAAGTCACCCACATTGTACTGTTTTTAAGTCACATCAGCAAAAGGTCATATTGAGTCTCTGCTAAAAGGGATATACTGCATGCAAGTGTACAGTGATGGTAACAGTAGCAAGCAATACACTTCTTTCTTTCTTTCTTTCTTTCAAAGAGATTGTTGTTCAAGTATATTGTGTGTATGTGTCTTTATGTGTACCTTTAGTTTACAGTAGTATACTTTAAAGAAATAAGCTAAATTGTTTGGTTTGTAGTAAAAGTCTTTTTAGATTTTAAACTGCCTAATACTGTTTTCTTTATGTGTTTGATAAGAGAGATGATGAATGAATACTAAATACGAGATTTTTGTTTTCTTTTGTTGTTGAGCAAACTTTGCATTAAGTGAAATCAAATGTCATGAGATAAAATTGAGACTCCAAACTAGTAAGGGGTGTGGGTATGACAGATGAGTTAAAATGTGACAGTTAATATGTAACTTTGATATTCAAAATAATATTTGAATATATTCTTATGTATATGGTCATTTTTTCATAAAACTGCTGAATGTGTAGTTGAATCAAAACATTCACCAACAAAAGTGCTTGTGGCTTGTATAGATTTTTAATGTAGGGCTTTTTATTCATTCTATCACACTTTATTATGTATTTTTTGTCTGTAAGTTTTTTTCTCCTTTCCTAATTCTCTGGCCTGTCCATGCGATTCTTTTTCTGGTTGACAATTGATCAGGCAATCTTTGTTAATAGAACAGTCCCCAAACTGTGAAGTGTATTCGTTAGTTAAATATTACCTGATTTACGTAAATGCGATGCAGTGCTATTTCAATTTGCAATTTGCGCTGAATCTTTCAGAATTCGGGAGAATAATGCAGTGAGCTGCAGTTGAAAGAGAGCATGATCCATTGATTTTCCAGGATTATGCTGCGGAGAGAATCGGTGGAAGCGGTACCATTGAAACACTAATTCCTCATTTTTATCAATCAAACCTTTTATAACATAAGCTCTGCAGTGATGCGGATTCTAGGCTAGACCTACATTAGAAATGATAAAAAGTACTTAAGTAACAATAAAATGGGCATTTTCTTGTTTATGGGATGCATGTGAGGAAATCATGTAAATGTCAATGCACTGCATTGATGTGCTATTGCACTTTACAAACACAGATTTCTCTGTGGTTACACCAACAGTGAGTACCAGTATTATCCATGGCCTTTCTCTACATCATGTCCATAAAGCTTCCACACCATTGAAGTATTAATACCACTCTCTGCGTGGTTGGCATTAAGGCTGGCTTATTAGTAATGCTGCCTGCCATTTTCATCTGATCCAGGGGTCTAAAGGTATTTTGTACGCATAAAAGAAATGAAAACAGCGGCAAAACTTAAAAAAGAAATAAAGGTCATTATTTCTGATCCATGAAACCACATTCCATGATAAAGCAGAAAACCTTTCAGTGGTAAAAAGTGTCAAATAAACAGATTTTTCTCCAGCATCCTGTCAGAATTTCACTGTCTAAAAGATCTTGAAATTTATTTATTTTGTGTGTGTGTGTGTGTGTGTGTGTGTGTGTGTGTGTGTTTTAAAGCTTGTTGCTGAAACATCCTGAATTAACCCGTTGTATATATGGTATTCTTGGTCTCTTGTGTGCTTGATTGCATCTAAACTGCAGAGCCTATTTGCTCAAAACTGTGTTTATTTGGTGGTCGGCTATTCTAATGCCATTTCTGTGGCAGATTTGTAAACATCTTGTGAAACATATCAATATACCTCTGTAGAAAGCTTACAATCTAGAGAATTCAGTGGACAATAATTCAGCACACACACTCACACACACATGATCAAACAGAATACATTGGATAGACATCTTACCACAGGTATGCAATCCAAGTAAAAGCATCTATTTATTACAAAGGCCACTACCCATACCCTCTAAATTGAGGCTATTTGCTGAAGCTGACCATTACAGGTCAAAGCTGTGCAAAGAATGTGGCAGCGTTCACATCAGATAGCACGTTCAAGAAAGATGTCACACGCAGGGACCCATAGGGCCTACTATTGTGCCCAGTCACTTGTAGGAGTAACTGAGAACAGTTGATTCATTCTCTGGAGACTTGATCCAGTTTCCATTTAGAGTGTTTGTTCAGACCCTATACACATGTCAATACCACGCTGTATAATCCTTCAGTGAAACAATGTGTCAAGTATTCAAGTTTGCAAGACTTTAAATCAGAGTCTATTTGATATAGATTCTAGCGGTTAATGTAGATGTTGTGCGGTGAAAGAAACATCAATGTGAGATGAAAGTTGTCAGTATTCTTCAATGAGTCCTAACCAAATACTGTAAAACGAGGAATGTTCACATGCATTTTAATTTCACAAATTTCGCCAGAGCCAAGATTCGTGAAATTGAAATGCATGTGAAAGTTCTTGTCTACACTTTACGCATTGAATGTTAGAGGCAACATGCAAAAATTTCATGCCACAAAGAATGCTGTTGGCTCCAATTTGCGAAAATTTCATGCTGCGAAAATATTGTGT
The DNA here is from genome assembly GCF_040938485.1 of Diadema antillarum. Taxonomy (NCBI): domain Eukaryota; kingdom Metazoa; phylum Echinodermata; class Echinoidea; order Diadematoida; family Diadematidae; genus Diadema; species Diadema antillarum. The sequence continues at coordinate 1,105,654 of NW_027271100.1, forward strand.
TTTACAGTACTTTTTTGATGCAGGAATCTACCTGTTTACCTCTTCCATTTCACTGACTCCTTGTTTCTCCAGTCTGTGAAATATTTGAGAATTCTTGTTAGTGTGAATGGAGCATCCAGCAGTGAATTCTTGGGGATCAGGGACGGGTAAAAAAAAAAGCCTGCGGATCTTTCGTCACTCGTTTGCATGCGAGGATTCTATTCATTTCCGGACAAACAACGGTATCGTCCCATCGGGGAGAGGGAGGGGGAACCCTTGCATTTTGATTGGCAAGCAGGAATCAACGAATGATAATCATATCCTAAAAAGATGGGATTGGGAGAGTGTATCACATGTTACGGTAGTGTGTGCCCCGCCCACATTCCATGCAAGCTTGATAAGATGAGATTACATGGTGGTCACACAAGGCATGGGTAGATGTAGTATATGTATACATCAGAGGTAGATGTGGAAGAAGTGATATAGCACCGGTTCAGCCTCTGATTCTATGAGTGTTCTCAAGGGATGGATTGTCTTTAGAGGGGTGCATCATCACATCTTATGTTTAACAGTGACATTCATCATTTACATTGTCAGTCATCTTTCAGTTATAAAGAGTGTAAATTGATATTTTTGTGTTTCATATTGTTGTGTGTGTTGATATCAAAATCTGTTCATATTCAAATTCAGAGCATACCACTGTCCATGTAATCCATCCAAGATGTATGTCCCACTAATGTTTTGTAAATATGAAACAAAGAATAAATCCCTCCATATCTTTCTCAAAGTACAATTCAATGTCATTTTCAAGTTTGCTTTGTATTGAAGAAAAGAGTACAATGAAGCAAAAATAATGGTGGAAGTTTCATCAAAATCAGACATCAAAATCAGATTAACAATAGAAAGCCTTGATAGACAGTCACAAAACATTTTGTGGAACAGTGATCTAAGTTATACCCAAGTATTCAAATTTAGATGAGATAATGTCATTTCTTCTTTTTGATCTGCATACAAAGCTCTTTTAAATTAGCATGTTTCAGTTTAATCAAAGAGAAAAAAAAAACTCCTCTTTTAATTGCAGTTATTATTGTGGTGTCATCACTTAGCAATGGTGTTTTGTGGAAGGGAAAGTGTTGCAAACTTTGTAATTCACCAATCAGAAACATGATTTGTATCATTTTTTGTTCAGTTGTGAAGTGAGAATTTACACTTGTGACTCATTAATTGTGAAGCAACTCTTACCTTCAGAAATGCTCTGCTATAGATGTTTAAGATAAGTATTCAAGATTTGTGAGCGTTACACTGAAAAATTCCAAATGAAGTGGCAAAAAGATGCTTGCAGAAAAGGAGGGTGCAAGGGATTCGGGATTTAACTTCTTTATATGATGTAACAAGAGGAATTTCTGCACTGTCTTCTTGATGTCTTGACAATTTACATGATAAAAAAAGAAACAAAACATTGAAGAGCACAAATGGTCTGGCAGAAGGAGATTAAGGAGCAGGTGGAAGGAATGTGCTGTGATTACTTAAAAGGTTTCTGAATCAACCGTCATCTCAAATTTGCTAGCAGTGTGTTTAGAGAGGAGATGCAGGGGTATAGAGCTTTTATGTCTTTATCCCTTTTAATGCATGCAAGTAATTAGTGACCTTCTGTCGCTCTCTCCTCTCAGCCTCACGCTATTGCTGTCTCACCCACCCTATTTCTTTGTTTTCATGCCTTAAATCTCTTTGCAGTGTGCTGTAGGATTTACTGTCCATAAAGTTTTTTTTTTTTCCAGAGCTTAAAATGATATATAATGATGACATCCGACAGTGAGCATGTTGTATCCTGTTTCCATTTGGCTTTGTTGCAAACATCCGCCACCTTCCATCCAGCGGCTGTGCAATGAGAGAGAAAAAAAAAAAGCCCACACAATTCCATTCACTAAAAGCGACCTCCCGGCATCCGCCGACTGTAATCATTATGCAGCCCCACCGACGGAGAGATTCCTGCGCCACTATAAGCCCATCCTGGCTCGCTAGGATGTCGACAGACACACTTGATTCGTCTAATTTGCAAAGCGGCCCATCCCGGCTCTACCTGTTCAATCAGGGATGTAGCCCCACAACAAGGAGTCATTTTGATCTCTTCCCACTACACAGATGACTGTCTCATCAATGGTCTGAATTATGTGATTTTTTTTTTCAAAGACCAAAGATATTGTACCCTGCATTTTGAAACTGATAGATATGTGTCGTACATGTATTTCTGAATTGAAAAGAAATTCATGTATTATAAGCATGTCATGATTTCAGTGGGGGTTGAATTTGAATATGTGTAAATTAAATATATTAACAACAACCCCCAGCACTGGTTTGATGAGTTTAAAGTTCTTTTGAAGGACTTGGATGCCACAAACAATGCATAGCAACATACAGCTTGATATTTAAGAGATTTTGCTAGTTTTATGGCAGGAGCTACATGACATTATGAGGCAATTACTGAAATAATCCACTTAAGAGTGAAGTAGAATTCATATTTACAAGCTGGGTGGGTCAGGGAGAATAAAGAATCAACAGCACTGTGACAAATTTAGTTTTTGCAAGCAGAAGTGAGTCCATTTTGATGCTAAATCAAATATTTTTGGCTATGAGGCAGTAAAATAACAGAGCAGGAAAGACACACTTTTCAAATCGGCTTTTTTTTTCTTTTGCTTTTCAGCATATTGATTTTGAAATAGTCATGGGACCGTGCAATTGTTATCCATAGTGTGTGCTTCCTCTGTACAATACATGTGTAGTAATATGTACTGATGTATCATATAATCATTCCTGCGCTCACCTGCCAGCCAGCCTCAAGTTACAGTCCTGTTTGGGAAATAAACACCAATACACTCTTACAGAATTAACACAGAGATATACTCTCAAATCTTAACTTTCACATGTTTGCTACAATAATCACTGGAAATAAATGTTTGTTGATCAATATATGTTATGATAACATGCAATAAGAGACAGTGTAATATACAACCAATAACACAGGAACAAAATTGATTACGTGAAGGCATTCGTAATGTAATTTTCGTGCAGCCATTCAGTTAAGCGTGATTGTGTCCTGACGATGATGATTTCATTAAGCTCCAGACAACTCCATCAGTGAAGTGAGGAGCTCAGCTGGTCTCATTACCAATGACAGGGTGACTCTTACTGGTCAGCCATGATCAGCCAAATGATGACCCATAACCTTCCTCTTACCCCCACTCCCCCCCCCCCCCCCCCCCCCCCATTGCTGTGTCTTTAGTCTTGCCAAAACTTCATGTCTTTTCAACCCAGGAAGAAGAATATTGATGTAGTTAATATTAATATAGACACATGCACACACACCCATGCACACAAAGACAGAAACCCACATAAAGTAAGTGTATAATATAAAGCAATCTAACTGAATTTCTCTTTTCTTTCCCTACCCTGAACACGAACAACAATAACAGAAATAGAAAGTCCATGTACATAGATGTGCTAGATCCTCTGGAGCTTAAACTTTAATTTGTTTACAGTTAGCTTGCAAGCCAGGTAGATACCTTATTCAATTCACAATTAATAGTATCACACAAATTCTCAATATCTCTCCCAGTTTGTGACAAAAACAAATTTGTGTCATCAGCATAAATAATTGCTTGTTTATACTTTCTAACAAAATGCAAATCATTAACATATAATGTTTAAACAACAGCGGGCCCAAAACAGAACCATATGGGAACTCTGATATTAACAACCTAAGTACTGAATGATTTATCATTCATTGTCGCAAATTGTGTTCTGTTCTGAAGATAACTTACAAACCAATCTAAAATAATACCTAATTTTCCATAATGTTTCATTTTTCAAGTAACTGTGTGATGATCAACACAATCAAATGAAAATGAATAAATCTAAAAATAAACCAATTGTACTTATTTTCCTTTCAAAAGTCTGTGAAATCAAGTAGTGCCATGTATGGTGAAAAAAAAACACACCTTTAAATCCATATTGTATGGGATATGTAACACATTATGTTTCATTAAAAAGCTCAAATGACTAAATCCATTTCTCAAATATTTTAGAAAATATTGACAACAAAGATATTTGATGATAATTTTTCAGTAACTTCTGGTTACCTTGTATATAAACTGAAATAGTTTTAGCAATTTTCAAACCACTAGGAAACATACCAGTTTGTACTGACAAAATTATAAATATTACACAAACGGATATATAGAAAAAGATATTGGATTCTTTTAATAACCTTTGTGTTTCATTCAACATATCCAGAAATTTTAGAGGCATCCAACTTTTGAACAATATCCAAAATTTAACAAAATTGTATTGGTTTCATAAACATAGTGCAGGGACTTTCTTTGGAGAAAGACAAGGAGAAAAGTGAGTATGTGTATCAGGAATAAACTCTACAAATTCAGAGGCAATACTGCTGAAATATTCATAATATTCATTATTTAGTTCCTGGTAAGTAGATATACAACTTCTGTCCTATCTGATATACTGACATCCCACTTTATTTCTAACTGAACATAGCATATAAATGACTTTCCAAGTAAAAGTGTATTAGGTCAATTCCATTGTGACTTATGGGACAAAGTGACAATTTTCAGCAATTTCAAACCAGTATTTTGAGAAAATAGTTGCATCAAATGCATTTTTCTCAGTTCATGGTTAGATCCATCATATCACAGTTTATGAAAACACCATACTTAGTTTGAAAAGTATCATTGCATTACGTACAGCAACGAAAAATTGCTGTCGTGACTTTTGGGACATCTGAGGACCACTGTTTTTCACATGGGAAAGTAAGTTCTGAAATATTCTTACACACAGAGTCTCTGGAAAGATATTTTCTTTCCTGAATGTAGCAAAGGGTTGGTGCTTACCCTGAGCCAAGTGGTATGAATATCTACTCATTGGTACAGTAGCAGGATAGGGAAAACCAGTGTGACTGATGGGACACAAAAACGTGACTTATGGGACACTATCAACTACCACATTTTGAGATTGACAGAATAATATTTTCTCATGCCAGAACAAGTTCTAGAACATCATAAAACCAATCTATGACCAAAGAACATTCAGAAAATAAGCCATCTGAGAATTACACAAGCTGTATTATGGTCATAATAGTGTATCAGAAATGATACATAAATTCTGCAAAAATTGGCAATTTTCATGAAAAATGAAGGTTTTTCGGACATAACTCCACTCCACGTTCACCGATGTTCACAAATGAGGTATCAAAATATCCGTTGTGAAAGGCTGCTTTGAGTAAACAATACCAGATCATCTAACTAAGCTTCATTACTCATCTATATTCAATAGTTTGATTTTCATAAAATGCAACCTTTCGGTGGAATTGACCATTAATGACTTTCCAATATGCTTTGATGTTATTATGAGCATTGTTGAATAATCAGTTATAACAATGCATTTTTACTTCTTCGTATTTCAGAGTTAACATAATTTTTAATATCCGGTCTCCGGTAATCAGTTCTTGGGTGATCAATAGGATTCTTAACATATTTATGATACAAAACAATTTTCTTTATACACAATCCTGTTAAATCTGTGGTAAACCAAGGATTTTGATTCCATTTAAAGTTATTTTTCCCCTGTAAGTGGAAAACATGCATTGTAGACATCTCACAAAACATTCATAAAGCGATCAAATCCATCATCAACATTGTTGTAATTTAATAATAAATCCCAGTTGATGCCATCAAGTACTTCACAGAATTTAGGCTCAAAATATTCTCTTTCTCTCTCTCTCTTTTTTTTTTTTTTTTTGGGGGGGGGGGGCTTTTCAACATATTGATTATTTACAAACTAATCGTGGGACCTTGTGATCTATAAAGTACATTTTATGTGGTTCCTCTGTACAGTAGTAATTTCAATGACTATCTGACTCTGCATCATGTACTGTAAAACACAATATTTTCACGGCATTAAATTTTCGGGAGTGTATATGTGTATAGTGTAGACAAGAACTTTCATGTGCATTTTGATTTTGCGAATCTTGGCATTCGCGAAATTAAAATGCATTCAAACATTCCTCATTTTACAGTAATCATTCTAGTATCTATCTGCTAGCCAGCCTGATGCTAAGTTTCTGCTTGGGAAAATAAACACATTAAATACACTCTTGCAACATTATATTAAAAAATATTCATAAATCTTGACCTTTCGCACACTTGCTACAAAAATCACCTAAAATGAATGTTATGTTTAGCAATATATGATATGATAACCTCAATAAGAGACTGTAATATACGACCCAATATCACAGGAACAAAGTTGATTACGTGAAAGTATTCATAATGTAATTTTCCTGCAGCAATTCAATTAAGCGTGATCGTGTCCCGACGATGATAATGATTTTATTAAGCTCCAGACAACTCCATCAGTGAATTGAGGAGCTCAGCTGGTCTCATTGCCATAGACAGGGTGACTCTTATTGGTCAGCCATGATGATCGGTCAGATGATGACCCATAACCTTCCTAATTGTACCCCCCCCCCCTTGCTGTGTCTTTAATCTCCAGAGGATTAAGCACATCTATTTGCATTGACTTTCTATTTCTGTCATTGTTGTGTTCAGGGTAGGAAGAGGAAAGAAAAATTCAGATAGATTTCTTTACACTTTTTGTGTGAGTTTGTGTGTTTGTGTGTGTGTCTGTGTGTGTGTCTATATTTTTGTATACCAGCAAATTTAGAGATATGTATGCACTTTATAATAGATGTATGCACATCTATACTTCATGTACATATAGGATAGGCATACAGATATGGTCTCCTTTTCTGAGTATTGTTGATTGCCCTGAAGGATTTCAACTCCATACTTTAACCTGTGGAGCTTGCTCCAATGGTCATAGCATGCACGGAGTTGAGATCTTGATTTCAATTGTTTCATTCATGCCAGCGATGTTAACCAATCACAATTGAGGATTCATTGAATGAGGTGCATATTATATGCATCATATATATATATATATATATATATATATATATATATGATTTGTTTGTATGTGAAGTATGTATACAACCTATGTACGTGTGAGAATGCATGTTTGTGTGTGTGTGTGTGTGTGCGTATGTAGCAGTAGAAGAAATAAACAAATATAACATATTGTGACTCTGTGACCTGAAGGGGCCAGTACAGAGGAAATTGTGTAAAGTGCGTATCAGATTAGACATATTCCGCTGAAGTGATATCCTCAAGTCTTATCACATATGGATAGGAGAATCACATGAGAACTAGAGCACTGCAAATGCGCCACTGATTTGTTGATATACTTTTGTATACTTTTGCTGTTCGCGTGTGTGTGTGTGTTTATGTGTGTGTGTATGTGTGGATGTAGGTGTGTGTATGTTTGGGCATGCATTCATGTATTCAATGAACTTTGGAAGTCTAGTATACCTACATGTACCGACAAGGCATAAAAATACATGTGAGTTTGTTGAATATATATATGTGTGTGTGTGTGTGTATGTATGTGTGTGTGTGTGTCCGTGTCCGTGAGTTTGCTTGTTATGATTCAGAAATGTATGTGACTGAGAATTTACAGGGTAAAAATATAACTCACAACTATCCATCAAGATGTTATTCCATGAATATTACATTGACATCTCTTACAACTTAAGGACTTGGTTTCCCCCATGGATGCACTCGCAGTGAATCATATAGGATAACAACAGATTTTGAGAGGGATAATTTTGCTCCGAGATGTGCTCATGCGGTTGGGAAATCTGATATAGCATTTAACGAGCTGTCCTGTGATGTCAAGGAGATGCAATCATGAATGAAATATGAATCACTCTTGCCTTGCCTCTAGTCCTGGCAGATTGAGCATATGAGAAGGAGAAGAAAAATATTATGTGCTGAGGTACAGTCGCAGAAGTACAGTACAAATTTATCACGCAAGTGCGAAGTGAAAGCCGTGTAATCCTTGTGCCTATGCTTGGCTTCGGGGGCAATTGTTATCGGTGTAGACTTGACCTTTATTTATCGCTCTCCCGGCATGTTTTCACTTCCCAATCAACCTTGAGTGCCGTAGATGGTCTGGCCGAGAGTGATCGCAGAATGATTTCCAATCCGCACCTGTTTGTTTTAGCTTGTGCTCGTGCATTCATAGATTAAGTCTTGGCCCATATGAAAATAAACATCTGGTAAAGGGGCTCTGCACACAGTTTAAGGGACAAATTTAGATGGATTCATTTTGAAAGTCGGTTAATGACCTAAAGAATTAGTACTGTTTTCATGAAAGCTCTCAGTTTGCAATTATACAATTTTGTGCACTATATGTGACCGTGCACCTCAAAACGAACATAAAGTCGCACACACTGATTTTGCGTGAGGACTGAAAATAAGTGAAATGGGTCAACCTAGCCGAACTTGACTTTTTCATATTTTCTGAAAGAGCGGGTCTTCTTTTACATTATGCTAAAATTTGGTATCATAAAACGGGCAGGAAAGTGTGTTTTTTTAGCAGTTTATCTCGAACATTTTTGGTAGAATAGTGTGATTAGGTGTGTCTTTAGAATCCCTTTTTCATTTCTGAAAAACCTTGTTCACACTCTTCACTTTCAACTCTAATAACTTTTGAAAAGATAGTGCTACTGCTTTGAAAGTAGGTATTAATTATGGACAGAATGTGTTGATGAAGCATGCTTAATTTCAGTTTAATCTGATAATCCCTTCATTGTTGTTACTCTGGTGGTTTACTTCCTGTTTTTTGTACCATTCATCGCACAGCCAGCACGGTTTGGTAAAGATTAAGCGCTTGAATAGACCCTGTACTTCAGAGCCTCTTTTCTCACTTCATGTCTGGCGACTTTTTGTTTGTTTTGAGGTGCAGAGTCACATATACAAACGTTAGATGAAGAAATAGTCAAATTCAGACGCAAACAAGCTGAATATTTACTGAAGATGCAATTATTGTGCTTAAAGTCAAATGCAGTTTGGTACAGTTTATGTAGCCTGCAATGATTAACATACTGTTTGACCATATGTGATATCTTGACTAAAGAACTGAAAGGTTGCAACAAATTTCGGTACGTTAGTAAGGCTGCCATGTTATAAGATGCTTACTGGAGTTACTGAGTTGATGCAACTCCCACCTCTCACTATATCTTCTGCAGGTCCTTACCCACCATGATGATGAACTTAATAGCAACAAAGTCAACAACAACCCAGAGTTGCCCCTCCCACCAACCTGCATGGCGACGCGCCGGGCACCGAAAAGGCGGCGAAATTCCAGGAAGAATGAAACGGCGGTTTCAAATGGTATGACTTCTGGAAGAATTCAATGCGGTTTGACATACGAGGGTGATATGAATTTGTGAGAGCAGACTGATGCGCATTAATGCACACATCTCATATTGCATGATTTTTGTGTATGAGAATGGCTGCAGTTTGAGATTCTGGTTTAGAATATTGCAATTTCAAGTTCAATTTTTGATGCACTTTCAGACAGTCATCACGAATATGAGATTTATGATATTTTTAGGAGTGTGCAGACTATTATTGTATCCTGTCATGTTGGTCTGGACAAAGATTTTGTGAATAAGATTAAGTGCACAAAAATATATGATGCATCTTTGATTCATTTTTATTCTACTGAGGAAGAAAATGATCTAGGGTACCAAGTGGAACGTGATGATTAATTTGTCATGCTACTCAGATTCTGAAAACTTGATTTGCAATAGACATCAATATTTTTTGCTTCAACAAATAGAGGCACGACAATCCTAAACAGTATATTTTTTACCTATGTGTGAATATCCTTTCGTTTTCTTTTTTTCTGTGTGTGTATGGAGGTAATGACTTTTTTTCAAAAGAGTCATCTTTTCCATTCACTAATTTGAATCATCTATCTCATTTGAACCTCATTTCACTCCCAGCATATGAGTATGTGCAGGGTAATATTACCCTCCCCATCCCCCTCCCAGGGAGGAAGTATGTCATCTGCTCTTTCATTTCGCAAGAAAATGAAAATATATGGAATTCTCTTTATATTTTCTTTATGTACAACTAGTTCCACTAACTGAACTATTGTAGCCTTTTTTATCCAGCATTGGCAGCACCAAACTTCAAAGTTCATAACTTTTGAATGGATTGTCTGATTTTTCTTGACTTCACTGATGCATTCTAATAATATTGAAGCATTCTCTGAAATCACATATATTTGAGGAAGAATTCCCCTTTAATATGTATATGTTAAAACATTAGCATAATAGGTTAATGTGACATCATAACAGGAGCCATGGCGACGCAAATAACTGCTCAGTTGATAGCTTTGACTCATATCAGCCTGACACAGTTAAATGCCCTCTGAACACAAGGCTATACAATCAATGCAATGAACCGTCTCACCACTAAAGAATGTAGAAATCCTTTCAGAGTTACTCTTCCGTCAGAGGCAGATAAGCCTCTTTTGTTGGCACGATGGAGGAAGCTGCTATGTTGGTAGCTTGACCAATGGTCAGGAAGTGACCATCAGAAACAGTATCCTCTTCCAAATGCTGCTTTTTAACAGTAGGACATGTGAATAGCCTTTGAAGCAATGTGCTCTCAGCTTCATTTCTCACTGACCGATATATAATTCTTCTCTAAGTTTATAATCTGTACCAGATACTCCTCCATCATTTTCTCTTCAGCTGGACATGATATCTGTCAAATATTGCAAAATCTTGAAATCTATTACCAGTGTTTGTTGTTTTTGTTGTGCTTAAAATATGCAGTTATGGTACAATGTTAACATTTTTGTGCTGCAGATCAGGAGGTACAGTATAGTGTATGGATATGTGTAAATGGACTCAAAAGTCTGACTTGTGATGTGTGGCTTCAAGTGTTTCAATCTTTCTAGAACTAAAATGTTTACAAACTTCTAGTTGGGCACCACATCACCATGATATCATGTGATTATTATCTCATTAGATGTCATCTGTAGCAAAAGATGTATGTTACTAGCACTTCCATTGGAGCAGACTGTCTCAAAAAAGCAGAGAATGCACTTTTTGATACTGTATTCACCATATGTTTTGTGAGGTTTTTATTTTCTATTTCTGTGATTTTTCTCAAGTCAGTTGCTATTCATGAATTTTACAACATATGAAATTATCAACTTTAATCTCAACATGAATGCAACGTGCAAGTGTACAATTTTTCTCTCATTACTGTACTCCTGGATCACAAATTCAACTTCTTTTGAAATTGTCATGGAGTCTTAAGTGGTGAAAAATTTCACGTGCTGAATAATTGGCGGATACACTTGCCTGCTCATCATCTAAACATAATAGAAGAGTTCTGTGAAGTATAAATTCAGTTTATTATTGTCACTGTAACTAATATTTCACGTTCCCCCCTCCCCCCGCACAATGCTGTATCAGATGCTGCGGTATGCCAGATGAATAGAAGTATTAACCGGTGAAGTACTGTTTGTACTCAACTAGATCACATGCTATCATCCCTGTACTGTGCAGTGGTATGCGTTGTGTATGCTGAGGGAGATAAAATATTGATTCCCAGAGGAATTGGGGGGGGGGGGGGATGGGGGAGTGGGGGATTTGCAGTTGCCTTGCGTCTTGCTTCATGCAGACGCCTAAAGTACCCAGAGAGATCGCTCTTCAAGATGAATCGATGGGAGGGGGAGACTGGGTGTCTGGGGTCATCCGGCCGTCTTTCAGGGATGCTTTCTGGATGCAGGAAATGTCCCGATGGAGAATAAATTAATTGTGTAATCTAAATTGATTTTTTTCCCCAGTTTTTACTAGGTCTTTGATGGAGGCACAAACTGTGCCTGTGAATGTCCACCATTGTTTATGGTACAATAAGATATAATGAAGACATGACAAATTGGGCCCATGTTGATGGATGGAGATGCTACTTGTAGATACTGCTGTCTAAGGATGAAGTTTTTGTCAAAATGACTGCTGCTGATTTGTCACTAAATCTTGAAACCATGATAACTTTTCTTATGTTTTTTCCTAAATGTGTTTTTCCCATGGCAATGGAAGCTTGAAGTAATGTAGTTTGATATCAACTAGCCACTTTGTACATATAAACTGGATATTGAAGATACCACTACATATTCATTAAAGGCAAACATACCCATGGTTATTTTGCCATTATTCATTACACTAGTTGAGTAACGCAGAATGCAAACACTATTGAGAGGTAACTATGTAGATAGAACTTGCACTCCAAAAAGTAGTCAGTCAAGAGTCATTGCAGAAAAAAATATCCCCCCCCAAAAAAAAAAAAAAAAAGAAAAAGAAAAAAGAGTACATATATGAATATTGTCCCATTCAATGTCTGTAAAGGGATAAAGCACTAAGGCACAGATAGTTTGCATGTATTCTTTGCTACAATTGTAGGATTTGGTTGGAGTTGAGGGTGGGAATTGACTCTAGGAAGATAGCAAAAGAGAGAATTTAGAGAAAGAGAGAACTAGAACCAGATGCAAAGAGTGGCAGAGAGAAAGAAAAGAACCCTGTTTATGTTTTTCTCACCTGTATGCACTGAACACAGTTATCATCAAGACAGGTATGTCAAACACACACACACACACACACACACACACACACACACACACACACACACACACACTCACTCACACACATACTCAACTAATAATCCTTTAAACTTAATGTTGATAGGGTAAGAGGTAGCATAGGAAAGGTACAACTTTTTTCAATTTCATATTCTAAAACTGTTCTTACACAGTTGTAGATAGATCTTCTTGATATATTCAAATGATTTTTGTAAATATGGTCATTTCATCTCCAATAATTACATCATGCACTACTCCCATAGTGCTCAGCTCAAGAGAAGTGCATGTACCACTACCTCAACAAGATCCCCCACATAATGGGACAGAGCTCTTTACATCAGCTTGGATGAAAACCTCCGGTCGGTCGTGTGGGTTATCGTTTAAGCGAACGTGTCGGTGGAGTGCCAACCCCACCACACACAGAATCGACGTTGCTAAATTCCGGCCAGGTATTGGGAGCGCACGTCCACGCATGTTTTTTGGGGAAAGGCTTAATTTACTCAGCGCTCGGCAGTCGCAATGCCAGTGTGCAGTTCACTTCACGCCATTAGAAAGAAGGGTGTGCAATAGGTCAATTGCATTTTCATATTCAGCCATTGCCAGTAATTCAGAACACCTACTTGCTTGTGTCCTTCGTCAGTGGTCCATGGGGGAAACGGGATAAAAAGTGTACCACCGATTAAGATATATGTAATGGAAACTTCCAGAGTTTAGATAAAGGAGACGGGGAGAGGTGGAATTTGAGGACAAATTTGTTACGTGGAATAATTGGATATATGATACAGGAAGAATGGGAGGGAGGGATGCAACAGAGAGACAAAGAAAGATGGAACGTTAGATATGCGGATGAGGGAGCGTGGGTGTGAAGACATGATTATGACACAGATGATCGATGCAAAAATGTGGGGGGGGGAACTATTAGGGAGAATAAATAGAGGGAGAGGGAGAGGGAGGGAGGGAGAAAAGAGAATTGAAAAATGGAAGGGGGAGCAGACAAGGAGAAAAGGTATGGAGGAACAGATATTAGCAAAATATTACAAACTTGTAGATAGCACTGTAAGTTAATGTGATGTACAACAAGTAGGTTCACTTTACATAAAGATGCAATGTATGGTATTTACCCGTTAAGGACGGACTGATTGTGCTATCACATGCATTTCCCATAGACACCTGCCCGAGTATTCTCGGGACTCGTCTTCAACGGGTTAAACAGTAAAGAGAATGTCTACTCCAAATTGATGAAAATCCGAATTGAGAATGTTTAATGTAGCGTAAAGAAAGGGGGATATGAGAATGGATGAAAAATGATGTAACGACGAGGAGAAATTCACCCATGTGACATGGGTAATAATGAATATATTACTGTTCACTTTATCATGGGTGAAGAATATCACTGGTGAGGTGAGTGTCTAGTAGAGACACCGAAATTGAATTCCACGGATGACTGCCCATGTCATCTTCCATCATCCACTGGACTGTATCCTTTGGGTCAAGTCTCACTGGACATTGCTGCGTCCATAATTCTCCGAATCGGCAGAGCATGTCTGACTAGTATGTTGCCTCTTCGTGCTGTTGGCCCACCTTTTAGAATCCCTCCTAATCACACCCAATGATGCAACGGTCACGACACAGCATCCCTGCACGTCCCCCACCACCGTCATCATTAGTCCTAGCCAACCTTCTCTGTCTGTTGCCATGGAGATGAATAGATGAAGTAGCCATTTAACATAACAAATTTAAGACCACATCTTTCTAGCAATGCCAAAATTCAGAATTGTTCTCTTTTTATGAACAAAAAAGATAAACCACTGAATTGAATGTCCTGCTCTAATATGATTTGCAACTAGTGTGACACTTGCAACAGAAATCAGTAAACTTTCAAGGTGTGACAAAATTGCCATCATGATTGTGATCGATTCTTGAGACCTACAAGAGTAATTATAGTAAGTTTTTGTTATTTTTTTTTATGACAGCCTGAGTGGAATGAAAATGAATTATCATATGAATAAACAAAACAGAAACATTGTAGAGAAATTGAACTCTGATAGGTCAGTATCAATGAATACTATATTTACTAATAAATCATAACATTTGCATTTATCATGATAAAAACAAATGACCAATATTACTAAATTTAGAATGTAAACATTCTTCTTCTTTCCAGTGTGATTCAACCCGTGCATTGTACAATCATGTGGCAAGGATTCCTTAAGTGGCTGTCTGTACGTGACTGGACATAGATTGTCTCTATTGTGGATATCCACTGTACAGAGCAACCTAATTTCATCAGGGGGCCTTGCACTGACCCCTTGTGGTTGCAAGCTGGCACTGGGGCCAGACAAGGACGGATCCTCATCAGGGTGCTCTGGCCCCCAATCTCAGTCGGGGCACACAGTAGGCCTTGGCTAATGCCATGTGAGGAGCAGCTGTGTGTCCCCAAGTCCAGAAAATAAATTAATGCTCCACGATGGAGCAATCCACTTTCACATTCGAAATGGAAATCTCTGTCTTCTGCTGTGTAGACTCCTGAAAATGGCAGGTTTGAGATTATGTCATTCTAGAATGGCTACTCTGTCTCAACCGTGATGATCACTTGTCTTCTGTTACAGCAGTTATGATAACTTCTGGAATATATTGATAAATACATTCTAGTTCTTTTTTGTGCATTCCCTCTCAGATGATTACAATGATCATTAACATCCTCAGAAAAGACGTTGCAAGTTCCACTGCATCTAAGCCTCAACTGCCTGTTCAGCATTTAGGCTGTTGTAACATAAAAGAATTATTCCCATCCCTATAGTCCTACTACACTGGCTACCACTTACAGAATTAGTTATAAAGTCATTCTTATGACTTTGTAAAAATTCATAGGACATGCCCAAGTTACATAATGGGATCTCCCTGTGTCATTTAGGCTCTCTTCTGTCCTTACTGCAAGTCACATGATCAGAAAGAAATGAACAAAGTCACGTGGGATACTGCTACATTGAAACAGTTTCATCCTTCACTCCTCCTCCAACACCTCCAACAGCATCAAAAGATGATTGTCTCATTTAATATCATGCCTTTGTAGGATTGGATCCTCTCCTAGCAATGTGCAGCTCCCCACCCCATCATCTTTGTGTCTGTGTTTGGTATCTCGCTGGGATGTTGGTTTTGAAACAGTCGGTTTCTTTGGAGACGCCAAAGGCTAGTTGCCGCTCCCCAGTGACTTTCTTGGCGTGATGCATCGGTAATGACCAAGTGCTACGTGCTGATCTTCCATCCATCATCCCTCGAAATATATATTTCACGAGAGTATGAGAGAGAGAGATGGAGAGATGAAGAGCATTTGGAAGAGAAAGAGTTGATTGATGAGGGCTTGATTACCTGTTTCTTCAACTCGAGTGCCTGATTTGTGATGCACGGTTAGCCACTGATAACAAACCAGTTATGATTCTCTTGTTTGAGTTGCATCCTCATCTCAGTACAAGAAAACCCACAGCAGTACAAGCTATCACTTTTTTTTTTTGGGGGGGGGGGGGATGAAAAAAGTTTTTTTTAAAAAACCTCTTGTAAAACTTATAAATGCTTATCTACATGTACACTTGTATATCATGATGCTAATACCCTACAAAAGTTGTAATCAAAATATTTTCGAGCATCAATTTTCTAATTTCATTAGTTTGAAATTCTCCTGATTTCGTGTGACATTGTGTATGAGATCAACATTTAGGATAAGGATAGAATTTCCATAGTAGAAAACATGCAGCAAAGGTGATGACATGAGTACAAGGAATCACCAAGTGAAAGCATTCAGAACTAGCATTGTAGCATGATACTCATTCTTATTTATATCTTGAAAAGTAACGATTACTAGACCCTCACAACCGCAAAAATATCTGACAAGTAGCAACTTGGAAAGTATCTGTATGTGAAAAGTTTAGCTCATACAGTGTAATATTTTGACGAGATGGCTGCAACAGGGATCTTGCCAGCTCCTTGTTGGACGCAGTCCCCTCATCCATTACTGGAAGTGATGATGCATCGGCCATCAGTCAGTTGCATAATTGGTAATAATCCTAGAGATGGGTCGCCATGGGCGAAGCAATCATCGTTGAGATGCTTTACAGTCGGAGGTGTTGAAAATTTGCCCACCTATCTATGGGAGCAATTACAACTGCAATGCAAACATCAATTCATCGATCGTGTTCAGGAATGAATCAGATAGAATGGGGAGTTCTGAACTACTGTATCAAGCAGAAGGAATCATATTAAAGGACAAGTTCACCTTCATAAACATAAGGATTGAGAAAATGCAACAATATTAGTAGAACACATCAGTGAAAGTTTGAGGAAAATTGGACAATCGATGCAAAAGTTATGAATTTTTAAAATTTTTGTGTTGGAACCGCTGGATGAGGAGACTACTACAGCTTGTGAGTCATATGCGTACAACAGTATAAAGAAAATGTAAAAGAAAATTCAACATATTTTCACTTTTTTCGCATAATAAAAGAACACTTGACTTCCCTCTTTATAAAGGCAGGGGGAATAATATTACCCATACTATTTGTTGGTAACGAGTCAGGGGAATGTGTACTTTTTTCAAAAGATGGAATTTTGTGAAATTCTCTTTATATTTTCCTTATATTGTTGTACGCATGTGACATCTAAGTTATTCATACACTGCAGTAGTCTTCTCATTCAGCGGGTACTGCACAAAAACTTCAAAAATTCATAACTTTTGAACGGATTGTCTGATTTGCCTCAAACTTTCAATGATGTGTTCTACTAATATTGCTGCATTCTCTCAATCCTTATGTTTATGAAGGTGAACTTGTCCTTTAACCTTATCTAATCCCAGTGTTGAAATGCAAGCTGCAGGAACAATTTTACAGAATTTCATTTATATCCTTGTTTAAAATTTCTCCAAAAGAAACCCCCAAACAAACAAACAAATTGAAACAAGAAAAACAAGAAACACTTATCAAGTGTACTTCAAGTAACAGTGTATAACTCGGCTTCTGAAAGTTTGATGTATTTATGTAATACTGTTGAATTCCTGACATTTCCTGAATAGGAGACTGTTTTTACAATAGCTTTCTAAATTAGCAGGAAGCTAGTGGAGATAGTCAGAAATCACCTGCCCTATGTGGTTTAAGTGCCTCACTCAGCCAAGAAGAAAGGACATGGTTTTATTTAATACAGAAATGCAGTACGTGCTTCAGATTGCATATTACCACACTGACCCTCTCAACAGCTTCCATAAAATTCCATTTGAAGGCCTACAATTTTGTTGGAAAACATAATACATACCAAGGAACTCTCTTTGTAAATGTCAAGTACAGCTTTATTTTGAAGATACTATGTTTTGTTTGTTAGCTTAGAAACACATTCATTAGATATTTTTAAAAATTGATTTGTGGGGATGAAAATGTGAATTTGATCTCACTTTGTTTCGTTTCACTTCACTCTTTTGAGAATTCATTAAATTAAATGTTCATTGAATACTATTATATAACAGGCAGAATGTGCCTCTTAATATCAAGTACAGCTTTTGAAGATACTATGTTTTGTACATTAGCTCGCAAAAAGTCTAACAAACATTAGATATTTAAAAAAAAATGATTTGTCTGGATGAAAATGTAATTTGATCTCACTTTTTGTTTCACTTTATTCTTTTGAGAATTCATTACTTTTCATTGAATTCTATCATATAACAGTGCAGAATGCACATTCATCAAACTTCATTTATGCTCCAAATTTGAAACCAATTTCATGGAAAATCATATCACAGGTTAAGATGCATTATGTGTTTCTCATCAAACTTTAAATATCACAAAGGACTGCATTTTGCCCTACTCTGTGGCATTGATGTAGTTTATTCAAAATTGCAATACCTGTTCAGATATCATTAGTGTGGTGCACAATCCCATGTCCTGCAAGGCCCACTGCATTCGCCTTCCCTATCATGCCTGTGAGCCGAAAAAAGGAGTTCCCATTTTGAGCCCAGGATTCAATTAGTGCGGAAGGTCCTAATCTCATTTTTAGCTGACTACGTCTTCGTTGCCAGGAGCCGTGTTGGTTTCACGGCAATCTGAAGAGTGATTATGGGTCTTGATGCTTGAGATGATATCAGCTGACACCCAGATTGTGTTAGCCAACATTTTCCATCTTATTCCTCTTGTATTACACATTATGAATACCTACATCAGTTTGTTATGAATACAGCTTCTCACATTACTTACAAGGAAGATATGTGATCAAACTAAAATGATTTAAGATCATGATGATTTTGTCACCAAAGCTAGGTGTGACATGCACTTTAGGAAGCATCATCCATTTTGCTACCATTTGTATTTCATCACTGAATTTATAACCTCACATGCTATTAAGCCCTGTTTTGATGATGTGTGGGTGTTGGCGTTCTATGTACATATGGAATACTACCGGTATTCATCCTCTTTGGAGGAGCTTAAAGGGATAGTATAGTATTGGTGGAGATGAGGATTGGGCTTTTAACTTTTTTGCAAGATACCAAGAATCCACTAATGAAATAGTACAGAGCACACCTTTACAAAGAGAAATTCAAAGTTTATTTGATGAAAATCGGTTTTGGAATGGCGGAGATAGCTAAAAACAAAGTAAAACAAAGCAATCGTAATAATAGGTGGGTCCCACCTTTTATTAGGATTGCTCTGTTTTGGATATCTCAGCAATATTAAAACCAATTTTCATCAAATTATCAGTGAATTCCTCTTGGAATTACATGCTCTTTAATATTTCATAAGAGGTTTCTTCTTATCTTACCAAAAATTGTTAGAAATGTGAAGTTAGGTCTTAACCAAAACTATATGATCCCTTGAATGTATTCCAGGTTGAAAGAATAAAGAGGCTTCCACCATTGCAGTGACAAAAAAAAAGATGGCAAATAGAAAAAAAAAAACCTTGTACAATTTTACTATAAACTATATTCTATGTAGTTAAACAAACATTTCAGTCTGTATGAATGGTTCAAATCAGGATTGTTGAATATTGGCAAATTGTTCACATTTTATTTTTCTGATTCCCTTGATTTTAGCACAAGTGATTAACACAATATGCCTTATCAACATGTCTCATCTCCACTTTATAATTCAGTAAAAGAATATAACTGCATACATTGTATATTTCCTTTTTGCTCATATTTTAATGATGTCATATTCTTTAACAGTTTTTCAACTTATTTCATTTTTCCCCTCATAATTTTGACTTTTGAAGACTTTTTGGTGGCCCTGAGGAATGTATCCTCCTTGGCGTGTTTTGGGGCAGGAATGTTGCCAAATAATGGTATGTTTCTAACAAATCTACCCACATATTAAAGGAACAGATTCATGAAATGGTGTGTAGTTTCTTCATGAGCCATTCTTGACACTGAAGTATCAAATGTAATATTCAGAAATCTGTAGAAATAGCGTCAACAGGGACTGTATGCTGCAACACAAGATTAAATAGAAAATGTTGCAACATACAGAGTCTGCAACATACAGAGTAATACCTTGAGAAAATTGCCTGATTTAATTAATCTCCCCCCCCCCATTATTTTTTTTTTTTCAGATGAAATCAACATTTGTTATGCATTTCTGCATCTTTTTGGTTATTTGATTCCTGTTGTAAGAGTTGAGGGAATTTTAGTTTACGTAAGGAATGCTGTATTTCAAATTAATTGAAATGTTCAGGGAGAATTCGTCACTAAAAAAAAGCTAGTAATATTCATCAGGTTAATATTGTTGATGTCACAATGCAGTCTAACATCTGCTTCATTCCTAGTGTATTTTTTTTTTTTGTTTTTTGTGATGCTATGTAGTTTTGATTACAGTCATACCTGAATTATGTTGTGAATACAGCCAAAGTAGGCCTTTCAAGAAATGAATCAAGAATGGAATAAAAGGAACTAGACACCATGACATTGCAAGAAAGATCCTGTTCCTTTAATGTGTCCAGACTGCTTGCAAACCAATCAAGCCGAAGCATTGTTTGATCTATGCAGCCCACAACTGAAGCATGAAATTTTGTTCCCGTCGACAGATTGCTTTTATCCTTGATATTGTCTCCATATTTGTTTTCCTCATTTCCCCAGAGTTTCATTTATTCTGTCTTTTTTCCCAACTTTAATACTTTCTGAATTTTTTAGTCTGTGATTGCTTACAATTTTGTATGCCTACTTTATATTTATTTTTTGGTTGTTTGCCCAAAATTAATCAATGAACCTTTTGTACTCTCCTGAGTAACAATCCTATACTCTTCTCTGTCTGTTTTCAAAATGATTTGAGCAAATATTCTGCATTTTGTCTGCATGGGTGCAAATCTCACTATTTGCCACTGCGAAGATCAATGTTTTCTCTAAGTATGAACATTGCGTGACATTTAAGGTATCATCAGTTCAGGAGAAAAGTTATGAATAGTGATTGACCTCTTGGGCCTTGTGTTTTTTCTTGCACTCTTGTTTGGAAATACAATCACGTGTAGCAAAGATTTCTCATCTGTTTCATTTGCATAATGTTCATACTTGCATACTCAACCTCAGAGCAATTTTTTTTTTCCAATTTAACCATGCAACGTTGAAAGAGTGTATATTCTACAAGAATACCCTGAAATCCTGTCATGACCCTCATACCAACTGTGTATTTGTCATTTATGCTTGTCCGCACCTGAATCCTTTGATTTGTAGTTTCAGCTTGCTATCATACCCCTGCCTACACTCGGCCCTTTTATCAGTGTTCTGCCGTGAAGGCAGTTTGGCGTGTGATCGTTACTGTACCAATATGTTTTGCTGAAGTAGCTTCTGTTCATTATATAATCTTGTCTATACATGCTACCTTTGCTTTGCCTGAAAAACTGGAGATTCTAGTTTTTACTGCTTGAAGTTGGATTACGGAGCCAATACGCACACTATAACACTAATGTTGTCGGTATTTTCAGACTAGCAATGCAAGTTTTTATATTTTATATGTGTCTGATCTATGTCAATTTATCAGTGCTTGTGTTCGATAGAGATATGCAATGAATGATATGTGTTTAATAGCCTGGTAGACATCACGGAAGAATGTTTGAATGCGACATTTCAGTTTATTACAATACACCAATATTTGTAGCATCTTTGCAGCTTTTCAGAAGTACATGAAGTAGATTTAAAGACAAAGAGAACTAGCATACATGTACAACTGCATGTCAGCTATAAGATAGAATTGATGATCAATGCTGAAAATGTTTTGGGAGAAACCAATTCTTGATTAATTTGAAATGTGCCTTCACATTTAGTTCAGACCTTTGATATAAGGACAGTGCTGTCCCCAAGATGTTTCATCAACAAATGTAGATATTCCTTTGATTCTAATATGAAACTTCACTTGCTCACAGGCTGGCATTTCGAGGACTGTGTATATGCATCTGCTTGTAGCATTCATTGATCATGAAGTCACTTAATGTGTGTATGTGTATTTGTTTGTAGTAATATAGTCCAAAATCACATCAGCTGCTGTTTGTGCATACATGTAGTCCCAGTAATGCCATAATGCAAGATGATAAAAAGTACATCATAAATTTTCAGTATTTTAATCATGAGATAAAGTATTTTAACTGACATAGCAAGCATGAGTAGCAGCTATCATTTTTTAGACATCTCGGTAGGAGAGCCATCCAGTTACATATTAACATCAATATCCTTCCTTTACCTAGCAAGGTATTTGTTCTTCTTTTGCTGAGGATATATGGAGGGCAAAATAAAAAAATGAAAATCTTCTCTTTAAATATCTATTTTAACTTCTTTTTCAAAAAGGGACATATTTCTTCCAGTGGGACCTGTCAAAAAATTTCCCTAGAAGTCTAGAGCAATACCCTGTGGATAATAATTTTCATGACAAATTGCACACTTTACAAACATCAGATAAACTCCCTTTATATAAACCATCTACTTAGCATATCATAAACTGTAACTCTATACTTTTACAAGCCATAAATACAATGTGAGCCAAAAGGTGCAGGTACATTTAAGGATTGCTCCAACAGTAGAATTATACCATCATATTTTAGATTGGCACAGTCCTTGACAGTAGTAGTAGATGTTACTTTGGAGGTGGTCTCTTGAAACGGACGTCACAATAGCTTTCAAAACTTGATACAGTGTGTGACCTGAAGGATGACAGAACCAGTGAGCATAGGCAGCATGACCATGTTTGGCATTGAAGGATATGAAAAGGTGTCCTTTTGAAGTTTGTCTCTGGTCAAGGTATTTACACAATGGGGAAGTATCATGTCAATGCCTTCAGGAAATATCTGACAATGACCCCTTTCTCGGCATGACAGGGCTGTTTGAGGTTATGGTTAAAGTTTGTTGATCATTTGCACAAGTTGATACCATCGTCCTCTGCTGATAAAGATATACACATTGTATGATAGGGACAGCAATAACTACAACCACTACTATTTGTCTACAAAATGGTAGCTCAGAAGGATGAGATCATAAAGCAGAAACAACAAGAAGCTATATATACATTCAGTAGATTCTCGTGAAATTTTGGTCAGAACTGTCTGATCAGGTTATGATGACTTGATTCTGCAAGGCTGACTGCACATTTCCCTTCACTTTAAATACAAAGCTGCCAAAGCTGCCACTAAATCTTCCTTCAAATAGCAACTGACATCATATGAACTTAGCAGCTCATTACATTAAAGGACAAGTTCACCTTCATAGACATGTGGATTGAGTGAATGCAGCAATATTAATAGAACACATCAGCAAGAGTTTGAGGAAAAACGGACAATCCGCTTAAAAGTTATGAATTTTTAAACTTTCTGCTTAGTCACTACTGGACGTGAAGACTACTACAGCTTGTGATGTCACATGTGTACAATGATATAAAGAAAGTATAAGGAAAATTCAAGATATTTTCACTTTTCTCGCATAATAAAAGAACACTTGACTTCCCTCTTTCAGAAGGCAAGGGGAAATAATGTTACCCTTAACATACGCCAGTGACGAGTCGAGGAAATGTGCACTTTTTTCAAAAAGTAAAATTTTGTGAAATTCTCTTTATATTTTCCTTATATCGTTGTACGCATGTGACATCATACACTCTATTAGTCTGCTCATCCAGCAGTGACTGGGCAGATACTTTGAAAATTCATAACTTTTGAACGGATTGTCTGATTTTCCCCAAAGTTTCACTGATGTCTTTTACAAATATTGCTGCATTCACTCAGTCCACATGTATATGAAGGTGGACTTGTCCTTTAAGAGCAGGGGTATGTCATCATCATCTACATAAAATTGTTACATTTTTTTTTTGTCTCACGTCTAAAATAAAATGTGTAGATTTTTAAAACTGCAAATGTACAATGCCAAAAGAATGGAATCTTCTGATAGCGTTCTCTCTGTACATCAAATTATCATCCATACATTTGGTTTTGGATAGATATCTCAGAGATTCGTTTGAACCAGCACAAGGCTGCAAACATTCTGTAATAGGTGTGATACAAGGTAGGGGAATTTTTTCTTCCGAAGGACTGTTTGATTAACTCTCGGACTATTTTTCCTGCTGGTCGTATCTTCAGAAGCTGAAGTGGAGGATGCCTACGGAGCACCGCTACGACCCGTGAACAATCACGTCCAGGTCAAACTACTGTGTGGGGCTGACCTTCTGGAATCATTTGCTGTACCTGGATTGTGGAAAGATGAGGATGTGAGTATGAATTTTACACAGTTTAGGATTATGTTTGGACAATGCCACCTAAATCCACAACCCAGAGGCTGATACACTTTGAATACAGCATACTGGATGTATACTGTAAGCATCAAAACAAAACAAATGATTATCACGCATTATAAATGTACTAGTGTACTTTCAACTTACAACAATTTTAAATGACTGTATATCAGTTGTAGTCAAAATATTGTCACAAGGAATTTGTACATCAGCTAGGAGAGGAGAGAATGAAAGTTGAACAAAAATTAGAGGGAAAATATGCATTTTCATCATTTTTGTTTTATTGGACGTTGTATCTTTTAATATTTCATTCCTTTGAAAATATTTTGATTTAATATATCTTATCTTTCATTCATTCATTTCCATTCAGAGTGTGGATACGATAATCCGTTGAGTAAAAGACTGATTTTCAAAGAGGTCCACAATTCATACAGTATATTTCATAGCTCATATTTCTCATTATATCAAATACTGAAGTGCCAGTACTCTGACAACTCTCCTTTTTTTTCTGGGGGGGGGGGGGGGGGGGAGGAGGAGGAGGGTAGGGGGTCTGGGATGAGGGGGAAGAGGAAAAATGTGCAATTGATTTCAGGACATATAAGTGTGAGCTACTTTAAATTGCAATACTGTAGATTGCAATCTGAACAGAAACAGTATAGTGTAGGACTACTGTACATGTGCCACAGCTTTTGAAGATGAGGAAACTGTTTCTTTGTGCATGTGAAATGAGGTAGGCAACATGAAGAGATGGAGAGTGAGTTGTCGTGCCCACCAGACTGCATCAATTACACGGACGGGAGAGCACATCTCGGCATTGGGTCAGGGGCAGAATGAAACTGAGGATGATATGTGTGATTCAACACTCCGCATTATCTCTTTCCTCTCTCTCAATTTTTTTTCCTCTAGTTGCCCAATGAAGTAAAAGTAAACAAATAGAAAAGAACAATAAAAACACAACGTGTGGATAAACACAGAAATTCTGGACAAATTCTTTTAGAGGCTGTTTTTCAATTTCAACAAAACTTAGGTTTAGTCCTTGAGCGACACAGTGTCTACAAATGTCAATTACAGTATGATATTGTTATGAACACTATCACTCAAAAGCACTCTTCTTATTATCTTTCCCCATTATTTTATAGGAGCATGTCCTTCATTTGGAAAGAGCATGCCATGTACGGAGTGCTCAGTACCCAGGTTTTATAATATTATTATCTCATTCCTGTCCAGTCAACAATAGGGGGCAGCAGTCACTTCTGATGGCATTCAATTACATATATGTTCATTTCAACAAGGGATGTGATCATCCGTTCATGTGTGATTGTTATTAGTGTGAGAAAGCCAGTGTGGCTAATTTTAGCAATACTAGCAATAACTCAACTCTCCAACTGTTCCCTGAAGGAGTTCAACAATTCTATACATTCATCATTTCATTACTAATTTTCTTCTATTATTTGTGATATTGTGACTTTTTAGCGATTTGAATGATAATGAAATTCATAATGATCACTATGATATGATGATGGTGGTGATAATCAGCATTATTATTATCATTATTATTTTATTGTCATTGTGATAGTTGGTCTTATAACTATGCTGATGATGATGATAATTGTTATTATTATCATTATCATTATTGCTATCATTATCATCATCATTATCATCGTCTCATTGTCTCTTCTACAGCTGGAAACCATAGTGGGCAAACATGGTCTTGTTGTGATCACCAGGAGTGGATCGGACCCATACAAGTTCATCTATGATTCAGATCTCCTCTACAAGTACTCGGTAAAGAAATGGATTGTTTCTATGTTACCTGCTTTGGGCTAGTACCCGAGTTTCCTTGGTCCTCGTTCCATGAAAGTTGATTATGTTTGATCTAATAGTCTTCCCTTGATTAGCACGGGCAGGCATCAGGTGTCTCAGAACATAATTGATT
Organism: Diadema antillarum; assembly: GCF_040938485.1. Lineage (NCBI taxonomy): Eukaryota > Metazoa > Echinodermata > Echinoidea > Diadematoida > Diadematidae > Diadema > Diadema antillarum. The sequence goes on from NW_027271100.1 coordinate 1,131,868, forward strand.
TTCAAAGTACAGAACAACAACAAAAATCTTCCAGAAAACATGTAAATAACATAGTTTGCACTTAAACAGTAATATGTGAAGTATATAACAAAGTGTGGTTACTGTAAAACATGATATATTCGCGGCACGAAATTTTCGCAAATTGGAGCCGACGGCCTTTTTTGTGGCAAGAAATTTTCGCGAATAGCCACTTGCGTTCAATGCATGTAGTGTAGATAAGAAATTTCGCGTGCATTTCAATTTTGCGGATCTTGGCGCTCGCGAAATTAAAATGCACGCGAACATTCCTCGTTTTACAGTATATTTTAGAAAGACAGAAACCTACACCCTTCAACTCAGTTCTTTCTGTATGAATTTTTCTCCTGATCCCTATTATCACCTTTCATTGAAAACTTCATGCTCAACAATAACATGCACTTTGTATGTACCATGTATGATATTATTTTCAGTGCATTTCCTAAGAAGTTGGAAATTTCCTTTGGAGATTTATGTGACTTGAATATCAAGACAAAAATACATAGGATACATCTGTTCTGAAGAAATCATCTAAACATTTTTGTGAACAACTGTATGATTTTGCATGATTTAATTTGCCTTTCTGTGTTTATCTCTTCCAGAATAATATTCAAATAGTGACAGAATGGATCTACAATGAAATCAGCTCAACCAAGATAAGGTTTGTCTCTCTAACTTGTGACTTATTCATGGTAGATGAACTCTAGCAATGTTGTTAGATGCAAGAAATTAGTCTAATATAGAGCCTTTTACAGTTATTATACGATGCTGATGATGGATACAGTGACATCCCATTTGCTCCTAGGACAATTGCTCCAATGTTATTTTCTCCAAAGATGAAACGTGAGGGTTTATAGGGTTGTGATAGGGTTTTAGGTTTATTTTAATTTGAGGATTAGGATTAGGGTTAGGGTAATGTTTGTGTTTGGCTTAGGATTCAGATATTTCGTGGGAGCAATTGTTGCAGGAGTAAAGGTTATAGAACCGCGGGATACACATCACACTAATGTAATGCCACAGTGATGCATCATTTCAGAAAAGCAATTAATTTGCACTACAATTCTCCACCTCTTATTAACCACTGTCAAAAACTCACAGATTCTGGAGTGATTCAATAGCTTTATGATTATTTATTTTATTTATTTTATTTATTTATTTTATTTTATTTTATTTTATTGTACTTTTAATATGATTATGCAGTTTATTAGACAGACATATATTTGCTTGTACAGTGCACTCCCGTTGTAACAAACATGGTTACAATGAAATTCCAGTTACAACAAAGTAAGATTTTATCCACAAGCATTACCCACTCTACATTTTTTATTGTTTATTTGTTCAAATATAACAAAATTTCGATATAACAAAATTTCAATACAACAAAAGAAAACTGCTGGTTCCGAGGACTTTGTTATAACAGGAGTTGACTGTATTACGTTGCAATGTCACAAAGAGAGATTGTTATGCTAGATCAGATCCTTGGGCCACAAAGGCTCTTGCACATCACAGTGTGATTCATCAGCAACATGATTGAAATTGGTTTTTATGTCATGTATGAATGATAATGATGTGTTCACATTCATTGATATTTACAATGTGGATGAACAGCAGTGTATAATCATGGTCACTGTCCTGAATTTACGATGAGATGTTGTCTGATCAAAAAGAGGGTGAATGCCATTGGCTTTACAAAGCATCAAAACCCCTATTGCTTCTCATCAATTAATATGCTGTGTGATTGTTCATCCAATGTTGTGGTAAAACACAGGACAGCTTTGCGAAGGAATGAGAGTGTGAAGTACCTCATACCAGAGCCTGTCGTTAAGTACATCCAAAGCAACGATCTCTACAACGGGGTCAACTTCCAGATGGAGAAAGGGAACTGAACGGCCCCGCCCTGCCCCGCCTACATTCCTCATAGTGTTTCATGTTGGAGACAACACACTGTACCTCTGTGAGCTTACAACATCGGATAGACTTCTCAAGCGCCACTAGTCGTACTAGTATTTGCTGTGTGCTAGATTGTTTAGCAATTGGAGAGAAGCGTATTGGCTTTAGTTGTATTCTGTGCAGTATCACAAGTCTTTCTGAGAATTAGTCAAGTGTTTTTGTGAAACCAAGCTTGAAGTTCAGTGTAACACCATTTAGAAATTCATGACAAGCATTACAGAAAGCTTTAGTCCACTGCCTTTTTCCCCCCTCCCTTCCTGATTTATCAGTGTAGTGGATGTAACTGCCACTTTGATTTACAAGTAGTGTCAAGGGATTTTTGGCCTCATGGACATGAATGAGAGGAGAACATAGATGCAGATTTAGGTTGAGTGAAGACACACAAATTGATATGAGTACAAAGTTGATCACAGTTATAGATGCATTTATAAGTCTCCTTTCCAATCTCAACCCACATCTCCATGTGCTATTCTGTATACAATGTTAAAGAAAGCTTGAATTTGATGAAATACGTGAGCTTAACGGACGAACACTTTCCTTCACAGAATTACCCCATAAGAGTTGTTGTTGGGTTTTTTTTTTACAGGAATTCTATGGATGGATGATAGAACAACTCAATAATGCCAAAAATGTTGTTTAACTTCCTGTTTTGTAGTACGCAAATGGGATTCTGAAATTATGTTCTTTACAACATTCAATCATTGAGAATACTACAAATGATGTCTTTCCCTAATTTGTATGAAGAAAGTAATGTAATAAACCAAATTGTCTTCAAGGAGTTAATGCTATCCATGCAATCATAGATGGCAAAATAATATCATTCTCTAGCTACTGTAAAAGTGGATATTTTCGTGTGACTAATTTTTCGCGCTTGGCCGGGTAAGACGAGTTTCGCGTGTTTTTACATCCGCGGAATCAAGACATCACGCACAGGAACATATGGCAAGCAAAAATATTCGCGAGCTTTTACTTTCGCGCTAGTTTCTGGTTGTGCGAAATTCGCGAAAATTTCAACACCGCGAAAATGTCCACTTTTACAGTATTTGCAATTACCCAAGCAGACCAAGAAATCAAGATGTATTCACCCACCTTCTTCTAGGCCTCAGTTTCATAAAGAAATTCACAATCAATGTAAAGCTGCAGCCAATGACCCATAAAAAAAAGCTCATTATTGTTATCATTATTTTTTTTCTGTGCAGTGCCAAGACCTGACTAGAACTAATCCTGTTAGTTATGATCAAGTTAGTTTGTGTAATGCATCTGTCGTAATGATATTAGTCTAGGGCATGTGGGAGTATGCATTTATGCAGTTACTTCAGTTCTTTTAGCATTTTTAATAGACAGGTCCTTGATTTCTGTGTTTTATACAGTTTAAACTGTGTTTTGAGAAGTTGTGAGAGGCAGTGAGCCACAGATGTGAATATTGGAGGCATTGATATGCAGCTGGGTTGGATTTGGAATCCTATCTCAGTTAGGATTAGCCAAGCTCAATTCATTGAGGGTGCTAAGCATTTCATATCAAGAATGCTGTCTTTTGGTACATGAATAAGAAACTGGTAATGTAAGAAGTTTGAGCCATGTTATATTCACTCTTCATTTTTGTTTTGATTGGACTGAAAACTAAGAAATTTCTTTAAGCTGGTCTAAACAATGAATCTGCATTGATGAAGATATACCTTGCATCTGACTGAAGAGGTTTCTTGGTATGTTCTTGAGACATTCAAAATATACCTCTTTTTGTTTGGTTGCTCATTTTAAATAATAACAGTACTATGATAGAAATTGTTCAGTTGTATTCATGTTTTGTTTCCTGTTGTTTTACTGTGTTCATTTGTACTCAAAGTCTCAACTGAGGAAATCACTATAGTGTTGGTTTCTTTTTTAATTTTAAAGTAGGAAGTATTGAGAGAATGCAATATATTTGAAGATAAATCGCTCCAATGAGTTCTTTCCAGACTTCTTCTGCCTAGGTCTTGTTGCTGGAAACAAGAGGGTGAGAGGTATCAGGATATGTTGCTATAGTAATGGTCATGGTAATGCCATAGTGTTTGTTGTCATTTATGAAAGTTGAGCTGGTCTTAATTGAGTTGAATGTAGCTTTTGGATACCAGGAGGCATATGTAACATATATTTCTCTTCTTCTTTTTTTGTCAGAGAAATCATTATTTTTTTTCATAGGTTGTATTGGATCTAAAGCTTACAACCAGCCTTAAAACAAAATGATTTTGTCATTTGAAGAATCGCAGAGTATCCTAAGAATTTTGCATTGTAACTAGTGAACACCTGTTGCTGGCTACTGTCGTGACCACTGAGAAAAGCCCACTAATCCACAGCAAAATTTACTGGTAACCAATAAGCTAATGATGATGGTTGCAAAGTGGATTTAGGTGAAGAAAAAAAGATTATAATTGTGTAGATAGTCTATTATGTTTGACCCTCAAGTATTACTGAAATATTATGACTGGAAAAGGATCAGCAGAGATGAGAACAAGATTATTGTTGATTCTGTGTTTAGTGATTTGATGTAAATTAGATTAAATCAGTACACATATAACTACTGATATAATGTGGCAGTTGCCACCTTTTAAAGGGGATGGCTAGTAACTGATCAGTGGAAATCAGTGGGAATGCTGGGGGATGATTGTTCCAATCCTTATGGGATTCATTTAAGAGTACATTTGTAGCGCGAAAACTATTTGCTTCAGAACGGTCTCATATTCAAGTAATGTGCAGTTTAATGCCCCGTCACTGTACAGGCATGCTAACCTGGAAGCATTAAACTGCACAATACTTGAATATGAGACCATTCTGAAGCAAATAATTTTCACATAACAATAGATATATAATGTACTCTTAAATGAATCCCACAAGGATTGGAACAATCATCCTCCAGCATTCCCACTGATCAGTTACTAGCCATCCCCTTTAAAAAAAGCAGTTTCGTATTTTGTTTGTAGTAAATATATGTTTATATATACTTTGTATACAAAGCTATGAATACGCATGCCTAAGGGATGTACAGGTGTAAATGACTCAAGGGAGGTAGTATTAAACTCTGTGAAAACTGATGAGTCTAAATGTAATTAGTTGGTAGATGCCACTGTTATCAGTTTATTTTCAATTACTGTTGTTCTGTTAATTGTTTGATGATTAGAGAAGAAGAACTTGATCAAGATGTGCTGCAGGAAGAATGTAGGATAAATGGTTACCCGATAAGAGCCAAAAAGATTATTTGAGATTTTAAGAGTTAATTGGTAGCATGTTAATGTAGGGTAATGAACAGAGGCAAAATTATATTTTGATTTATATGTATATATTTTGCATGTCTTCCATGTACCACATGAACCCTACTGTGCTTTGTTGTACCAATAACACTGCTCCAAGCTTGTTACTGCTTCAGTGGAAAGGCTGAGCTTATTCCCTTATTAAAGTAAGTTGTGAGATAGCAGGTATGTACACTTGAGTATGCAAACCAATTGCGTATAATATTTGTTTTTGTGTGTGGTTTGCATGTACTTGATGACATTGGAGAAAGTCAACTATATATGATATATTATATATATATATTCTTGTAAGAAAATATGGATCTCTTCTGTTGGGTATGGTCCATAATTGCTATGTGAATCTTTTTGCTATTTTCTATCACTTCATTCACACATTACCAGCTGAAGAGATTATGTCTGTGTTTGGAGAATATTTATAGCTCAACACATTCAGTTTTCGTCCTATTACTGCATCTGCTTCTTTTCTGCTCCTAAATTCATCTCTTTTCCCTTCTCATCTCACTTCTCTGCTGTAAGACCAATCTCCCAAAACTGTCGGACATTTGTGACCACCCAGCGTAAAACCTACAAAAGTCACAGACTAGGATTTTCTGTAATGGATCAAAATTCATGTAGTCATTTGGGTTGAACGACTCAAATTTGTAAAGTTTATCTATCTGGATTCTGAGTAAGTTCCTCTCTATGTACTGTCAAAATTTGGCAGCCTAAAACAAAACCAAAATTGAGATATTAGCAGTTTTTCTTGACCATATATATTATTATAATTATTATTATTATTATCATTATTATTATTATCATTATTATTATTATTATTATCATTATTATTATTATTATTATTATTATTATTATTATATATATATATATATATATATAATATACCTGTATATTATATAGTTATTTTTTTTTGGGGGGGGGGGGGGGACAGGTGCTGCTTGAACTGGGATTTTTATTAATGCTTCTACACAGCACACCTCATACCATTTCAATCACTTTTTGAATGTCTTAGGATGGTCCAATTTTAACAAGTTAGATATGATTTTAAAGCTTAGAACTTATTCTTTTAAACTATAATCTATGTAGAAAACTGAAAAATCATTTTGGTCTATTGTTTTGGGAGTTTTCGGCCAGGCGGTCACATAGGTACTCCCTTTCTCACAACTTCTTTGTCATTTCCATTTCCACAGTACGTTGTATTCCAATATTTGGATAAAGAAGGGTAATATAGAAAACCATATCTGCCTTTGTTTATCATGATAATCGGTATTATTATTTGTATTATTGCTTTAAGAATCTGTCTTCACATAATCTTCATGATTCTACATTCATGTTAACCCTAATACATTGGTAAAATGTTTTAGAGCATGAAATTCTCAGCCTTCTTGCATTAAAGTAATACATTGACATTTTTAAGTTTGTACTATTAAAGATAATGAAAGCTAAATCACCTTTAGCAAGGTGGAGTAAACTTACCGCTGTCATGAATGTTTGCATGCCGAGATGATTGAGAATCAGACGTACATAATTAATCTATCTCTGTGTTGGCAAGTTTGCTGTGAGACAAATAAATATACATGTATTACCTCGCTGCTCATCAGAAATATCAATGTCAGTGATGTTTTCAGAATTGTGTGATAGCCAGACATGACTCAAAATAAACATAGCATATTTGCACTACATATTCAATGGCATGTAAACTGTTTTCGTACGTCTTCTGCAAATGCATTCTTCAGACATTTTAAACCCTGATAAGCTACAAATATCACATCCTGGGTGATGAAAATTATATTTGATGCTAATGACATGAGTTGTAATGTTACTCTGTGTTTGTGATCTGAAGTGGAAGATAATAAATTCTTTATGCAAAAAGATAAATTGCTTTCTTTTATTTTAATTTGTATGGTGGAGAATGAAAAAAAGAATCAAGCTCAGGAGTGTCTGATGCTATGTTAGCATGAATGGAATTTGTGCAAAATTTGTGTTAAATTGGTTAAAGGCATTATACCATTTGCAGATGAAACAAAAAGCCAGCTTTAGTGCTCCAAAATTGTTCTATAATGTGAGTTAGAGATACAAACAACCTATGTAAAAAAAAATTGAATCAGTATAATCAATGTTAAACTTTGTTATCATCTTAGATATACAAAATGTGAATATAAGTTATGATAAAAACTTAGAACCATCAAAAATTATGGTTTCTTGAGAAAAATAGTGGTATCTTCATATATTTTAGGCTTTAATGCAAAATTTTAATATGGTAGGATGTTTTATGATACAACTGACGTACACATAGGCATCAAATATGTCTGGAACATTTTTTTAAATCACTGCTCCGAATGGTAAACAGTACCTCTAAGGCAGGAATAAGGTTTAGTCTAATTCTCTCAAACCATAAGAAGAGTTTATTGTATTTCAATAATTTAACCTAAAGGGATTTTTTTTAAATATCTTTTTCCCACTCTCCATACTATACTTACACTCTGTACACACACAATTTTTTTTTCAATGTTTGCCTTATACATTTATTCAAGTGTATCTTCACCTTGTGTTTGTTTGAATGTTTGTCATCCATTTGAACATTATTTTATAGCTCAGTCCACAAGTTTGTTTGTTTGTTTGCTTTTTTAAAGCCACCTCCGTGTTTAAAAAAAGTTGGATGGCCACCAGGGCAGGGGAGGGATTATGCTGCAGCCACAACCACACACACACAACCACACACACACACACACACACATACATATTTGGCTACAAGAAAGACATTAATTTCGGCAATACAATGAAGGAACAAGATATGTTTTACATCTGAGAAAATACCCCTGATTTTCAACAAACTGTCACTGAATGATTATGTTTACTAATCTTCCTGCATTTCCACACACGTTTGGGAAATTCCCCTTCATGTCAAGATGTGAGCACACTCAATTATTTAGACATAATCTACATTGTCTGAAGTTGGTTAGCATTTGCATGTCTAAAATGAGGGAATTTAGGGCAATTACATTGTTCCATATGTACATGTACATTGAATCAGAAATGCCAGTTGAAGATTACAGTGACTCCCATTATAACAAAATATATAAAATCTAAGTATATAAAGATATGTAGCCAATAATTTGGCGACCTGGATTTTCACTTTATTGTAACAAGATTTTCATTATAACCATGCTTGTTATATTTAACAGGAGTGCACTGTATAAGGCAAAGCATCACTTGATCAGGGATATGAAAGATTGACCTCCCTGGTGCATCCCCCTTTATTTATTTATTCATTTTTTAAAATAAAAGAAAAAAAAAGACCTGAAAGGGGCATGTGCACTCTCATTTTTTTTTAATGACAGAAAACTGTGCTAAAGCCCCCCCCCCCCTTTTTTTTTTTTGCTTATCAGCTGGTTAAACCCAAAAGTGGCACCAGATTTTTTTTGGCACCCCCCCTTTTTACAGAATTCCTGAATCCGCCACCGTATCTTGCTTTGACTTCGACTATTATGAGGTTTCTGTCCCTACAATACCTCCCTCAGAACCCCATCCACCCACACTGTACACACACTTTTCTTTTCCCAAATAATATTTAGTCAGTTTCATTCAAATAATACCACAAGAACAGCAATTCAATTTGGTAGTAGGGCCTACTGTACACCATAACAAAAATAAGTTCCTTTCATGTGTAGCATTTCTGCACTTGGAAATAAAAATTATAAAAAGTAATAATTGAAAAACACATTTCCTTTTTTCCATTGGAACAAATAAAATGAAAAAAAAAGTACAGCAGAATTATGAAAAAAGTGTATGTTGCTCTTTTTTTTTTGTGAAACTAACAAATTATCCCCAACCAACATGCAACGCTTTTATTTTTATTTTTTTAGAATCTGTATTTGATTTCTATAATTATACATTACAAAACATTCATCTTGAATGTATGCAATAAACAACAATAAATTATCAGACCAAAACATAATCAATTGGATGACTGTAAGATCATAACATGATTATATCTTAAATTCACATACACAAATTTACACATAGGTTCTATGTACTCCTACACAGACACAAATATCCTCCTTTCATTCGGACCATTTTATTTTGCTTTGCTTTTGGATATCTCGACCATTTCAAAACTGATTTTCATCAAATGAACTGTTAAATCCTCTTAGAATTGTAAGCGATATCCAATTATAATATCTCACAGAAAGTTAATATCTGAATCCACATCTCAACCAAAATTATACCATCTCTTTAAAAATTTTAAATCAATTAACATAATTTCTGCTACATTAGATGCAAACCTAATTTCCCTCTCAGGATCCCCAATTTCTTTTCCTCTTGAATATTTTCTACTATTAATAATATATTTCACTAACATGATCAAAGAGTTGATACACTTCATTCTCACTGCTGTAACGGACAATCCTTGAAAAAAAAATCAGCCCAGTGCATGTCTTAATTTTCCACAAGATTGTAATGTGATATCACAACTTTCCAAGTATCTTTAACTGTCCAACATTGCAAAAATACATGTTCCGTAAGTTTCTATTTCTAATTTGATAAAAAAAGAGCACAAACCATTTGCTACATAACAACATTTTAAAAGATGCTCTTTAATAGGCCCATAGATAACTCCATGTAAAAACTCTAATTGAAATTCTCTGCATTTACTAAGCAGAGGTGTAGATCTTGGTTTAACGAACATTTCCTTGGTTCTTTTTTCTTCAGTATACTCAAAAATATTTTGACCATTTTTTTACCTTGATATCATACTTTTTTTTTTGCAAATTGTTAATATCATATTTTTTCTTAATTTACATATTGTATATTTTGCCCTAAACCTTCAATTCTAAATTAAACTCAACTATATCTATGTGCTCAAATTTAATGATCATTGTTTCATTTTTAAATGATTTGGTAAATATTCATTTATATATCATAAATATTAACAATAATGTTAACAAAGCTGTACTATTCATACTAAACTTAGATTAAAAAATTAACTATTGAACTGGCTTAACATACGCCTAACCTTTGTTCAATGGTTGATCAGTTCAATAAATTCCCTTTTGATATAGATTTTTATTAGAAAACATCTTACTTTTAACACACAAACAACACACATACGCACAGACAACTGGCCTCTACCGAATCACCTTCGCCGATCGAATAGCACGTTCACCCTCTTTCGTGTTTTTGTATGCGTCACGTTTCAGCAAACATCATCAATGCATTGCATGCAACGAGTACCCGCGGACTCCTCGAAAACTCTCCCCCTGCTCCTGCCTCGCCTACGAGATCTTTTACCGTCTGTGCACACAAACGAAACAAACGCCTCGGGTTTACACAAGAGAACGCTTGGGTGGAGTTGGAATCCCACAACCTGTGAATTTCTGCGGAGGCAGATGCCCTACCCCTTTCACGTAAACTCTGAGTCACTTCGTTTTGGTATAACATAAGAGTCGCGAATAGCCATCTTACCGTAAGACGTTTGGCTCATACCCGACATACAGTATCCAACGACTGATATCTACGTTAGACAGCGGCGAAGCTGTCGTAGGATACCACTTACACTTGTCCCCAGCGACAGGTGGTAGATAAATCCCTCGGATACCAGTACAAGATGGCGTCACCAGCGCGGGTTCCAAATGTGGCGATAAGCCCGTGCGTCAAATATACTCTCTACGTCTTGAGCTTTTTATTTTGGGTGAGTATAATGAAGATAGATTTTGTGAATGGGATATAATCTACTTGTATTGAAACATAGACTGAGAATCTGTACTTGCACTTAAACTGATGATGAATTTAGCGATGTCAATGCAATGTATACAGTGTGTGGTGTGTGGGTCATTACCAGATGATTATTAATTGGCGAGATACACGTTAATAGGCATCAGCTACCAGCTGGCTTCATCAACGGATTTTCAGAGAATACAACCCACGTACAGTATATCTATTGGGGAATAATAACCACCTCCAATCAGGGAGGTGGAAGAGAGAACCTCCCTGCTCCAATATTGTAGGTACAATGTACCAGCTAACTCTGCAATGCACACACTGAAATTACACCTGAGTATTACTGCACTTTCTCATTGCAGAGTTCCCTACTGCATCATACATGTTCAATACAGATGTGTATGTGATGTACAAATTTGTACTTAACATGGGTGTGCATGGTTTTTGTGTATATATATATATATATATATATATATTTTTTTTTTTTTTTTATGTACAGAGGTTAAGTCAGTAGAGACTCCAACCCCAAGCACCTTCTGATCTGGAGATTCTCCCGCCTGAAACCCCTTGCAAACGGGAGACTCCAACTTGCAGTCTAGGGTTCTAGATGCTCTCTCGTGTTCTAGATGCTCTCTTGCACTATCTAAGGCTTATTTTTCAACATACAAATTACATTGAAATTATGTAAGAAATTATCTCAAGCGGGAGAAATTAAATCTCAGTGGGAGAACGGGAGATTCTGCGAAAATGGGCTTTCGGCGGGAGATCTCCTGTCGAAAGTGGGAGAGTTGGAGTCTCTGAGTCAGGGAACACAGTTTGTATGCCTACAATGTACACTGTATGTTTGTCACAGGTTTTATGCAATGTGTATTGCCTATAGTTAATCCCACACCTACCTCATTTTAATTTAGAAGAGAAATAGTGGAAATGGAATCAGTTGTAACTTCAGTCCCAAAATACAATGTACATGTACACATACTGTACAGTTTACTACTGGATTTTTTTTTTCACCAGAAGGAGAGAAGTGTACTTGAAAATATCTAGATAAAATTTATAATGTACAATTAAAATAGATGTGCATGTACTGCATTACATGTAAAATATATTAATTGTACGTGTACTGCATTACATGTACAATACATTAATTGTACACTGTGCCACTTTAAGAATATTAGTACCAAATTGAAGGACCTCTTTCCATGTTGTTGAATGACATGTACTTCGATCACTCTGTTGACACAAAAGTGAGGAGATTGACTCATGAAAACAAATTTCATGGAAGGAAGCCAGTACACCCCTCTCTGGCATTGGGCAGGAACAATGAGGTATACCTCCCACTATGTTCTGTGGATAGTGAAAAAGCATCATTTGCAAAAATAATGCTATTACCTTTCAAAGATTTGACTGAGAAACGCCTATTGACATACTGTTGGACCATCATGTTCCCTCCTACCAGCTAGTGCTATACTGCCATAATTCTTCTGCACATTTTGGCTGGCATAGTACAAATTGGCCTATGCACAAATCAAACCTTTCTGTTGGTTCTGAAAAGAAAAGAAAAAGATGGAGCATGGTGTTTGAGATATTTGCTTTAAAGGATGAACTACATGTACATTTTAAGGTGTTATCTTTGGGTATCCTGCTTGTACAAATATAGTGCAATGACAGTGTAAGTTTGTAATTTGTTAAGAATTTAAAATTCTAAAAGTTGTGTTTGAATTCATATGCCATTATCACTGCGTAGAAAAGTTGCAACCATATATCACAGAAGTTTAATGTAAAGAAATGTATAGAGAATTTGACAAAACAAAATGTCATTTTCAGTAAATGTACACATTTCTTTGACTTGCTAGAACATATTGTTAGGGTAGTATGATTCTTCTGCCTTCTGAAGGAGGTACGAAATTATAGATCATGTGCTCTTACTTGTATACATCTGCTAGAAGAATGAGAATGTGGAATTCTCTTTATATTTTCTGTATATGATATACATATGTACATGTAACTTCCATGTACATGTACTGCATGAAAAAAATACATTAATTGTAGCATTAGCAGGATTTGCTGATCAATGGCAAAACAGTCTTGTTGTTTAAACACTGTATTCCATCAGGCCTAAATGAGGAGGGAACTCAGCCATTCAGACATCATGTCCACACCACAATTCCAGTAGAACAAAGCCAAAATATCTCTTGCCCAGCCACTGGATCAGAGGCGTAGGAAATCTAAGCTTGATGCAGCATGCTTAAATGTCATTTTTCCCTTCTTTGCCCCAGGGGGGGGGGGGGGGGGGCCCAAACACACTAAACTTAAGGAATCTTTAAAAATCTTCTTCTCTAGAACCAGAAGTGATAGGGCTTAATTGATACTATGAGTAAGTACATTGATGACTGTAGTTTCAAGTTTGTTCATGGGGGAATCAGGGGTGCCCCCCCCCCCCCTTGGGACCCAGGGGAGGGGGCCGGGGAGGGGTCCTAATGGGGCCTAAATTGTACATTTTCCTCTTCACTTTGAGATCGCCATGTCTGATTTTAACCAAACTTGGTAGGTAGCATCCCTAGGGGGATAGTATCTCAATTTGTTCAAATGGGCACCATGACCCACCTGGGGGGTCCCCAGGGGGCCCAAACCCTCTAAAATTAAGGAACCTTTAAAAATCTTCTCTAGAACCAGAAGTGATAGGGCTTAGATGATACTATGAGTTAGTACATTGATGACTGTAGTTTCAAGTTTGTTCATGGGGTTGGCGGAATCAGGGGTGCCCCCCGCCCCCCCCCCCCCCCCCCTTGGGACCCAGGAGGCGCACCCAGGAGGGGATGGGGGGAGAAGTCCTACAGTTGTAATGGAGCCTGAATTGTACATGATCATCTTCTTCTTAAAAAACCTCATGATGAATTTTGACCAAACTTAGCAGGTAACATCCCTATGGGGATAGAATCTCAATTCCTTCAAATGGGCACCATGTCCCTCTTGAGAGGCCCCTAGGGGTCGGTCCCCCCCCCCCCCCCCCCCCCCCACATTAAGGAATATTTAAAATCTTCTGCTCTAGAACCAGAAATGATAAAGCAAAGTTAATACCATGAGTTTGTACATTGATGACTTTAATTCCAAGTTTGTTCATTGCAAATCCAGGGCTGCCTGCCCCCCCCCCCCCCCCCCCCCTCCGAGTTGAGGGGGGATCCATATGCAGACCTAAGTTTCCAATGTTCTCAGGTAAGAGTGTGCAAGAATGCGTGGAAGGTGAAATTGCGATACTCAGGTGAGCGCGTGACCTTTGTATGGCCATTCATACCGCCAGTACATCCTTTAAATACATTTTCAGAGAATTGAGGTCTATTGTACAGAAATCATAACTGATCAAGAGCTCCTGTATTTCGTGCTTTGGCCATTCATGCATGAAGCCACTGTTCCTTTCCAAACTGGGTCTCTGTGAGTAGGGTTCAAATTTATATATATAAAGAAATGTATGTAGAAGGCTACAGTTTTACTGTACACTGTTATTGTAGATTATTTTTTTCCTTTTTACTGTAACTGGTAATCTTACACAATGACTGCAAACTTGTGTCAAATCATTTTTAAGTTTTCATTTCCCATTGATCAAGAATTTAATTGTGCGTTGTTTTTGTTTGTTTGTTTGTTTGTGTTTTTAACTGGAATGTGCAGTTTCAGATATTAAATGAACCCAATAGAGTATATCTTGAGTACCATTAAAATGTGTTTCTCCCTGTGGTCTTTCTGTTGACTTTCATGACATTAAATTCTCACATCTTTCTAGAAATGAAATAGAATAAGAGCAAAGTATGAGTTACATGTATACAATGTAGATCAGTTGAAAGGACAAAATCATTTTTGACTCTACAGTGTAAACAAGCTGTAATTTGTGTCTTTGATGTTAAAACCTTCAATATTAAATCAGTCTGGACTTTTGATATTTATCCCATTCCTGAGAAATCATTAGAAAGATGGACTTTTAATACTACATGTATTCCTAGGTGGTTTTTTTTTTATTTGCTTGTCTGAAATGCTCAGTTCTGGTTGGTAACCAAAGAATACCAACTGCAGGCCTCGAATTAACCGACGGCCACCGACGGCCATGGCCGTCGGTGCCCCTCTCGTTGGCCGCAATGCCCTTTCTTCCGTGATCAAAGTTACGGCCAAAAAAAATGTGCCCTTTTTCTTGTGGCCGTGGTGCCCTTTTAGAATGAAAGTTCTTGTTTATGACGTATAATATGCCCTTTCTCAAAGTCTACACTTCAATAAGCTTGAACAAATTTCCTCATCTCAATAACTTAATATCATACCTTCTGTTCAGTTCACTCGCGTCCCAATATATCTGATTCAAACTCAACGAGACGACGTGTACTTACATGTATGTACGTACGGTACGGCCTACCGGCTTTGACCGTTCCGACTGCCTCCGCAGCGCAGCGGCCATAGAGTTACTAGCTAGGTAGTAGTCCACTTCCTGGACTGTATTCGTAGTGTGCCCGCGCGTACGTACGGAAGTACGTTGATGGTGTCTGTACGTCGAGTGTCGCAATCAGCGGTTGAGCGCGTTGGGTGAGTGCAGTATGTGCATGCGTGTGTTAGTTACTGTAGGGAAAATGCAGCTATTAAATCGTCTGGAGCAAGTGGTCGCAAGCCATGTGCCAGGCATGTCGGACGGCTGCGAGAATTGCCATCTCTCTCGCTCTGCATTCATGCCTGCATGCTCAAAGTAAATGTGATCGAGGGCACGCATGCGAAAAAAAGTGAAATAAAATGTAAAAAAAAAATGGTGCAGATCCCCCACCCCCGTAACACTGTATGTGAACACGTGTTGGCTGGTTAGTTGAAAGTATTCCTCAAAGTGCCCTTTTTGTTCCTCAAAGTGCCCTTTTTGTTCCTCAAAGTGCCCTTTTTGTTCCTCAAAGTGCCCTTTTTTTCTCAAAGTGCCCTTTTTGTTCCTCAAAGTGCCCTTTTTGTTCCTCAAAGTGCCCTTTTTGTTCCTCAAAGTGCCCTTTTCGTTCCTCAAAGTGCCCTTTTCGTTCCTCAAAGTGCCCTTTTCGTTCCTCAAAGTGCCCTTTTCGTTCCTCAAAGTGCCCTTTTCGTTCCTCAAAGTGCCCTTTTCGTTCCTCAAAGTGCCCTTTTCGTTCCTCAAAGTGCCCTTTTCGTTCCTCAAAGTGCCCTTTTCGTTCCTCAAAGTGCCCTTTTCGTTCCTCAAAGTGCCCTTTTCGTTCCTCAAAGTGCCCTTTTCGTTCCTCAAAGTGCCCTTTTTGTTCTTAAAACTGCCCCTTAGGAAAAAGTGTGCCCCCCTTTACAGGAAAAAAGGGGCACCTTCAAAGAAAAAAGGGCACATTTAGTTGATCCTCCAAAAGGTGGAGGGGCACTGTGTACCCCCCCCCCCCCCCCCCCCCCCCCCCCCCCCCGGAGAGCTGCCCCTGTGCTCCTTCCAGGCCCTTTTTGTACTTTCAGTTGCCCTTTCTAGTGCAAAATCGGTCCCATTCTCCTAAAAAGGGGCATATTCCAGAAAAGGGGGCACATTTTGATGGTGCCCCAAAAAGTATAGGGGGGGGGGGTATGTGCCCCCTGCCCCTGTTTTTGTAAATCCGAATATTCTAACGTTGATTATTCCGAAGCGGTATTAAAACCAGGGCCCTTTCTGAAAAGATTTATTACAATGCAACTAATGATGCAACTCAAAAAATCAAGTGCAGGTGATATCAAATCACACTCAACTTTTGCATTTAAACGCAATTGCGTTGCTGAAAAGACTTGCGTTTGATAATCATATGAAACTAGAAAATAATTGTTACGAACCTGAAACTCAATTGCGTTTAAACGCAACTCTAAAAATCAAATGCAAGTCCATCAAATCACACGAAACAATGTACACTTGTATTTAAACGCAAGAGCGTTGCAGAGAAGAATTGCGCTTTTTGTACGAAACTAGAAACTGCGTTTAAATGAATCTCTATACATCTACGGAAATGACGGAAGTGCGTTATTGTTGAAAAGACTTGCATTATTTTTTTCATTTCGTAAGCAAAATTAAAAATTAAACGCAACTCTGAAAATTAAATGCAAGTCCATCAAAACACATGGCACGCTGAAAAGACTTGCGTTTGATAATCACACGAAACTAGAAAATTGTAGGAAACTTAAACTCAATTGCGTTTAAACGCAACACTAAAAATCAGATGCAAGTCCATCAAATCGCACGGAACGCTGTATTTAAACGCAAGTGCGTTGCAGAGAAGACTTGCGGTTTTTGTACGAAACTATAAGAAACTGTGTTTAAACGCATCTCTAAACATCTACGGAAGTGTGTTATTGTTTAAAAGACTTATCGTAAGCAAAATTAGAAATTAAACGCAATTCTGAAAATGAAATACAAGTCCATCAAATCACACGGAACGCTGAAAAGACTTGCGTTTGATAATAACACAAAACTAGAAAATTGTATGAAATCTAAACTCAATTGCGTTTAAACGCAACTCTAAAAATCAAATGCAAATCTGTTTTTAAAACGCAAGAGCGTTGCAGAAAAGACTGGCGGTTCTTGTCCGAAACTAGAAACTGCGTTTAAACGCATAAAAATGCACGGAAGTGCGTTATTGTTGAAAAGGCTCGCATTATTTTTTATTTCGTAACGGAACTTTCGCCGTGACCGAACTTAGTCTGCACTTGCAGAGGAAAGACATCGCAACATTTACACGTTTCAAACTACCGAAACGCATGCTGCTTCACAAAATGTCAATGAAAAAAATGATAACGAATTATTGTTAAAGTTCGCTATGCCGAAGTTTTAAATCTCAGTCCAAAGTTAAATTAGTCCGACAATGGTAAGAGGTTTGTTTTTACGAAGGTTATAGTAGTCGTAAAGATGTCGTTTTCGGATGAACAAACTTTTGTTCTTATTATTTCAGACAGGCCCGCGCCGTACAGAGCGGTAGTTATAATGTTGCGAATCGGAGCGTGAGAACAATTCATTTTCAGAGTATGGCAATACAAATTTAAGCAGAACAAATATGGCGACTTAGGGAAGGAAAATCACACATTATTTCAACTCAGTCGGCACTGAAAAATAATCTCGACAGAATCATGCGAAATCACACGCATATCTTCCCTGCAACGCACTTGAATTTAAATCGCAAAGTTTAATTCAATTTTGGGGAATTTGCCTTTGATATTTCAAATCAAGTTTAAAACGTTAAGTGTCTAGAAACGGGCCTAGGTTTCCGATCCCGCTCTCTCAAAATCTCTCTAGAGATTTGGGAATTGTGCGTTGTCGTTACTAACCCGCGCAAGATTTATGCATGAACTAAAACATTATTGTTGCTCATGTCAGTAGGCATGTTTTGGCGGCAAAAGGAGTAAGATATATGGGTAGCGATCCGCATCGTGATCCATATCTTACTCTGTACAGAGGAAATTAATTTTCATTTATAAGTCGACAAAATGTCGACTTACGCGTAAGTCGACATTCGCGTAAGTCGACGTGTTTTGCTCAGTCCCGATTATGTCGACTTACGCGAGGTTGACTGTATATATATTATGTATTGGGGGGGGGGTTGTTGCTAGAATATGAAAAAAAAAACATAAAATTCTTGCAACATCGCAAAAATCACCCTTTAGAAAAACACCCAACATGCCCTTTTCAATGTGGCCTTGGTGCCCCTCTGACTGACCTAAGTGCCCTTTCATGGCTGGCCTCTTGGAAAAAGTGCCCTTTTCTAAATGGCCTTGCCCCTCCAAAATCCTATTTCAAGGCCTGCAACTGGAGTAAAGAATCTTGACACAAATCTAGCAATCTGCTTACTTTTCAGAAGACAGTCATACACAAAGCTCTATTTCATTATCTCGAAGCAATTCATTGAGCTCTTTGCTGTATTGCCATTTTTTTTCTAAAGCCGTTTTTCCTTTTGCAGCCATTCATGATAAATGAGGCAGCATCTCATTGTATTTTTGGCATTTTTTTTAATGTTACAACTTGAGCAATCCTCACAGACTGAGCTATGTAAATGTGGTGACAATGACTTCACTGGATCCATTCAAAAGTTTTGTTACTGTTTTTTTCCCCTATCTACCACCTCATTTCAGCTGATCTGCTGGGCGGTATGTGGCATTGGTATCTGGGCACTGGTGGAGAGAGGAGACAATGTGCGAGTGACGTCATATCTAGACTTCTTCACAGACCCTGCCATCGTGATGGTGGTCGTAGGCGGCTTGGGTGTCATCCTCAACTTTGCAGGATTTGTTGGCGCTCTTAGGGAAAACTGCTGCCTGCTCACATTTGTAAGTCTACCCCCACAAAATACCTTATATCTCTCAATTTATAAACTTTCTGCTCGTCTTTTGTAGGATTCCCCTTTTGAAAAGTGATGTAATGTACCATATATATTATCCTTGGAAACTTTTTTCTTTCATGGAGATGTAGTGGCTATGGTGACTATTCAAAAAGGTGTTATGTAGTGGTGACTTTAATGACAGAAACAATTTTGACTGGGTATATTGTGAGGCAGAAACTGTGTGATGTTTAGTGAATTTGGGTATTTTATTATATTGACTATCACTGTTGGATCAAAACATCAAAATGTAACATTCTACAACTTTTGTATGTTGCCTCTCATTTTGATTAGTGCTAGATTGTTAGAACTACAAATGTATTCAACTTGACTGTTTCTTCATAAATTTACTCAAAACACACAATCATGCACAAATGGTGCTGAAGCATCATATTGATTTCATACTCGTGAAAGAATTTATTGATTACTAAATACATTGTATCAAGGGCCAGTTTAGCCTAAAAGGTAGCCAGTATTGCAGAAAAGTATTAGAAATCCTCTATCACAAAAAGATTATGAATTACAGAAATAACCTGCACTTATCATCATTCAAAATACCCAAGTCCATATTGGTTAGCATGAAAAAAAACATTGAACAGTTTTCAAATTTGCATTCATTGTCTACTATTGAACCACTACTGTAAAGAGTGGAAATTTTCGCGGTGTTGAAATTTTCACGCATTTCGCACAACCAGAAACTAGCACAAAAATATAAGCATGTGAATATTTTTGCTTGCCACATGTTCCTGTGCGTGATATGTCTTGATTCCACGGAATTCAAACATGCGAAACTCTTCTCGACCGGCCAAGCGCGAAAAATTAGTCACGCGAAAATATCCACTTTTACAGTATCTAGGCGAATTCTGTTGAAGATTATTTGCAATTGCAACATCTTCCTCGATTAGAACAACAATCCAAACCTGTAATCATTTGCATTGTTCATTGTGGACTGAATAAGAATATCACATTTCTAACCCATAATTTCCTCATATTTTCCAGTTTTACTTGTCCATGATCCTGATATTCATCTTGGAAGTCACTGCTGGCATCTTGGCATTTGCTTTCAGCAGTCAAGTAAGTCTCAGTTCTCCTAATTCCTACCAAGATTTCAGTGAAAACTTTATCAAACCAGTCATTGGAGTAAATGCAGTCATGTGAGGTACTATTTGTAAATTTTATGGTAAAAGGAGAAATATTGTAAAGTTACATGTACATGACAACTTTTACTCCCATTATCTTATTTCTTAATTGCAACATTAATGGAAACACTCAGAGGAAAACCAAAGTTTACAAGAAATTACAACTCACTGTGGACTATTTGCTTCAGAAACTTCTAAACTTTGTTTTCATCTTAATGCATAAAGTATTCATCTTCAGTGCATACAAGTTGTATGAGTAGGGTCTATTAGTCCTGTTTATATATAACCTGTGGCAGCATGAATTTTTATGCAAGGAGTTGGGTTTTGTTTTGTTTTGTTATGTTTTGTTTTCAGAATGAAGCATATTCTGTGATTGCTTGTACCATATCAATTGATCATCATCATCATCATCAACAACACTATTATCATCATTTTTGCTTTTAATCATCATCAATGTCAATTCCATAAAGATTTGCCTCAAAATCTCTCAATTTGGCACCAAGAACACTAAATTTCGCAAAGACCTTTTTGAAGTTGCTTATATTATGTTTCATGTGCTTTTTTCAAACATCCAATTTCTGTTGTATCTTTTGCTCAGTTTTATACTGCGGTAGATGGTGTAGTGGAAGATGCCATCACAAATTACAGAACAGATGGTGATGTGACGAACTTCATTGACTACGCACAAAGAACGGTAGGCAGATGTTGGCCAAGTAGGCTGGATTAAAAATGTATTCAAATCTATACACATTATTACATCATTTGATGAATGAGTTATGATCCGCAATGTATAGGCCTACCATTGACATGTACCTGTACAACCTGTATGCATTTCAGTGCTTGGAACCTGATTTGTGTGCATTAGTTGTTGCTATGTTAGGCAGGCATTTGGCAAGAATTTCTGGTTGTTTGGAATAAACTTTTAAAGGCTGGTAGTTCAATGCAGTGTTCATTCCCCTGAGGACCTAGTAACATGCTATCCCATCCATCTGTATTCAATTAGGTCCTACATACTCAATGCCTGTCAAAACTTTAAATCAATCACTTTGCATGCAATAGTTGTTGCTACGTTAGGCAAGTCTAAGACAAGCTTTCTGGCTATCAAGAAAAGTATTTGTTGTAAAGGTATGCATAAGATTTGAATGTGTCAGTAAACTGGTCTGTTGTTGTGAAGATACAAGTTGTATGCATACAGTGTATGGCATTTGAAAACATAATTTGTTAAACCTGTGTATTCTCAGGTAAAACAAATGAAACAAGTTTTTGATAATATCGCTGTGGAAGTCATGGATATAGAAGAAGTTACCTGGTCAGAGTAGTTTAGACTTCATGGTGGACAGTGATGCACTCCTGTTGATGGCTGTTACTGTCGTATCTTTTCTTTGTAAGAGGCATTAACCCGTTGAAGATGGTTTGATTTTGCTAGAACACACATTTCCCATAGACGCTTGACGGGGTATACTCTGGACTCGTCCTCAACAGATTAAAGATACATTGGGAACATAACATACCTGTATTTCAAAGCATCAGTAATTATTGTTCCTGTGAGAAAATCTTGCAAATAAGAAAATTCTGTACATTGTACATGATCTAAAAGTCAAAACTTTAACCTGTTAGTGATATGTCCTGAGTATACTTGGGCAGGTGTCTTAGGGAAATGCGTGTTGCAGCAAAATCAGTCCGTCCTCAACAGGCTAAAACACAAAGTTTTAGATTAATCTTGTGCATGTTTGTTCTATATCATGACAAGTGAATACAGTACTTTATTGCATCTTGTACAGTAATTCAAAGCAATAAACTATGTGTATGTCTGTGTGAGGGAATGACTTAACAAGTCTATCACCACAGTACTGTACATGCAATTTGTCTCAGCTGGCTTAGCCAGTCTTATTAATGAATAAATATTGGATATGCGACGCAACAAAACGAGGAGACAGATGGAGGTTTTAAGCCAAATTAACAAAGTGATGAAGAAATCAGCAGCCGCTTCTGTCAATCTACAAATATCGCCTTAACCCGTTGAGGACAAGTCCCGCGATACTCGGGCAGGTGTCTATGGAAAATGCATGTTGTAGCAAAATCAGTCCATCCTCAACGGGTTAATTGCAGCTGTCTTGGTTGTGTCATTCTGATTTCACATCTCTTTTGTATTTGAGCTTAAAGGGATGGTATAGTATTGAAAGAGATGAGGATTAAGCCTTTAACTTTTTGTGAGATGCCAAGAAACCACTTATGAAATAGTATATGATAATTGATAGAACATACCATTCTAAGAGAACTCCAAGTTTATTTGATGAAAATGGATTTTGGAATGGCTGAAACAGTCAAAACAAAGTAAAACAAAATGATCTTGATAAATGGTGAGTCTCACCTTTTATTAAGATCGCTCTTTTTGGATATCTCAGCCATTTGATAACCAGTTTTCATCAAATAAACATTGAATTCCTCTTGAAGTTACATGCTCTCTCATATTTTATAAGAGGTTTCTCATCATCTCACCAAAAAATGATGGAAACCTGGAGTTAGGTCTTAACCAAAACTATACAATCCCTTTAAAGTTCCCTGGTGACATACAACATGTAAGATTTTCTGTGAAGGCATTTTTTTTATCATGAGATAAGTGGACCATACCATTGCATATCCATAAAGATGGAAGAATTGAGTAATTAATTCCTTTGTACAAATTCCATAGATTTAATAAAGTTTATGGTCTTTGAGAATATGATGACAGATTTGCATTGGATATACCATGTAAACCATTAACCCCTCCCCATTTTTGCTTCACTTTCACTCAGCTGGAATGCTGTGGTGGTGGTGGAGGATATAGAGACTGGAGTCTCAATCGCTACTTTAACTGCACCGACTCCAACCCAAGTGTGGAGAGGTGTGGTGTACCCTACTCCTGCTGTCGTACTGACCCAGCTGTCACTGATGAAATCATCAATACACAGTGTGGCTTTGGAGTGCAGAGAAGAGAGGTGTTGTATTATTCCACAATCATTTAATATCATTTAGATAGACAATTGATTTTATTTGTTTTGATTACAAAGCTGGCATTATTTCTGTTAGTTTTTAAATAGAAAAGGAAAGTTCCTGGGACCCACTTTCTTCGTTATTTCCGATTACAATAACTATGGATCATCACATGGAATGTTGCTAGACTCTGCTTCAATTATCTTTTCCTTTAATTCTAAATCAAACTCAAGGTCTGATTGCTGCATTTCTTCTGTTTTGAGTATGGAAACATGCTGGATTTGTATCATATGTTTATTTTTGTAATCATGAATTTGAGTACACTTGTTCAAGCCATTTTCTTTTATTCCCTCAGTTGTGTGTGGAATGCTCAAGCTGTTCCGTCCAACCCTTGAAATTTGGGATTTTTGTTGTCCATTTTTAAATGTGCTATTTTTTTGTCATGTTTGAAAAGCAGTTGGTTGAAATATTTCATCCATTTTCATAACTTCTGTGAGTGGCAGAATTAATAAAAAGGAGCTCAATTGTCTTGTTGGTCCCCCCCCCCCCCCCCCCTCCACAGCCAGTCGAGGTGAGTGACATCATCTATACCATCGGATGCATAGACAAATTCCTTCTGGTGGTAAATGAGAAGAGCTACATCGTTGGACTAACCATCTTCGGCATTGCCCTCTTGCAGGTAAAAGACATCAATGACTTGATCCTTACTTTTTTATTTTAGAATTCAAGTTTTAAACAATCATATGCAGATTCACGAAAAGTAGAAAGATTAGTCAAACACACATTGACAGTTTGAAAAAAAAAATAGACAAAATCCTTCAACAGCTATAAATTGTTTTAACTTAAAGTGATTTCTGCACAAACCTTTCTGAATGGAGTTCTATGATTTGTAAAGTCGTCTTGATTTGTTTTTTGATATTTCAGCCATTTCAGAGCTGATTTTCATCCAGTAAACTTTGAATTCCTCTTAGAATTGTATGCTCCTCTATATTGCACAAGAAGTTTCTCATTATTAAAAAAAAAAGATCTGAAGCTCCATCTCGACCAAAATTTTACCATCCCTTTAATGTACCTGGGTCAAGAGGGACTATGGGTCCATTTCATGAAGTCATTTATAAAAGTCTTTACATTATATGTAATAGCTAGCCAAGGGTTTTTGTACATATAGTAAATGTAGTCGTTCATATGTAGCTATGAGAGACTTCAAAGAGAAGTAAAATCCATTTCATGAAGTCTCTCATAAGTGTTTCTTATGAGTGAAAAGTCCGTGATAAGACTTTCGTGAAATTGACCCATAGTGGCTGAAGCGTCCTTTCCAAGGATGTACAACATGCCACACAGAACTTTCAACCTGGAGTTGCTTGTTTCATAACTGCCTTGCTCGCTCCACCTCAGTACTTGCACTCTATAAGATGAATCGTCAATGTGATTTGCAATGGCCAAAGTTTGCATTGTAAAGGTTGAAATAAAAGAAAGTATATTTTGTTCATACTCCCTGTACTTAACTTCCTGTCTGAATGCATCTTCCTTACACATTTTTTGTTTTCCCCCTTGTTCATTTCCTTTGTAGCTCTTGGTGATGCTGCTAGCCTTCATCCTCTGCCGGCAGATAGAGAAGGAATTTGACCATTATGCGGAAATTCAGAAGGCTAAGAATGGTGTCAACCGCTTCTAATTTGATTTTTTAATATAAAAATCAGGAATGAATCACAAATGAAGGTGCCCTGAAGAAGGTTCTATTGCGTGGTATTACAGAAAATTCATCTTCCAAGCAAGCATAGATTTGTAAACCTTGCTATAAGTGTATAGCAAACAAAAAAAGAACAAAGTTGGTACTGTATTCAATTTCTGTGTTTGAACTCTTCATGTGAGGCTAACCTATAGGAAGTTTATGCCGGTAAGACTGCATCTTCAGTTTTTCTGTAATCATGTAAATTTCATAAACTCATTCTAACCCTTTTTATGAGATCTGTAAGTGTATGAACAAGAACATTTCAAATGTAAGAGGTAAGCATTTCCATAAACATCTTTGAATACCTTTGAATCATGCCCACCATGCACATGTATTCAGTTTAAGACATTGAAGGCTTGCATCACACTTATTATTTTGTTTTGTTTTTTGTATAGGTCTTCCTTTATGAAACCTTTACATTATTTCAGACTTTCATTTCAACCTTGCATATGTTTGTCCTTTTGTTGTCAATGGCAATGGTGTGTCCAGCTCTTGTGACTGCTTTGGCTCCACTGTTCCTTCACTGAACTCATTTGGACTTTGCTAAGACTTTATGTTTGGGGATTTCAACAGTATATGTGCATATGCTTTGGATAAAAAACAAACAAACAGACAAACAAAAAAACTTGAAGAACAATAATATGCAACACTACACTACAGCAATATCCCGTAGCTCTCAAAATGTCTTCTTGTGGGAAGCACATTGATTTTTGCCTAATACAACAACCTGATGCAAAACATATACAGTACTCTCTGCATAATCGGGTATCGCTTAAACGGGTACTCCGTTTAATTGGGTAGTAATGTCAAAATCAGTTCCAATGCACATTAAAATTACCTGATAATTGGGTTGCCTCTCCACATAAATGGGTAAATGATTTTCTTCTAATCTAATTTCTACCCACATTTTTCGCAGATATAACACTGTAAGAAATCATGAATGCCAAATTCTCCACGGCTAATTGCATTCTCTGCTTCATTTGCAAAGAAGACCGATCATTTGGGGAGTAATTAAACATGATGAAAACACATGTACCAGTACTGACTTGCCACATGTAAACAAACATTGCACATGTAGCTAGCACACACAATTGCATAGACAGACAGGAGTTGAACACACTTACGCTCCTCCCTTACTCCGCAACAACATTCACAATACAGTATATGAGAAGTTTGCAACGAAAATCAGGCCTTGCACCAGCTCCATAATTTTGCTTTTCCCTAGTCACTTTTCGAAAAGTAACCCGACGTTCTGCGTGACTAGTGCACGTAAAGAGACGTGTTAATTTCGGAAAACGCCTGCGTGTTAGCGAGGAGTCTTTTATAGTCAAACGACAAAGTTCTCTGAAGACATATTTGTCCATTAAAAGAGTGTAAAATTATTGCTCGTGACTGAGCAAGTGTAAGGTATGTGTTGCGCAAATACACATGTTAAGTATACAGTGTAGGTGTTTGGTGCAGTGTACATTGCATGTATACATACACATTGTGTGTGTGTCAATTGTGAATGAGACGTGTTCTTCTATTAATCGGGTACTCCGCTTAATCGGGTAAGAAACGCACTGCTTGAACCTACCCGATTATGCGGAGAGTACTGTACCAGAATGCAGTTTTTGGTCTACGTATAATGTAGAAGTAAGCTAATGGTATGCCCATCATGGGTGATTCACAGCACTGAATGACGAATCAAATACTTCTGGCAACTACCATTGACTGAGGCCTGAATCAATGTCTTATTCTGCACCTCAAGCTCTCAAGGGTGAAGCATTGCAAATATGCATCTGAAATATTATCTGTTACCTTTTCTACATTTGACAAGTATGTCTACGGAAGGTCACTAAAATATTGCATGTACCTTTCAACAACAGCAACAAAAAAAGGAAAAGAGTTTGCATATAAATAAACAATAAATAGGGCATGATATGATAATTGCACTTGCAAAATTTTATATGCACACAAAATGCTTCCAATTCGATGTTATATGGTGGCACACACACAGATTTAGTATTGCATTTTCATCTTTGAAGTATAAATTCCTTTGGTCACTGATACAGGCTTAACAGGAAAAAAAACCCAAATTTACACACATATGTGTCCTCTTTCCCTTCAGACATCCTTTCAACTGGACCAGATTCCTCTTTAACCATCTCCATCACTGAAGAATTCCTCTTCTTCAGCATCTTCTTCCCAAACAAGCTCTTCCTCTTCTGCATCAATCTCGATGTCAGTGAGGTTGTCTGGGTTGGCATGCTCCATGGTGTGTAATTCTTCATTGTGAAGAAGGACTTCATCCGATGTAGGTGTGGATTCTGATTGAGAGCTGCTTGTGATGGCATGGTTCTGGCAGTTGGTGCACTGGCAGCTTGGCCCACAGGGTCGATTTCCATTGGTACACTTGCACCGCTTGGTAGCACAGCCTGTTGCACATCTACATCCCTTTAAAATCCAGTCAACTGGGAGTTCTATGTAGTGTGTGTTCTCATTTGTGTCCCACTGAACTGAAAGCCTGTTGCCATCTACAACATATCCATGGCTAGCAAGGGATGGGTGAAGAACAGTCGAACACGATGCCTGTGCCCACAGTTCTGCCACCCGACAAGACCTTAGCCAATGAAGGCGAAGTGCCTCATTAGATGGCAGAACACCATCCTCGAAGTCAGCTTTTTCCCAGGTTGCCTCCCTGATCTGTGTGATGCCAATGGCACACTGTTGATGAGGAACATTCTTTTAAGATGACACACTGAGGTGACCAACCAAGTGGCAAACTGTGTGTAAATACATCTTCATACCGTTTCTTCAGAATCGAAGTCATGACTGATTTCCTTCCTTTGTACATACTGCCGTCATCTTTGGCAATGGCCAGAGGATACTTGATGTACTGTCCCAGATTTTGAATGGGCTGTCCTGTCTTTTTGGTGTGAGCAACCTGAAGGCGGAGGCATGCAGCAACGATGCGTTTGTTTTTTCCTTTTGGTTGATTCTTTTTCTCCTTGGGAGTTTTGGAACGAACGTCCTAAGAGCTCTCTTGCGTCTTGGTGCCTGAGTGTTTGGCGTATGGAGGATGCGGGTTGATATGTATGCTTCTAGATCCCTTGTACCTGCTTCATAGAACTCCATTAGATCTTTTCTCTGTACCTCGTCTGCAGGCTGCAGATCAACCAGTGTGTGCAGACTTGAAGTTCTTGCTGTCTTTACTGCTACAACCGAGTCTTGAAGGATGTCTTTGTACAGTTGGATTATTGCTTCTCTTTGGAGATTGTGTGTTTTGCGTGTACTGGGGGATGGTGGAAACAGTTGATGTCTCAGATTTTGTTGTCCCATGGCACAATATGGCAGGTACAAAGCTAGCCGGTCCATTAATTGTGGATCTGCCACATGTAAAGCCATCTTGACATCCCGATTGATGAGGCTTTCGTGTCCTTCGTCTGCTCCCAAGCTTTCACCTGCCGTATCAGTGATACTGACAGTGAAGCCACCTTCTATAAGATGACTAATTAGTGAAGAGGGCATGTTTAGTAGGTTGTTGAGGTGCATTAGAATCAATTTTAGGTACATTAGGCAATCGAACGCGTGAAACAATGGCGCCATGTTCTTCAGTGCAGCAACCCTCAGATCCCAGTTTCCTGTGAGAATGGCTAGGTACAGTTGGATGTAGGCCATCATATCACGATTCGTAAAATCCCACCAAAATCGGTATGTCTCGTTTTCCGAACCCAGCTTCAGAGCCGGTGCCTGCATCTTTTGGGAACAAGTAGCTGGTTCATTTGGAGGGGGAGCATCTGGATTGAAATCATCTGGAGAGGGATCATCTAGAGGGGGATCAACCTGAAGAAGGGTATGCAATTGACATCGGAAGATTGCCTCCCATGCATTAAGGAGAAACTGGTGTGTCCGCAGAAAATTTGAGCACAGAGGAAGGGAAGACAGTGTTGCACCTTTGTGATGTTTTTTGGCGAGATCCTGAAGGCCAGCATGCCAGTATATCTTCATAATCACTGGCTGAAGGTTTTTCAGGATGTGCCAATCCCCAGGAAATGGCTGCAGCCATTCCATTTCTTTTGCATAATCTTGCTTTATGTTACATAGATGGGCATATGTCTTTGCATCTCAGACAACAATAGGTGCTTTCTTCGTGTTCCCACTTCCATTTGGACTTGCAGTTTTTTGAGAGTATGCAAAACTGCCTCAATATTATCAGCATGTTCATATTGGACTCCCAAGTACACGGCATTTGATGGTTCTGGAGGCTCGTTGGATGAAAATGCATCTTTCATGGAAGTGGCAGTGTGTGTTCCCACTACTTGACAAAAGAGAAGTGATGTTAACTTCTCTCTTGCATTTTCTTCTTCTAGGACTTCACTTGGTTGCAGTTTGAATTTATCCAAAGTATGGCTTGTCCGTGGCATGATTCTTGTTCTAGACGGCTTGTAGTGGGATCCTGCATAGATTCTCGCTGTGTCGATTTCCGATGCCTTTGTCTTTTGTCTTTTTGATGACTCTCATCATGTGCTGCCTCTGCAACTTCCCCTGCATGCAGTGCTGTTTTGACTGGCAATGCCAGCTTTTCTTCTCCGAGAAGAAAGGCATTTTTGTCTCTCCATGCACTAAACACTTGAAAGTTTCGGGACTGACTCTGTAGTGTGAGATTTGCAGTACTGCTTGCCAGCTCGTCAGACAGAAGGAGATCAAATCCCGTGGCATCTTGGAAGAGCTGTAGAGGTTCCACACCTTGAAAGCATGCTCCAAATTCTTTAAACAAGAATGGACCTCTACTTCCAGAGTGGTAGATTTGTACAGGACATTCGGCAAGAAATGCTACAGAAGAAGCCTCCACTTCAGGGTTACACTTTCTTTCTTCAGTAGCTCAATCCGTGCAGTAACATCCAGACTCTGAATTGGTAGAAGTTCTCCCACTTCATCCATGAAGTCAGCAGCGTGTTCAGTCATAACATTGACGATCTCATCCTTGTAACATTGAGCAAAGAAAGCTTCCACTTCCTTATCATAGTCAGATGTAGGAATTCCGTCCTCATTTCGCTGGTTATTACGCAACGAAAGATTATTTCGACATGCAAGAAGCTTATACAGCTTCTTTTTGTTCCGCGTGACTTTGATGATCTTCAGTTTGCCAGCATCTTGTGGCCTTCTGGCAGTACTACAAGGAATGTAATCATCTCCCACATTCACATTTCTGGTCGGCTGGGGAAAAACCACTTGGTAGCTGGTCCCATGCACACTCCTGGACTTCCCATCTGCAGTTACAACTGCATGTGGAGATCCTTTATCTACAGAAGCAAAGGCAAATGTAGGTGAGTCCAATTTTCTTCCCATGGTGTGTACATTTGTCATCACTACACTGTTCTTGTGGGCATCTAGGGTAATCTGTGATGAAGTTATCCCCAGTCTATATAGCACCTGCAGAAGGAATTGTGTCCCTCCTTGGCACTGTACAGTGTCTGCCAGAAGAAGGTGGACTGGATATCTGCTCCTGTCATTCATGAGGAAGAGTGTGTGGCAGATGTTGAACAATCTTCGGATGTCTGATACCCCAATGTGATCGCTCGGACTAGGCTTTCGATACCTTGTCCCCCAGGTGAAGTCTTGCAATCTGTCTCGCTCTCTTTGCTCTGTGGTCGTCTCACTTAATAAGTAGAAGAAGTTCCAAATCATGGGATGGATTTCATCAATGCATGAGATAGCACTAAAGTCAGTGAAGTCTTGTCCTAGTGCAGCCTTCTGCCCAAATACCATGCTCTGCCTTCGTAGTTCATTATTTGATTGCTGGCTTGCTGTAGACAATATCTCATGGTTTGAGGTACTCTCAGGGTCATCCATTGGTTGCAAAGTTGATGTAGATGCCGCTTCTTTCTTGCAAGAAAGTTGTTCATACAAGACTGCATGAAGCATGGCTGTAACATCAGAGCCCTGCCTCAGCAACATGGTTCCTTGCTGCTTATTTCTTGATGGCACATACATAGATATCTATTAGAAAAGAAAGAAAAAGAATGTGCGTGCATAGAGGTTTTGAGTTGTTGAATGAAAAACAAAGCAAAAGGAAGTGCAAGTTAGCTGACAGTGTAAAACTACTAAGTTTTTGGCAAAGATGCTATAGGTCAGTTTTATGAAGAAATGAGTAAATGATAAAAAAAATAAATTTGTGAGACAAGTAAAGCATCAGTATAAAAAAAAGTGTAAAAGCATACTGCTGAAATTCTTCCACCTTTAATGTTTGGTGTTCAAATTCCATTGTAGTAATTGTATAAGAGACCCATACACTGATGTAAAACTCCACATTACAAAGAACTTTGTAAAAAACACGATAATTATGGGGAATTAGGAAGGTGAAATGTATTAATATTATCTGTTATTAGGCATATTTTGATACAAGCTTGATGCAGGAGTATTTACTTTTCTGAATTGCTGAAATGGACATCTTTCATCTATATGTAAAAAGTGCTGAACATGGAGAATCTATGAAGCAAGATTTCTGCAACACTACTAGTGTCCTGATGGTGTTGTAAATATATGTAAAGGATAGACATTGAATTTTTAAAGCACCCTAGGACTTAAAAGCCAGTAACTTTGTACAAGAAGTACCTTTTGGGCAAGATTTAACCAAGCTAGTGCTTTTGAAATAGAAAGTAGGAATGTCAGTACAATGAATTCAAGTGCACTTTATGGCCCCTCACTTCAAGTATCAGTGCAATTCTATGATATACATGTCCCATTTGGATAGGAAAGAAAGGAAAAAAATTGAATGTACAGGTAGTGTATTTTGTCTGTTTTTTCATCAGAATTATCATACAACATGTACAGTAATGTTCAATGGAATTATGATTTTTAACTATTCTGTTCAGTTGTAGATGTATACTGTATGCCTATACCAGGACTGTCTTCATTCACACAGTCCCATAGACCAGTCAGGAAAATGATTGTTACTACACGTACCTAATTAGACATCAATGTCAAGATCTGGGAGGTGTTTACACTGTATATTCCCTCATCAAGACTTGAAGAGGCATACACCTGTATAACATTCCAGGAAGCCGCCTGCAGAATCTAGGAGACTGGCAGCAGTGTTATAGTGACTTTTTCGGTTTGAATATGTCGGACACAACTGGGGCTGCTAAAATAAGAAGAAAGGATGATTCAGTGGGTTACTATATGCACAATAAATTTAGCTAGTCTAATGTTGTTGTTGTTTTTTTCAAATCGGGACCTCCTGACAATTTAGTGAGTGGTTAAATTGTGATTGTGGAGTACAGTACTGAACGGAGAAATGTTTGTGTGCATGTCACATTCACGTCGGGATCAGTTAATATTTTCGTGATCAGAGTTAATATTTTTGCTATGTCTGTGCATAAATGAAAAGAACTGTTAGGCATACTGGTAAAGCCCCCCAGTTATGGCTAAAATAGACATTTACTTTAACAAATATATAGCATCCAAACCGAACAGGTCTATGATGACTGTTTGTCCCAGGATGGTGATTGAAGTTCCTGATGCTTCCAACATTTGATACACTTTCAGGGGGATGTTTCGATAACGGAACTGGAACAGGTTCTGATGTGCTGCACATTTCAGAATGTCAATAATTCAGCACAAGAACTGATCACCGGTCGTTCTTCAGTCATACGTAACTTAAGACAGCTTTATAAAACACCCCCAGGTCTGCAGCACTTGTGTACATACCCAATTATGAGTGTGGCAGATATCATTGGCAAAATATGCTCATCTTGTGTAGAAATTTTGAACTGGTAATGCAAAAGAAAATTAGTGTATAGATCATGTATAAGTACAAAGTCAAGGTGTCTTTAGACTTGAATTGATTACTGAAGGAGTTGTTTGTACTGTTTTCATTTCTCAAAGTCGTGTAAATTCAGATCATTCTACCAATGAATGCCAATATAGATTAGTCTTTCATGTACAGCCTTATGAATCTGAGTTACATTCTGATCATCTTCTGCAAAATGTCTTTCAAGATTAACACAGTATCTGTGTATATTAAGTCTTTTCAGAGCTACCACAGCCTACTATTCATGACAATCATTTGCACTCATGTCTTTCAAATGGAGTTAAGAAATTATTCTAAATGCCTGTATGTTTAATGAGGAAGGACACTCCCTTGCCAGCTATCTTTTTGGTAAACAGTGTCGAGTGATGTTTCACAACCTGTTGTGCAGTAATTCATATTCAGTGTACCCAACAGATATCAAAATTACTTTACCTTCTGTTTGTACCCATTCCAAACTGATACCATATTTTTTTTTTTTTAATGTGAAAATATAAATGTAAACTTTGGAAACTTTATCAGGGAGAGATTGGGAATAAGCAATTTTTATTTATATCTTGTCATATCAGAAAATAAAATGCACAACATACAATGATAGATAATGTATTGTGTAGGTGAGAGACAATAAATATATGTGGAAGCAGGGTTTTTTCATGTCATTTCTTCCTAATTTAGTTGATTTTGTGTTCATTTGGCAAGATACTGCTGCTACTAACTATACTATTGTTAATGATAAACTTGTATTTTGAGGCTGAATTTGTGTGTTTCTAGAAAATAACCAGAAGTACTGGTGTAAAAACTTTGTAGCAGTTCTATTGCACTTTCCATTCAAATGTTGGCAAGATACATGTACTACTATCACTCTAACTTCTAGTCATGATAAACATGTATAAATTTGGACATTTATATGTTCTTTACAGAGAATGGAGGAAGTTTGTCTTGTGTGTTTGTGTAAATATCTAAAAGTACTGAAAATGAATTGTTTTACAGAAATACTATTGCATTTTACCATGCACATGAAATAGTGTTTATTGACCAAAAGTGCATTGAAGTCCGGGAGATGCTCGAGATATATATGTAAGAGTACTATGATAGTGGCTTTGCTGTATATCTACATTGATTAAAATGATTGAAAAAAAAAAACCAACTATCAGACTTCCTTGTACTACTGTATTCTGGGCTACGGTTTAACAGCTTGTGTGCATGTGTCAACTTCTGTGTTTGCAAACAAAGCCTTTTGTGAGATAACCTCTTGCTATTTTAGTGCTTGGACAGTCACATTTATGTGGGCTCTTATCATGGCCTGCTAAGCATGTGTATAATGCCATAGGGGCCCTAACATTGACTGGTCTTCGCTTCTACTGGCTCTCTCCTGGAACATATTAGGCTAACAAATGTATCAATTACTTTAGTACATAATTACTGCCATTAATTTCTAATACACATTGTATGTGAAATTCTTCCAGTGTTTTGGCGAACTCTTTATCTACACTCTTTTTACAACGTAGAAGGACTAATGTTTCTGAGACATGCAAAGTATACATCTGTGAA
Organism: Diadema antillarum; assembly: GCF_040938485.1. Taxonomy (NCBI): domain Eukaryota; kingdom Metazoa; phylum Echinodermata; class Echinoidea; order Diadematoida; family Diadematidae; genus Diadema; species Diadema antillarum. The sequence goes on from NW_027271100.1 coordinate 1,166,346, forward strand.
GAGCATTACTGTCTCATACAACACTACAGTCAACCCTGTCTATAGCGACCCCCCCCCCCCCCCCCCCCCCCCCAAGGGAAACAACAAAAGCGGCCACTATATTCTTAGAGCGAGTAGAGGAATTCAAAGTTTATTTGATGAAATTGGTTTGGGAATGGCTGAAACATGCAATAACAAAGTGATCTTAATATAAAAGGTGGGTTCCACCTTTTTTATTAGAATCGCTCTGTTTGGGATATCTTTACCTTTTCAAAACCAATTTTCATCAAATAAACATTGAATTCCTCATGAAATTACACGCTCTTTCACATTTCATAAGAGGTTTCTCATTATCTTGCCAAAAAATGTTAGAAACCTGAAGTTAGGTCTCAACCAAAACTATGCGATCCCTCCAACACCATAGGGCCTATGAAACTTACCACCCTTATCTTTCTCACCCAACAATATACAGCCTCAAAAGATGCTGGTGACTGAAAACTTTCCCTCAGCATTCAAGTAATAAACACTGAATTTGCCTCCTTTGCCTTTCCCGACATTCTTTCTGTCGAAGTGAAAGCATAAGTAGGGATGACAGATTAAAGGTATTGTTTACCATTGGGAGCAGTGATTAAAAAAAATGTTTGAGTTATCACATTTGTTGCACATGCCTAGGTCGGTTGTATCACAAAACATCCTACCCATGAAAGTTTTGCGATAAAGCCAAAAATATAAGGAGATATCACCATTTTTCTTACTAAGCCATAACTGTAGACAGTTTAGTCTGGAAACAATTGTATTTGTATGTATTGTTCACATTTTGTATATTTAACGATAAGTTTTATTGATTAAAATGTTTACATCAGTTGTTTTTATCCTTAACTAATTTTAAAACTATATGAAGTACTAAAGCTGTTTTTTCTTTTCATCTGCAAATGGTAAACAATGCCTTTAAGACACAAACAATGGAACAATAAAACATTAAGCCGTTTCAGATTGTTGTCAAAGTAACCATCAAAGTACTGCCAAATGTGGTCTTTTATTTCATGGTACTTCATCATCAAAATGTATCAAGCAATGGGAAAAACAATCACACGAATTGTTGAAGAAATACATTTGACACATCATGAAATATCCATAGCTTGTTTCATATACACGTATTTAACATGAGGACAGACATGGAAAACTAGTTTATGGAACAAAGCAATATGGATTATGTGCCAACATCATGCCAAGGTATAATTAATGTAATGTAAATGTAGCATCATTGTCTCGAATCAATGCACCGTTTTCTTTATGTGAGCAAAGTTCCAATTTTCAAACATTTACTTTGGGATTGGAATAGGACGGACATAGGAAAAGCATTTTTTTTTTCCTTTTGGTAATTAAATATCAGTTTGTTTTTGTCTGTTTTTTTTTAAACATCTGATAGATTGCCATCATGATGAAATCACTGTAATTAGCCCTTAAGCTACCTCTGGGGACTTTAGGTACCAGTACTCCTAATCTAGCACAGCACAATTATACCACATAAATGTGCAAGGAGGAGTAATTTCAGGATCATGTATGAGCAAGCAAGTGGTTCCAGCCATGTGGCTGATGCAACTTGCATGCTCATGCCATCCCATGCGAGGATGATGTCTTGTTTAAATAAGAATGCATGTGTTGGGGCCCAAAAAAGCAGAACAAAGAAGAAGGCATATATAGATTTTACACAGGTCAACTTGTTAAGCAAGTGGCATTGTATTAAATAGAATTGAATGCCCCTTTCAGGTGACGGATATAAACCTGGTCACAATGCCTTGTCTAATGATATAGTCATGACTGACTTTCTGCTTTATACTTGAACAAATTTTGCCTTTAAAACTACAAATTCTAAAATTTTCCACTTAATAATGTAGATCATGCCAGGTTGATAACCAAACCCAAATAGAATGCCACATGTTTTCTGGGTGGTACTCATTATAATCATTGCTTTGTCTCTATGAATAGACCAGGGGTTTATAAAAACTCTTCACCCTTTTGTCTCAATGTTGAAAGCTCTGTTTGGAAAGTTGAAAGAGGAGCACACTACACAAAACTAGTCAAAGGCACAGTGGGATCAAACAATCGTAAGTGTGTCACTAACTTTCTGCTAAGCGGTTAAAGACACATTAAAAAAAAAACACTTCTGGTGTGCAAAAAAAAAATAATAGAAAAGGAAAAAATGTATGGCCAATTACATACTCTACATGCTACATCTGATTCTGCACATACCTCACATCTGACATGATAGGAAGGTCTTATGAGTAAACGGACTGCAAGAATGCCCTCTATTTCTCAATGTTTACAGAGACTCTGGGAAATGCACATCAGTCATGTCATGGAGTCTGAAAGGCTGGGAGGTTATTGTAAATTATAAGACTGTAACCTGTAAATAGACAAGATTGTTTCAAATAGAAGTTAAAAATTGATGTTTTAATACAGAAGGTCACATTGTAAGGGCTGGTAACTCAATTCCCTTATTCACAATTTATCATCTTCAGGTTTGCACAATTCAACAGCAAGTAGATTATGTTGCACAGTGCTTATCTAACATCATCATAGCTAACATCATTATCAAATAAAAAATGTGTGTTTGTTTGTTTGTTTGTTTTTTCTATCATGGTGCCCCATGACTGACAAAATGGACATTGTACAAGTCGACTGCAAGATGTGTTACAGACTCGTTACTGTGGTCCTTACGTACCATTTTTCATGGCATTTTGTTACCTTTAGCAAACATTTGTTTGAAAGACCTCTGTAATTGTAATGTTTTATCACTGGTGGAACATGCTTGGTCACAATAAAATTTACCTCTTTTTCATGGTAATGTAGGTATGCCATGCATGCATTAGACACATATGTCCCATGAACAAAAAATGGAAAAACATGAAAAGCAGATGTACTGTAGGGTGAAAGAAAATAAAAATACATAAAAGGAACAAAAAAAAAATATGTACAGAACCTATAAATGTAAAAAAAAAAAAATACTGCAGCATCATACCATAGTATCTTCCTGAAATACCAAGCATGTTGGTGGTAGAGTACATGTACATCATAATACACACATGTACATGTAACTGATCACTACACATAGATGTTTATTGCATAGTTCACAAAGACACTTCTTGCTTCTTCTCTTTTTTATTGCGAATATTTTTTCCTAAGGGGAGGGAATGTGTCACAGTGTGTAGTAGACAGCAACTTCACTGCCAATCCACAGCATTTCCTTACATAATTCACATCACAATAATTACTTTTTGTGACTCCTGTCAATCCAGATGACAAGGAGATAATTGTAGATACAATATTTAAACTTTGCACAAATTTCTGTCTATATGGATGCCTTCATAACAGACGAAGGGGACTTGCATCCCTCAGGATTTTATCCATCATCCACTTTACACATCAAACGCAGCAAACCAATACATGGTTTAATCTTGTTCTCATTGATTTTTGCACTTTTTTTTTTGATGCTGCATTTATCTTTTGTGCACAAATTATGTTTATGCGATTTTTCCATATTTGAAGAAGGAAATAATCATTTGAAATGGATGTTACAAATTCGAGAGGATGAATGCAATCCTCATGGTGCCGGTTTCAATGAAGGCGAGTCATTCTATGCAGTAAGCAAAGTAATGAATTTGATTTTCAGTTCATCAACATAAACTACAACGCTGATTAAAATTTACGTCAAAAGGAAACTCATCAGTATTTTCAACCCATTTAAAGATTCTGTGGTTAATCGCAAGGGGCTGTGGCATCAATTGCAAAATGAGAAAACCCATGCCCCTTTGACATATTCTCAAAAATACCGGTAGAGAAACTAGCCTGCATGGACTCAACTGAACATTAAATCATGCAGAGCCACTGGCAGTATTAATGAAATAATATTTTTAAAAAAATTCTTTTTCAATCAGTGTTGTATGTACTGATTACTTAACCTCAGAATACATTAGAACACCTTAATTACACTATACTGGTCTTGTATCTTTTAACAGAAACTCATTTTGAATCATACCATAAGAACAACAGTGTATATGAGACCACAAATGACACTTTGAAATTGATCTAAAACTAGGTTTTTGAATACACCTACAAAATAGTACAATGCAAGCTCTCTATCCAACATATTTTCATCTCACACCAAGTAATAGCATCTTGGCTCTAAAACCTCAAGATACACTCTATATACACTGTCCTGCTCATTTCTCATGTAATGAGTTCAAGGAATGAATATTATTCATACACAGAATGTCTTCTAAACCAGCACAAATTGCTTCTTCAGAAAAAAAGAAAAAAAAAAGATTATTGATTTGGGAATACTATTTCAAACTGCAGCAATATCTGGCTTTGTTCCCTAGTTTAATACAAAATTCCAAACATGGCATAGACAAAGATTTAAAAAATGGCAAGAACTTTATACAAAATAATACAATTACACAGGATGACAAATATACCATACTACATACTAAACACTACATGGCTATTGCTGGTGAGAATTCTAAACTACTTTTCATGCTCTTTGCATATATGAGGTGAATACTGCTAAAATATTTCTCAAATATGACTTGTCATGATGATGCTTTGACAACATCTCATACCTCAAGGTGATTTTCCCCTCCCCTCCCCTTCCCACCCCCCCCCCCCAAAAGGACTTGATATTTGTTGCGATATATCTTTAACATACCAACTTTCAGTGACTACGAATATTTTGAAATTTAAACCTCTTTATTTTGTACAGTGTATGAAGTGTGCAGATGGCAGGGGGACAATATGCAGTTCTATGGCTGTTAAAGATGGTGCCTCCCCTTCTTAAATTTCTATTCTTTAATCCTTTTTTTTTAAATATTATCCCTCCAGTTCTAGAAATCTGAGAACAGACACATAGGAGAGAAAACAGCATATTGCATTTACTTTGCGCATCTGTATTTGCTAGAAATGATACCTTACCGTTTAAGATTAAAACAGAGCATATTCCCAAGTGTTACTATATTTCTCTACTTTGAGTTTACTCTCCAAAATTCAGCCTTACTGAGATTGCTTCTGAGCCAAGCAGCTCCTGCCAGCTTCAATTAGAATGAGCTAAACAGTTCATTATGGACTGATATTATTATACAAATAGTGCATGTTCTATGATGCACTATACTGGATTAGAGAACGACAAATACTAAATTATCCCGAGTGCTGTTTTGTTTCACCGAGGCCGCAGGCCGAGGTGAATAGAACTGCACGAGGGATAATTTAGTATTTGGAGTTCTATAGTCCAGTACTGGTGCATCAATAGAACATGCACTAATTGTTATAGTAAATAGGTCCCTCGATCCACATGTATTTTCCGTAGGTCTAGGCCCTATGATTTTGATCTAACAAGACTCACCGTACCGCCGGCACTGCACTTGTTGCACGCAGAGTTAACCACAACCTACTGTAGTTTACGTACACAGCGCGTGACGCTAGTATACAGTACAGCCGCGTATGCGTATTGTACATCACAGAGCAGACTCGCGTATAAACTCCTACATTCTGCGTCCAGTGCTCTACGCGCGCATGCGTTACATGCTTCGCCCTACGTCCCTCCCTGCGCGAATCTCTTCGTACATAAAGCGTAGGCACGCACTGTAAGCGTTCGGTATAGTGGCACGGTCGTGCCACTATACCGGAATTTTTGCACAATCACGTGATACTATCGAACCAATCACAACGCAAATTTCACTCTACCTATTTACTATAGCAAAATATTCCAGTTCTGTTTGGCAACAAGACATGCAGCATCAGCTGTTATACAGCTGCCCTCATTTGAACCATTGATCTTTCCATACACTGAGAAGAGAAGAATTCTCTGAGATTTGTTAACCACTAAAATCTTAATTCCACAACCTGTTCAAGGTAGCCCTAACGGAGCAAAGTCAAGTGAAAAGAACTGTCGAGGTTTAAAATTGCACCTGAAATTAAAAAAAGGAGTTTAAAAGTTTTACATGCTCTTAATAGGGAGTTTTAGATTTTCGCAACGCAGACGTTCAGAGGAAAAAAACCTGTTCTGTGCAATGCCAAAATCGCTTTACATCAAAATAGACATCGCATCGTCTTGAGTTGTTTTCATGACACATTCTGGGCAATTTTTGCATCTGCTCAATTCATGACGCAGAGAGCTATTTGATGCAATGATCATGGTGGCGCCATTTTACTTTGCATCTATAAGGCTCCGTCTCCGCGTAATCTAGAAAAAGCTACTTTGCAACACGACGCAGGGAGAGAGAACGGCCAACGCAATCATCGTCTAAACATCTGCGCTGCAAATCTAAAGCTCCCTGTTGATACACGCAACCTCAAGTTCAAATAAGATGAGATGATGACATCATGGCTTCACAAGTCTCCCACTGACCTGCAAACTCTTCAACAATTCATTTCCAAATGACACAGAAATAAAAACATGCAAGTATCCTTTGCATTATTTTTTGTTGCTAAGATGCAATAACTCAGTCACGATTACTTTTAAAGGGCATGGGTAAAGATATTAGATTTGAATAGAAAAGAAAACATATTCATATTTCAGTTTTTTTTTCTCAAACTAAAAGAGGGTTTCAATTTGATGACATTATCTCTTCAGCCAACAGGAGAATATGACTGCGACCTAAGGCACTATTTTTTTTTTTTTTTGGTAAAGCCTTGTGAAAATTCAATAACTCTCTTCCTTAGAGTCGTCTTGTGATTAAGTGTCTAAACTGCTGTTACCAGTAGCCAGATTTTACTCTATTCATTGTAAGACGTCAACCTGAACGAAGCGTGGAATTACACTAGAATAGCCGATACTAAAAGGGTGGAAATTTTCAGTGGTTTTACTTTCCCAAATTTTGCAAATTGCCTTTGAACTGTGAAAATGAAAATGCAAAAATATAAAAACATGCACAAACAATTCTTAAAAATATCATTCCTTTAAAAAAAGAAACAAAAACAAATAAAAAACAAGCCATGCCAGTATTGGATCGCACTCGACTACTAACTTCTGTAGGTCTAGCACCCTGCGTGGGCCTTGACGTTGCGATATCTGGGGCAGAACAACACACTAGTACAGTACTTTAAATATGGAAGGCACTCCTTGTTTACGTACTGGTAATCACTGAGTAAAAACATATACTGTAAAGGTAGATATTTTTGCACGACTAATTTTTCGCACTTGGCCAGGTAAGATGAGTTTTGCGTGTTTTTAATTCCACAGAATCAAGACATCAACTGCTGGAACATACATGTATGGCAAGCAAAACTATTTGTGTGTTTTTATTTTTGCAATCGTTTCTGGTTACACGAAATGCAAAAAAATTTCAACAGAGCGAAAATTTCCACTTTTACAGTAGTACTGGTGTTGTCACTTGTTACTCATTCTCATGCATTTTAAAAAAGGTGAAGTAATGATTACTAGACCCTCCCAACTGCAAAATAAACATGCAAAAAAATGTCTAACAAGTAGCAGTTAATGAAAATATCTCCTGCATGCAAAAATATCATCTCCTACACCATGTACAGATTATTATCAATGCAATAGGCTCATACTCCCTGTACAGTTATAGGGCATAGTCAGATCTACAATCAACCTCGCCAAAGCGGATCTTGCACTAAGTAAAAAAATTGGCAAAGTCAAAAAATTGGCAAAGTCAAAAAATTGGCAAAGTCAAAGAAATATTCTATACCATCCCAGATGGATATAAGCATGTGATAATTCTTCTGTGTTAGCCAAAATTCACATTGATCAATGGACTTTCTGTGGTCTATATTTGGATATGATGTAGCTGAGGATGACTGCATTTCCACTGTTAAGTCACAGGGGTGGCAAGATACAGGATGCAGTTTGGCATAGTTCTGGGCAAGTCATGGATGGTTAGAAGGGAAGAACTTAAACAGTGGAGGTTTCAGCACTGGACAGGTGACCAAACAATATCACATGACTAAATGCATCATAATTACACACCATCTCCCTAAGTCCATACTTTGAATGGGTGTCACTCCTAGTGACCATGCATCATAAAAGTCCCGTGTAACAAACAGGTAGTATCACTTACAATGTATCATCCTATATTTCACTATCTCACCACTGGTCAAATGGACTGGGCACTTCATTACACCTTGTCTGTGAGCTGGCAAATTCTACATCCTCGTAACATAAACATGATAAACAGAGGGCTTAGCTTTTATTGTTGTTGTTGGGTTTTTTTTTCCATTCATATTTTCATTCTTTTGTGAGAATACCACCCAAAACTGTGGGAAAATAATTGTGACATTTGCAAATAAGAACTTTGGATGCATTACAATGTACGTTTGAAGATACACTTGTAGCTGCCTGCAAGCATTTTATCCCTCCCATGTACTGTATACGTCATATATATCGCGAGTCTAAATTTTCGCGAATCGGGAATTCCCGACGATTTCGAGAGGGGTTAAATTCGCGATCATGGAGTCCTGTACTGAACGGAGAAGTGTACACGCGTACGTCACATTCACATCGGGATCAGAGTCAATATTTTCGCGGGGTCTAGGGCAATTACCCCCTGGGCAATTACCCCGGACTGTTCCCCTGGCCCTAATCCTAATCCTAATCCTGAAAATAATCCTATGCCTAACCCAAATTCCTAACCCTAATCCTAACCCTAACCCTAATCATAACTCTTACCTTACCACTAACCAGTATTTAGCCGGGGGGGTAATTGCCCTCTGGGGGTAATTGCCCGGATACGATTTTCGCGTGTCCTTAATTTCGCGAATAGCACCTGACTCGCGAAATTCGCGAAAATAAAAACCTCGCGAAATATTCGGCGTATACAGTATACACTGAATTGTTCCTTCTCCTCCATCAGGCAAACTGTGAGTTTGAAAACATTACTGTACAACAGAGATCCCTCTCTCTCTTTCTTGCACTGTAATGAGATCTAGAGCATCAAAGATTTCAGAGCTTGAAAAGATATCAGCCTTCGTGTCAACATACTTTATGCCTGTTACACAGCGAGGTAATTGCTTAGGCTGCTGATTTCATCCCATGTGCTATAATCCTCACACCTTGCATCCCCTTCCACAAAGCATCATTTCCTCAAAAAAATTATTCAAAAGTCAAGTTGAGGAAACCTTACACATTCAAAGAAGTACAATTAAATTCAATTAAATTCAAGGAATCTTTCACTTGGCCCTGCATGGGTCTACACAGTTTGAATTGTCAGAGTCACAAGATATCCCTGACTCACCTAACAAAGTGCACATGTCACACAGAGCTATATTCACAATCTCTCTGAAGAGATTCTGGTCACATGTTGCTGGAAAGGTAACACTCCAGTTCCACAGAGATTTGTTCTCATCAGTCGCACGTCGGCAGGAAAGTTTGTTGTTCCCGCTCACCAACCGAAGTGCATCGGATCGCAGTCTGATGAATACAACTTGTGTTGGTCAACGTGTCTTATCAGGTCAGCATCAGGCATGCCGGGGGTGATTTGATGAGACGAGATCATCCAATGAGGATCACGCGTGACATGTCTGACACAGACCTGATAGTTGACCAACACAAGTCGGATTCATCAGACTGAGATCCGTTACACTTGGTAGGCGCCCAGAAGCAACAAACTTTGCTTCCGATAAGTGACCGATGAGAAAAAAAAAAAATCAATCTGGAATGAGGGTATAAGATAGAGAACTAACTACATGTAGAAGGATACCATTAGGTCAGGATTTGATGAGCATTGATGCTGCTTTCATGCCACCCACTCATAGAGCAAACTCATTTCAATCAGCCACAGCTTTGCCCTGGGATCAAGTTGACCTTGGCAGTCGTGCAAGAGACGAGTCCTCAGCTGATCCACCGAGTCCCCGATCTGGAGGAGGCATAACTTGTCCTCCTCAACTTGAAGAAGCCTCAACTCGCTGTGCTTCTTCACCCCTGGGGTGGGGCTGGAGCTGCTCCTCTGCTGCGTAGCTTCTTGAGATATTAATGGAAGAAAAAAGTTTTTAAAAAATCAGATTGTCACTAAATAGCAACTACATTCAATTTCTGAGATCATTCTGAATGGTTATCATGACCATCATACTACAAGAATATCATCTAAACAAATGGTATTTGTAACAAGGACTTTCCCTTCACACTATTGAAATACTCTTTAAATTCCACAGGCTACATGTGAACAAATGTAATGTCAATAACACTTTTAGGATACTGGTATCAAGGGGTCAAAGTAGATAAGATCTACGGGTGGATGATCTGGTACGTTTGTCAGCTTACTGGGATCATGCACAAGAGAGGAACCTTCCTTCAAACGGCAGACTTATTTGCTATTCCAAACAGAAAAACCAAATTTCATAGAGAACAAACATTTGCATACTGTAAAAGAGTGGATACTTTTGCATGAGTAATTTTTTTCACACCCGAATGGGTAAGATAAGTTTTGTGTGTCTTTAATTCCATGCAATCAAGACATTAAATACTGGAAAATATGGCAAGTATGGCGTGCTTTTTTAATATTTTTGCGCTTGTTTCTGGTTGCACGAAGTTGCGCAAAAATTTCAAGATTGCTGCTTGTGTTGGAACTGAACACGCACATTTTACGTTCTTAAAGAAAAAAATCTTTTTATTATTTATGGGGACTAAAAAAAAACCCCAAAATACAAGCATCAAACTTTGTTTTTTACAACTTTTTCGATGATTTTGTTATTACTGTGTGCATTCTGACAAGTTCATGCTTCATGAAAAATGGCATAAAATATAATGATGAATAAAATCTGAACATACCTCCAAGATAGCACTTGAGATAGCACTTGAACATGATCAGCAGCAAGTACACCATCACCACCACCTGTTGTCGATACCAACGCAGATAATCTTCCCTCTTTCCCTCCTTAAAGCCAAGGCTGTTGTCGTTGTAGTCGGTCTCTTCTGAATCGCTGGCATCACCACTCTTGTCGTCTCTGCGCTGTTTTGGCACATACTGGAAGTACTTGCTGACAATCTTGGATAATGAGAGTATCTCGTCCCATGAAGAAATGCCACCATATTCAGATTCAAAGTGCCAGTTGAAGGTAAGCTCTGCGAGCCTGAGGCTGAGGAAGTCATGTCTGAGTGTCTAGAATGAGAGTGGACACCAACAAATGATGAAGAGTAGATGGAAGAGAGAGTATAGATTCACACATACTTCACAGTTATGAAAAAGGCAATTTCATGGGAATGGTCATTCCATTTTTTTTTTATTATTTTAACATTCCCCATATACACTCATTATGAGTAAAAGCAATAAATTATAACTTTGAAGGTAAACTTTGCTGTACAAGTGTTTCTGATTTATACTGCATGCCAGCCTTCTATGATGGATAACTGCCAATGTAGGTTAACCAGAATCGATAAAGTTTTCTACCCATGAATGACATGATAACGGTATCCAATTTTCGTAAAGTGGATGTAATGCTAGATTGATCATATGAGTTCAGTTCATATGTAAGGTTAACAACAAATAGACACAAGAAAGAACATTAATGTATGATTATTTCTTCTTATTTATCTATTTCTTTACCAAAGAGACAGCAAGGTTCTTTTTGTGTCAGAGTAATCTTTGAAGTTAAACACTTACCTCAAACATGAGCTGCATTTGAGGAAGACCCTGAAGATGCAGGCCACTTATTTCTTGCGCAATCATCTCAACATGGTCTCTGTGGTTCAAGCAGCCAGTCAGGGCGATGCTGATCTGTAACAGCTTCTCAAAGACCGGCAGAACATGGTTCATATGGCACAGGCCTTCAGAACACCTACACTGCAGGGAAGGCTTACCCCGCCTGGCAGATGTGGAATTGCTGCTTGTGGGAGGCGGTCGAAGTTCCACTACCAGGGAATGGATCCACCTTGCCACCACCATGCACTTGTCTTTACAGGTACCTGGATTGAGAATGGCATGTGCATGGCATGTGGGTCTCCTTGCTGTATTCCACCTCAGCTTCCTTTCCACGTCATCCTCAAGGACGCTGGCAATGAGGCGCAGTGCAGCGAGGTCCTTGTGCCACTCAAAGGAATTACATGGTGGCCGTATGAGGACATCTCCAAGGTGCTTTAAGCCCTCCCACGTAATAGGCATGTCACTTACTCCGGGGTGATGGAGATGTTGCACATACTTCATGGTTTGATACACCAGGGCACTCTCAACACTGGTGCGACAGGATGGAAGTGTGTTCCTGATGAGGTCAGCATAAAATCTGGCATCGGGTTTACACTTGGACGTGGCGAAAGAACATATAAAATCCATGGCTGCAGGGATCTCTTCAATGCAGGTATCTATCGTGTTCAGCTTCATCGTACTAAATGATGAGATTCTGTCCCCACATTTAACGGTGTCCCTGTTTTGTCCAACAGATTTAACCGAGCTGTTAGCACATTTCATGTGCTCTGGTGCAGACTCTAGCGACGACCAACATGCCCACAAACAGTTGCTGCTTTTCACTTTTTCTTCTTTTTCACAGTCTTCATGTGAATGAGTCTCAAACAAAGTCTTTGCGGAATGATCATGCTTGTCTTCACACTGTTTATTTGCCCTCGAAGGTAGGGGGGACGGAGTCCTTGGAAGTGATACTTTAGGGCTAAGTGATACCTTAGGGCTTTGTGATAATTTAGGGCTCATCTGCAATTCTGGCAAAAAGCTGGAATCCGAGTCACTGTCACCAGAGTCACTGTCTTGACGGCTCCTCACCTCAACATCACTGTTATCATCATGGCTACAATCGTCTGCATCAGAAGATGAAGTGATTGTTATAGGTGAAGCCCTCTTCCTCACATGTGAACATGACTCAGGGGAATCCAAACAAATGACGTCAGAGCTGCCGGATGACAAGTTCTCCTCCTGCCTGACTGCTGAGCTGTCAGTCGTATACAGCTCCACTAATTCCGGTGAATCTGTTCGATGAGAAATCGCGTCCAGCTTACGAGAGGATGGCTCGTCTGAGACAGGCCACTCCCCTCCCTCATTCTCAGACCTGCACACAGACTTACTTGAAGCGATAGATGTCTTTTTCGCCACCCCTGGCACTGCACCGGCAGCAGATGGGCAAGAGAGAGCAACAGTTCTATTGTCTATGCCGAGCCTCAAATGCAAGTTTGTCAGCTTTGAAGTGGCATGCATGCTGCTTGCGGCTGAATCCTCACTACTTATTTCGGTCATGTCTGCTCTGATGTGGCTCCTCTGCATAGATATCTTCCTCCTAACTTTTCCAGAGTGGGAGGGTCGCTGTTTCAGCCAGTCCACTTTCAAATGATCTTGGTGGACCTCCACAGATATGAACTCTTCCTAAAATATACAAGCATAAAAAAGACAAATAGTAACACAGAAATTCTAGAACACGATGACAAGAGTTACATTTAAGTAGACTAAAACAAAACAGCTAGACATCATGAACTTGTTCATTTAAGTGCCATTATAGGGCTGTGCAAGAAGTCCTGGATGTGTCTTTCTCTAGAAGAATTTGTTTTGATTTGCATTTCTGGTGACATGAGCTTCCAGACAAGTGTAAGCATACATGCACGGCCTTCCCTTCTTCCTCTTTTTCTTTCTCTCCACAAGGTGGAGCTCAATCAATGTGTTGCATTCTGTGTTAGACTTATCTTATCGATGCATAATCCTATCGATGCACAATCTTTCAGTTTCTGGCCTTTCATATCTGTAGCTCTTCTGAGAATCACAACCATGTTGAAACAGTACACCTACACACTTGTATATATATTCTGAAACGAAATTTGTATTATTCTTTTAAATGCTTTGTAACAGTCTTAATTTCTATCCAACCACAGGGTTCCCACAGAAATTTGAAAACAGAATTCCATGACTTTTCCATGACTAAATTGCTGCTTTCCATGACTTCCTTTCTGGCACGGTTCCCAAAATCAGACACGTTATGATGGCCTCCACCTCCCCTCCCAGCCATCCGTTCCACCCACTATCTTACTCATGACATGTACAACGTACATCTATTATCATTAGTATAACTATATGTCCCGGGAGTTATGTAGAATTTGGAATATGTCACAAAACTGGGAAAAATGGAAATCATTAACACCAATTATAGTAGCAGAGTATGATCAAAGAGTATGAGAGTTGCGAGACACGACAAACTGGAAAGCTGCCATAGCCAAGAGGTAAATGCAATTCCATGATTTTTCCATGACTTTTCACAAATTTTCCAAATTCCCTGACATTCCATGACCACAAATTTTTCCAGGATTTTCCAGGATTTTCCATGACTGTGGGAACCCTGAACCAGTTACAAGGTACAGTTTCCTAAGGTTCAAGTCTTATCTCCCATGGGTGGTCCCAGACTTTATATTGTACAAGTGTCCCACAGCCATTGTACAGTATGAGCTGAAAATTTCATATACAGATACATTTACTCTCACAAATTACTAAATCACTGATTCTCCAGAATTATCTGTACAATTTGATAGGAAGGCGTAACAACCAGCAGGGATACTGTAACAGTGGTTTCTTTCGCGGTGATTTTATTTTCACGCTTTTCGTGCTTTGAGGTTGAACCGCGAATTTAACATTACGCGAAAATGTTTTGAAATGTCGCACGAAATTAACCACGCAAGGAAATGTTTTGAACTAACCGCTTGTTACAACGCTATTGCGCACATGCACACACGAAGATTCCGCGCATTGAGTGTATTGATGGTCAACACACACACAGCGATACCGCACAATGTAGGTACAAGCATGTTAAAGTACTCGAGAGACGGGATTTCAGGTAAGCCTGCATTGAATTCCAATTTCTATTTAATAAATAAAAGAATAATTGGATTATAGTTTGGGTTTTCATGTGCAAAATAAAACAGTTTTTGCCGACTGTGAATTCACAGAGTTTGCAGACTGCAAATTTAAACACACGCGAAAAAGTCCGCACCGATAGAAACCGCGAAAGTATCTGTACGCGAAAGAAACCACTTTTACAATATTAGAATGGTACTACCAGGATTCACGATGTATTGTCAAAAATTTTTGCTCTGCTGGATCTCGACCACGCACAATCTTGCAAGCTGCATATACACAAAAGGACAAGTGAAAAGTTGTGGTACAAGCTACTAAGTACTGTAAAAGTGGATATTTTTGCGAGACTAATTTTTTGTGCTTAGCCGGGTAAGAAGAGTTTCGTATGTTTTTAATTCTGCGGAATCAAGACATCAATTAGTGGAACATACGGCAGGCAAAAATATTTGTGTGCTTTTATTTTTGCAGTAGTTTCTGGCTGGGTGAAATGTGCAAAAATTCCAATACTGTGAACTTTTCCACTTTTACAGTATTGCAATTTTTGTACACAAGGTATACCAGAGAGATGTAATCAAGGGTATGATAATACTGTACCATGGCATACATGACTATACAACTTATAGCCCTGTCTGTTATACAGGTAATCAAAGACTATAATACTCATGGTACCAGAAAGGGGATACTACATAAAGTAGAAGTACACATTAGAAAAATGCAACCGCATGTACAGTATGTACAACAGTATATGTGCAGAACTAAGATTGCAAAACAATGAGGCACAAAGGCCTAACAAATTCAATCTTTTTCATTTCTGTGATGCTACATAATGTATCTCTGATCACGTATATATCAAAGACTAGAAGCCTGGGGAGATGTTGGTGGCCCAATTGAATCAGTCTTCACTCAGTGCTCACCGGGAGACAATTAAAAACCATGAATACAAGGTGTAGCACATGTCAGCAAGTATACATGTGCACTGAAGCGTACTCTTATCAAGTAACGGTCCACTCCAGTCAAGATTTTTTGGCTGAGTGTATACTTTAACTTACACAGAGATCAGTGAATTGTAGAGCTGTACACAGTTGGTTACGGAGATTCTTGAAAATAATCTGAGCCAGGCCAGCCTTCCAATTCCATGATATCCCCACGCTCCCGGGTTTTACTACCAGAGCAGAAATGATTTTCTTACCATGCCTTCACACAACCTGCCAGATCAGATATCATTTTCCCACCTTGCCTGAGAACATCTTCCTACATGATATGCCGATCTACCATACCCACACAGACCAAGCACTTTAAAGTTATTTTTTTCCCCCATCTGATCTGATATGGGAATTTGCCACTCTTCTCAACCGGCCAATCATCTACAGCCAAGTATATGATGATACCAGACAGCATGCATTATTAAATTACAATTACAGTACTTTGGAAATGAGGCATTTTATGGTAGATTGAATCATGTCACTCCTCACTCAGATTCTCTTTCTTTCTCTCATTTCCTCCTGCTGCCTAATTGCAAGTTCATATTTCCTCTCCTTCTACATTGTAGGTCTGTTCACACTTAAATGTCACAAGGAGGATGATAAAACCTTGCTTTTGCATTCAAAGGTCCAGTTTACCTTCGGGAGCAGTGATCTAAAAAAAAAAAAATCAAGATATCAGGTGCATGTATACAATTGTATATGTGTAGGTCTGTTGTATAACAAAACATCCTACTGTCGGGGGCTGGGGGCTGGGATAGAACCCTAGGGATTGGTTGGTTTTCAGATACCCGGGAAGTACTCATAAATGAATGAGCGGACCAGTTGATCTGCAGTGATATGTGAGTTTATTACTGTTCGTTTCTGTTTTATTACTTCAAAGTAATAAAACAGAAACAAAAAAGAAACCCTGCAAAGAACAAGCAGAGAGAAAAAACAAACATCATAACACACTTCATATATGCCATGATTACACCAGCAATATGTTAGCTTGTTACCCAAAACCCACTTGGTTCTACATGGCACAAATCACAAAAGCTCTAAATTGTTCGTCTCCGTCCATATAATTTGCTGCAATTATTAAAACTCTCTCCACCTCTAGTGGACTTTCCAACTGGTTCCCCGTATCTTCCGGGGTGAGACAGGGCTGTATCCTCTCCCCCCTGCTCTTTATCATATACTGTACATGGACCAGATCACAAAGGAGGCAAACCCAGATCTGGAGGCACTAAATGAACTCTTGTTTGCTGATGATCAAGCCATAATGAACAACAACAAGGATAAACTGCAGGAGCACACAGATCTGCTCAACGCATGCTGTGAGAGTTATGACATGAAAATCAGTGTGAGTAAGACTGAAGCCATGACAGTCAGTAGAACCCCAGAGAAGCTTGAAATCAACATCAATGGAGCTCAACTGAAGCAGACAACTGAGTTCAAGTACCTGGGCAGCATATTTACAGTAGATGGGAAACAAGACAGAGAAATAGAAACACGCTGTCAGAAAGCAAAGGGGCAATTCCGCGGTTAGTAACGTTACATTTGAACAAATTTAGATATTTGTTTTTACTACAAAATTACCATTTATTCATTTCAAGTCAAAATTATGTCATAAACATATTCATCCTTCCCATGTTTATGATACAGAAAAGAATGAATACAATCCAAGAAATATTAGAATTGCTATGGCAACTTAAAGGGCTGGTTAGTAACGTTACGAAAAAAGGACATGACAAAAAAATCAATGTCTTGTAACAAAAAGTGTGCAAAAATTCAAGTTACTTCAAACAAAGTGTTGCATTAATTTCAATTATTGCATCGTGACAAATGTTCATGCAAATTTTTTTAGCAGTTCGACCGATAATTTTTTAGCTAGACCCCCAAAAGCATGGTTAGTAACGTTACGGTTAGTAACGTTACATTTGTCCGGAGTAATTCCGCAGGTCATTTCACCCTTTTGTAATTGACAAAATGTCACATGACTTCTGGAGTATTTAAATGTATTCATCTTTTACCCTTTAGCAAAGCTTTGAGGAAAAAATTTCAAAGAAACCCACTGTAATTTGCATTTAAGTGAATTTCAGCATCCCCAGTCCCACATGTACATTTTAGATGATGGTTTTAGATCTTGCAAAATCAATGAATACGAAAAATAAAATCTACTGAATTTGAAAGACCTTAATGATTGATGAACATCCATGGCATTAGTTGATACCTAAATCAAGGAGTAAGATAAAGAGGCACATTTCTTTTATCCATGTCATGTCCACCTAACTGCGGAATTGCCCAAAGGCAGTCAGCTACCAACTGGCCCCCCTTCTTAGACACCCCAATATCCCAAAGTGCACAAAGGCAAAGCTCATCAACACCATCTTCCTGCCAACTCTCACTTACATTTGTACCAGTGCCAGACATGGCCCCTAACAAGAACTCTTGAGCAGAAGCTGGTAACATACGAGATGAAGTGTCTGAGGAAAGCCGTGAACAAGACCAGGAGGGACATGATACGAAATGAGGTGATCAGAGACATGGTAGGCGCCACATCTGTCCTACATCATTTCAAGCAACAACGTATTAAATGGTTCGGTCACCTCACACGCATGCCACCCAACCAGCCCCCCTTACAAGCTTACAACCTGAGATACTCGGGTGCAAGAGCCAGAGGCAGACCAAGGCGACGCTGGAGAGACTCTGTGGCAGATACCCTGAATGCTCACGATATGTCCCTTCTCCAGGCTTTGCAGCATATAGATGCTTATATCTCCCCGCGACGCCCCCGGGTACTTTTAAGCGGAAGGAAAAAGTAAAGTAAAGTAAAGTATTAAAACTGTAACTCAAAATGCATAATTTTTCCTCAACGACCGGTGATATATAATAATCTCCATTATGGTTTACAATACCACTGAATTGCACATCATAACTGCTTTATGTAATATTATGTCAAATGCTTATCAACTCCTTCAAATAGATTAAAAAGTTGAATTATTATTTCCAAAGCATTATCAACTGCTTTCATTTCCTCAGTAATCTTGCTTAACACAATCCATGCCAAAACTTCTTTTTTACTAAGTTGCACATCAAATACTAACATGTTATACTGGTACCAATGATTCATGCATGAAAACATAAAACAAACTTATTCTTCTCCTATATTAACCTTTATCAGTTCATAATATAATCACCTCATTAACTTAACAAAACCTGCACTTGGTTTTGGTATACTGTTTACAATATCCACATTATCATTGACTCAAAATGACCTGCATTCATGCCAACCTCACATGTTGTTCGGCATTTATCCTCACTAACTTACTCATACTGGTCAATAGCACAATCAGGGTATGCAATTGTGTAACAGGGCAAAAATGAAAAAACTTGGTGAAAATGCTTTTTTTGTTGTTTGTTGTAGCTGAGTGTTCAAATTTTCATTTCATGTAAAGAACGAGTCAAAATTTTGCATTAAACTGCGCATAAATTAGCATTTAAATTAGGGGTGTTCGAATTACATTGAAATGACTAATATATTGGAAAAATTCATTAAAAAAAAGGAGAATGTTTTTTTCATCTGATAATGCTGTTAGATATTCCTGATAAATATCTCTTTCATTCACCACCAGCACATAGCCACGACATATCACAAAATATGAATGAATTTCATATTTTCACTTCTCGAAATGGATGATCAATTTTATAGGCATTATTTTGAATTCAAATAAAACCACTTTTACATATTTTATCATATTCACTTTTGCCAAAGAGTGAAGAGGCGAAACTTTCAGGAATAGGTAACAGAAATATAGTGGCCATTATTACAAATTTTTATGAAATTAGGGCTGGTACTTTGGAAGATATTATATTTTTCATCAAAAAATTATCTGTACAGTTTGACCTTGAATGTGCGCACAGTGTTTGGATCAATTCTCATATTTGTAAACACAGATAGAAGAATGAATGTGAGATTTATGATGACTTGAGTTGATATCCAAGCTGTGACAGTCAAACAATGACATATTAAGCCAAAATGATATGTTTTTGATTATGATATCTTTAGAAATTGAACAAGCATTGAAATATGAACACTGAACACTTATCATACTGTATGACCTTCATGCAGTATAACATGGGCGTGTATCGCACTTATTTATGCTCAGCAATTTGTAAAAATATAAAAAAATAAGTTCCTATTGCTCAAATTTGCTAAAATTTTCACACAATAGATTTCTACATATGTACAATTCATGGTTAAAAAAACAAGGATATTCAATAAGGGGAAAAGAGTCTTTAAAGTAGTCAAATTAGGATATACCTCACTGAAAATACCGAAAAACGGCTGCACTTATTTTACTCGGCATTTGAAAATGGTTCAAAACTCAAAACTGGCTGAACATTTATTGGCAAACAGCGCACCAGATTGTAGTGTGTCTTCAGTACTTTCAGGAAAAGCAGAAAAATAAGCTGTTTCTCCATGTATAGCTGTACAGCATGGGTTAAAAGGTCACAATGTCACAAAAAAAAGCTAGCATTACACTCCTACCAGGAAGGGACTTCAGACCTTATAACTTTCTCCAGCTGAAAGAACCACTGTTTTTTATTGCATGCAAGCAATGCCAGGAAAAAATCCATTAATTTGATACCAAACACATAGGGGTAGACTTAAGATATGGACCTCAAATCTTGATTTTACGTAAGTTGTAAAACGCTTTTTTTGACGCATTACGTGGGTTTTGGGGGACTTTTTGGTAATTAACCTTCAATAATTAACAGTAAATGAGAAGAAATTAGCTATTGTCGTACCACATGTGATTACTGATGTCTTAGCATGCTGCATGTGAATTTTTAAGTCAGTTGGTGCATTCTTTTAGAAGTTACAATTTTTTAAAGTGAGAAAGTCATGATTGCATACCCTGATTGTGCTTATCACCTACTGTAATTGTAAAGGTCCGTATGACGCTGATACACACTCTAATCATATAAACATGATATCTAAATGAACCAATAATAACGGTTATTACAACTTCCATTCATTCAGACCAATATTCATCCACTTGACAAACTCCATCGCACGGTGTAAATTACATAACTCTTCACTCCTACTCTGTGCCAAGTGTGTGGTTGAGTGCACTGCTGTGTACTCTGTGTGCAGCTAACACACACTGGACACAGGGTCAATGGCTGAGAGGACAATAACTTCATTCACCTCCACTGTTCATTTACTCTATTTACCGTTCAGTTCAGTTTATTCAAACCAAATCAAACATGACAAAAATACAAGACATAACTGTAAAAATTTAGAATGACAGGTTTGGGACCCCAGTGAAGCACAGCTTGTGGTCGGGGCCCCTTTACACAATAAAACGGTAAAATACATTCAAATTACTTGTAAACTTCATACAATAAGCATATATGCATACAGAAATCATGTACTCAACATAAATATCATTTAGAAAACGAAATACAAGCCTACTTCCAACAGATTTCTTCCAGTGACCTTATTGCCTCTCCCCCTCTCTGCAGAGCAAGGTGCAATGCCCCAGACCACCAAAACTGGTTGGCTCAGCACTTTCTGTGACTGGTCACTCACAAAAGTATCACTCCTCCTTTCCGTAAAAGTTGTATTTGTGGTTATTATTTTCATATTCTGTATAACCTCAACTGTAATTGCAAGGCGCATACTCATTTCTATCTCTCCCATAGCATCTCAACTTCAACATTAATCAACCAACAGAACTATATCTTAACATGTGCAAGTACACAAGCCCCAAAGTGGTGAAGTGAAACTAGCTGGGGGATTACTAGCATGGGATGGCAGCCCCAGAACGCTCGCTGGGACTTGTCCCCTCGTCCCCGCGAAGTCGGGTATGGGGACAAGATTTGGAGGGGAGAGTGACCTTGGGGCGTAATTGATAGCGTCCAGCTGTGGTCATCAAATGTGCGCATGCGCTATGCCTGGATTCAAGTGGCAGAGCTCGCTCCAAGCCCCAAAATGCCCCCACAGCTCGGGGACAGATGAGATACCAATAGTTACGTTCAGACGGGAGCCCTTAACCACGAAGTTAGGAAACTTCGAGGTTAGTGCTTGTAGTTAGGGACCGTGAAGACGCACTCATAGTTAGCAAACCTCGAGGTTTGCTCGATGTTTCGAGCCACGAGAAATCTTATGGTTAGCGCTCTAACCACGAGCCGCGGGGGTCCCCACTCGTAGCTAAGCACCGTGTGGACACAAAACACAACGAACTCGAAGTTAAGAGTGACCTCGCCGTAAACTCCAGCCCCCACAATTTCCCTCTGCTTCCGGGTCAACCTCCAAAACGTACACCACAAATACACTACACTTGAAAAACCTATGACGCACGACACAACAATATCATCTTTCTTCCCATGCGCTTGATCTCTGAAACTGAACACGTCGAACTCGCTACTGTATTCTATATTCTTCTCCGACGCTAAAAAAATGTGTTCCACAAATATCTTCATAAAGACATAAAGTCAACAGTGCAGTGCTATCTCTGCATACCATGACAGAGAAAAAGAGTACCTGTAAGCGAGTCCGACAGGGTTCGACTAAAGAATAAATAGACGCCTTGTTAGCAGTGTGGGCTGAAACTTCCGGTTTTGTGGTTTTAACATCGAGTGGGACCCTCTCGTTACAGAGGGCAGAAGCTTAATCTCGATGTTTCGTAACCTCGAGGTTAAGGTTCGTCGTGTGGACACACGTCGTAGTTAGGGGGCAAGAGCTAAACCTCGAGGTTAGGGCCTGCCGTCTGAACGTAACTAATGTGAACGGTCAGTCGTAAAAAAGATATGATCTCTTGTGGCTGTCCCCGCGTCGCGGGGACCAATGTGAACACGGGGTACACCCTATACAGTACTGTAGGCACACCAAGCCCGTGCAATGTAATACACTTTCTCAACACAAAATTCTGTCCTCTGACACTACCATATAATTTTTTTTTTTTTTGCAATAAAGCCTGAAATATAAGGAGATATCAGTATTTTTCTCAATAAACCGTAACTGTAGACGGTCTAGTCTGGAAACACTTTTATTTTAACTACTGTTCACATTTTGTGTATTTCACAATACTTAACATCGATTATACGGATTCAAATTTGCATAGTGGTTGTTTTTATCCCTAACTCACATTTCAGCATTATTGGGTTTTTGTTTTATCTGCAAATGGTAAATTATGCCTCTAACATTTAACACCAACTTCACAACCTCTGTGCAAATCACATAAAAATATAAACTGCCATATTTGTATAGGCACTAATTCCTGGGATTTAACATGAACTACATGGAGCATTGAATATTTTTGTAGCTTCACATACACTACAATGGTGCATGTCAAGAACTTGATGTACATTTGTACATTGTATGTACAAGAGACCGGTTAATTCATTAATCCTGTCATTCAATAAGTGAATTAGCTGAAGAAGATATTGCAGCCTACTTTTTGTGGGTTTTGAGCTACAAATTTGTAGATGGTCACATGATATGGATAACAAAACATCACTGCCTAAATGTTAACCCATTGAGGACGGTTTGATTTTGATACAACACACATTTCCCATATACACCTGCCAAAGTACAGTGTGTATACTCGGGACTCGTCCTCAACAGGTTAAGCAATGTAAAACATGCACTACATGTATCTGGGAGGGTTTAGGGACACAGAACAAAGGAAACAAAAGGAGTGAGTAGAGTGTCATTAGCAGCAAGCCAATCCGGTATGGCAAGGAGAGATTACAGCAATGGAGTGAGCAAACAAAAAGGAAGGGTAGGGCAGGGCCAGTGCAGTGATGATCCCTATAAAGCTAATGGGTGGGCAACGGGCCAATGATGAAGGTGGATGGCGAGGCAACCTCAAACAAGATTAGGAACACAGTGATGAGGGGTATTGAAAGGGGTGTGAGAAAACCAGAATTGGGGAAGGGGGGGGGGGATCAAACAGGATGAATAGAATGCCCATGCTGATGTACACAAGTAATTAATGGCAAGGAATACAACTGGGAGCCAACCAACAAGAGCACTGCACATAACATATGTACATGCAATGTACAGCAGTATAACGAAGAAGGTTCAAGAGCAAAGCAATCAGCTGAAGGATCTCAGTCGCAGAGACTGAGCCTCCAACCCCAAGCACCTTCTGATCTGGAGATTCTCCAACCTGAAAACCCTAGCAAACTGGAGACTCCACCTTGATGTGCGTAAAGAGCATATCACGAGCGTGAAGCATGAAGTCCCCTTCAGCTGGGGTCCAGGGCCATGAGTAAAGGGCCCTGGAACTCTAGGGTTCTAAATGCTCTTGTGCTATTTCTCATGCTTACATTGTATTTTTATCATATGATGGCACTAAGGAAGTAATATTTCAGTGATTCATATCATATATTTGGGCTTACTAAAACTTCATTTTATATAAAATACAACTTCATTTCGTGTATCATAATACATCTTAAGCCGGAACCACAGAGCCAGGGTGGGAGAAATTAAATCTCAAGCGTGAGAATGGGAGATTAAATTGCGAAAATGGTCTTTTGGCTAGAGACCTCTCATCGAAAGTGGGAGAGTTGGAGTCTCTGCAGTTGTTTGTAAGCTGGCGCTACAAAGTCAGAGTTACCTTATTGTTAGTGTATATCTAGCAAAGGCCCAACAAGCCTTGTGACATCAAAAATGTAGATTAACAATGCATTCCAATAATAATTATAACAGAAACGTAACTTGCAAAACTTTATGAATTCTTCATGTGCAGTCGTAAAATATTGATGATCTTCCATAGAAATGTACTGCAGGTAGTGTAAAGGACCATTAGAAGCCAACACAATTGGAAAATTCGACACACTGAACCCAAAACATGTGTCAACCAATCACAAGCAAAGCATCTGATGAATGCCCTCTAGCTGCTAAATAGTTGTATTTATTATCTACCCCTCAAATTCATGTACCGGTAATAACCATACATCAAACCCCAGCAAACTAACCATTTAGTCTACAAATGTTGCTTCCTTAAACAGTTAAACAATGATAAAGAAAAAGAGACGAATAAAGGAGTAAAAAGTTACCTCCTTTTCTTCCTCCTCCTCTGAGTCCGAGATGTCACTGTATTGTATACTCTGTTTCCTCTTCTTGAATGGCGACATTTTGATCTCCCCTACGTCTTCCATAGAAGACATAGCTGTCAGTTCCTCCACCATTCACTTTGAGATGGTGAGGCCTTGCTCGAGGTACCTGTCAGTAAAGATAAGGACTGTCCATTATCTCTATTGTATGATGGGCACATTTAGGGTTTGAACAACTTGAACGCTAATCTTACACTGTATAATTGATATTAAATCATTGCCGACATCTCAATCAAATCTGATCAATGCCAATATGTACACAAAATAATGATAAAATAGTTGAACATTTTGAATAAAAAATACGTTGTAATGAATTGAAACTGAATCAATATACAATGTACACTGTACGTGTACTGTGCACATGAATGATTATTGTCTATGGTGTCTGTATGTTACTGTGAGATACCACATCATAGTTTTTCTGAGTACAAACCCAGCACATTTGCACTTCACTTTCACTCCACTTCGATTGCAAGCACCAAATTTTTGAACACAAATATAAGGCTATCAAAATTCAGCACATTTTAGTTGTACATGAATGGGAGAAATATGACTTACAGTACAGGAATACAGAATTGTACCCTCTATGATTCTACTATCTAACGAAGGATAGAAAGAAAAAAAAAAAGTGAAGTTCG
Source organism: Diadema antillarum (assembly GCF_040938485.1). NCBI lineage: Eukaryota > Metazoa > Echinodermata > Echinoidea > Diadematoida > Diadematidae > Diadema > Diadema antillarum. The sequence continues at coordinate 1,191,843 of NW_027271100.1, forward strand.
AGAAAAAATGATAAATGAAAGCAGAATGGCTGCATTTTAAGTGCACTAAATGTCAGTTCTACTCCCATGTACTGTATCGTTGTTCATTTGCCACCTTAGAAATCTTCAGGGCACGTAAATATTGGGTGATTTCAAGTTGGGTGCCAATGCTAATGCTATTTCCCAAACAACTAACACCGACATGAAAATCAACACAACAAACTGATCACAAGCAGACTTCTACTCTGAATACACAATACATTTGCGTTTAATCTACACTGCCATTCAATGATTTTGTATGATTCATAAACACTCAGGTCCATACAGTGTGTAATTCACTGCACTTGACCAAAAGATCGGACTGTAATAATGTTGTCGGGGATATGTTCCACCGAGACTACTGTACCTCTGGCTTCACGGAATCCCCTCCTATACGGAGAGCCATGAAAAAAGAAGAAAGAGAAAAGCATCCTCTGGACAGACAGATTTTTCTCTTTATAGTAATTTACTATCGACCTCTCGGCTCTAAATTGTTAAAACATAGGCCTACATTTACCTTGGAAAATTACAATATACCTTGGAAGTGAGCGTGAAGTTAAATACCAACCTTATTTGCCCTTTGATGTCATTAAATATAAATGAAATCAATAATTTTTTGGTAGGCGCTGTGCAGAAAATGTATGGCACAGAGAGGAAAATATCTCTTCGGGCTAATATCGTTGTAGTTGCACATTCCCAATGTATACAAGTATGTACATCAAATGGCACCCCCTTTTCTTATGACATAAAGTTTAATACGGCCTATGCTCATCATCCTGGTACACAGTAGCGTCACACATTTCAGACTCAGAGAAAGGACCCCACCAGCAACCCCAACATGTACGTTACATGGTTGGGTCTTTCCATGGGGTTGGGGCATGAAATGTAACATAGTGGTCAAAATTTCATCATCACTTTATTCAAGTTTAATGAAGTTCTTTGAAACTATTGGTCATCATAACAATTAATTTTAAAAAAATTTTGACAACAAAGGTCATTTTAGAATTTTATGGCCACCTGTTACAAATAATGAATACCTACATATGTGATGCAGGTCTACACCAAATTTGAGCTCTTGAGGGATTTTTTCATGAGAATTCCAATTAAAAGAGTTTACAACATCAAACCATTTCACCGATACAAGTTCATAAATGTAGCATCCTCATTAGATGCGCTTTTCCCAAGTAACATCATTATTTTTCACAAAATACTAAAGTTAACCTGTCATGGGAGTAATGCTCTTTATGTTCATTAAGGGTCAAACTTGACTACGAAAAAAAGACTGTCATAAATTTGCTCTAGAAACACTTTGAATGGACCACAATGAACATACAGTAATGCAATTATGCAAGTTTTTGAGAAAGATGAATTGTGTCTCAATTAGTCCTTTTTGAGTAACGGATATGAAATGACGGTTACCTACATTGTATGTGATGCGGACACGGTGTCCACATCACACAGGTATAGTTTGATATTTTTGAAGAAATTTATGGCTAACAAAGTCCTACTGTTCCAGTAGCAATCGATTCTTGAAGACTCAGAATAGACGTCACAAAGTGCAAAGAGTCATGAATAGAACTGAAATGCAAGGCTGTCAGGATGATGGGGTCACCAATGACACAATGGTGTCTGCATCACATACATGTAGGTACTATTTTGAACTAAAATGAGGTCTAAGGAGGCCTAAATATGCTTATTTTGACCATAAAATGAATCATGTTTGAAGAAACTGCTAGAAACAATGAGTTGAGAAACACTCAATGCAATATCTGCAGTAACCATGCCATTGGCTGACAAGTGAAAGTACTATGTGATGTGGACACCAAATTTTGGTGTCCGCATCATGAGCATTGTGTACATGGTTTCAGGCAAATCGATTATCTGTTAACAACCGCAAATGTAACTTTATTGTTTTTAGTAATCGCAACAAATCATATGACACTGATTTTGTTAAAGTGGAATTGAATGATGTTCAAATTCCCAGGGTAGAGAAAACAAAATTTCTTGGTGTTATTTTAGATTCAAAATTAACATGGAAGCCTCATATACAAGAGACAGAGAAAAAAATATCAAACATTGGTATTATATCCAGACTAAGCTACATGTTACCTACCAATGTATTACGGATGTTATACTCCACTCTTGTTTTGCCCTATTTGTCTTATTGCAACATGGTGTGGGGAAGTACTTTTCAGTCCAGTCTAAAAAATTGACTTCAAAGCAAAATAAAATAGAAAGAGTTATACAATGTACATGGAGCGAACCCAAAATCTAAAGCAGGCCCGTTATACTCAAATAAAATTGCTTACTTTGAAAAATATCACCACCTATCAGCAATGTATTTATCAGTGTGTCAACAAACTTATGCCTGACCATTTTGTTCAATTGTTTGATATCAATCAGAATGTGCATAATTACAATACACGCTCCTCGTCATTAATGCATTTGCCCAGACCCAGAACCTTGTCTTACCAACATAATATTCGTTTTATGGGCCCCAAGAAATGGAACAATTCATCTAAAGACATAAGAAATGCACCATCTCAAAATTGTTTTAAGATAAGACTCAAGAAAAAGTTGTATTCATCCATATAAGGTAGTTTATAGTGAGGGCTGCTAAATTTCTCTCAATTTACTAAAATGCATTATACATGTACATGTACAATGTTGCCTTGTTTTAGTATTACAAGTGTATGTATTTTTAGGTTCTCTTTACCTCTCCTTAATGTATTTTTTTCTTTCTTTCTTATCTTTTCTTTTCTTTCTCTTTTTCCTTCTTCCTATCTGTTTTCCCTCCTGCATCCCTAGCTTTAGTCTCCTGTATTTCATCTTGTAAATGTATAGTAATGTCTTTTTAGCTATGTTTCAATCAGATTCGACTACGTTTTCAAATGTTAAAGGTGCACTCACTTCAAGCTGTGCTTACTGAGTTGTCACCTCCAGTTTGTCATTACTGAATTGTTACTGTTATTGTAACATGAATTGATCTGGAAATAAATGTTCTATTGAATTGAAAAATTGAAGCAACACATAGGTACATATTTCTGGATAAAAAGAGGTTTGTGTGTGTCTTCTTGAGCTGAAACATTATTCTTCGACTGTTTTACTGAAAAGCATTAGGAATGGACGAGAAATTAAGTACTATTGTTTTATGATTTGTTTATAGTGATTGATAACGAACATTTAAACAGGATTTACCTATGTGATGCAAAAATCTAGGACACGGTGTCTGCATCACATAGGTACTCAAACTCTGAGAAAAAATATTTTTGTGCATAGAATTCTGTATTAAATCTATCCATACTACCATAAAGCATTGTTAAAAGGCAATAGTTTTGAATCTAATAGTGAAATTTGGCAACCAGCAAGAAATAAAAAAATGACCAGAATACCTATGTGATGCGGACACCAAACCCTCAAACTTGCCCTTGTCCAATATAAAGTGTTCTTCAAATGTGTTGTAACTGTAGTAAAAAAATTTATCCAACTCCACAATACTTTAAGGGGTATTAGTTACATCTGTAGTCAGTTTTGAAGACTTCAATGTACAAAATTGACTTTTGACATTTTCCTTGTACCTTAGATGTGGACTTCAAAGCCCAAAATGGCTGTTACTTCTTGCAAATATGAAACCATTAAACTACCAATCACTTCCATCTTTAGCACATATGTTTATGGCCCAGGGTTGATTTCATTGATAGGTTTTGCAGCTCTGAACAATGCAACATTTCTGATGGGTCTGTGATGCTACATTCAAAGGATCAATGTGAAACATCACATAGGTACAGCAATCTTCACGTGTAATTAATATTAACTTTCAGATGGCCAAATAGAATTTTTATTGTGAGCGAGACAACTCATAATTGTGTATTTGCAATGATCTAATATGTGACCCGCTACAACAAAAGGATCCAAAAATCGGGGAGGACAATTATCTGAAAATTGCATGACATTATTCCCTTACTCTTCTACTTTAATTTCATATATAGCACAATCCATTAAAGTACTCGGTTGCGGAGATATCGATGACTTCATTCTAAAGCGCATGCCAAGTGGTTGAGGAAATCAGAGTTTCGAGAAAAACGCTTTCTAAGTTCTCCTTCCAACCCTATCAATAAATCATGATCAAGGGGAGGCGAGACAGTTTTCACCGCTTGACAATAGAAGGCATGCTCCTAGCGACCACCGTGATGTTCGTCCAATTTAGCGCCAGTGGTCTACGCATGACCAATCAGTAATCAGGATGCCACGCACTGACCAATAAGATCAATCCCTCGTTGATAGGGGCGGAGTCTAGTTGCGCCGCTAAATCCAAATCTTCAGACACGTTTCTGTTACGTTGAAAGTCGGAAAATCATGGCCAAGAATAACACTGATTTCTTGCCTTTCCTTTAATCATTTAGTTTCGAAATTTCGGCAGATGATAGACAAAACATTAGTCTACAAAATTATGCCAAAAACAGAAATCCGATTGTTTTGACTAATTTTGATGATGTGTCCTCAAAGTCGATTTTCTTGGCTAGGCCGTCAGCGACTTTAGGATCCTTTTGTTGTAGCGGGTCACATACACACTGTATGATCTATCACAAGGCACTTCTGTGTATCACAGTGTTTTGAACCCAACATACATTTGTGTTACACTTGGTACCCCCAAAAGACGCAAACAGTAAATCGAAACATAGGGTAGGACACCAAACATTAAATGAACACAAGAACAACAACAAAAATGGAAGATTCAATTTCTGTACCACACATTAACATACATACACTGTACATGTGTACACACATACCATAATTTACATACAAAAAACATTGAGCTTTGGGTAGTGTGTATTTACAGAAGTTGCATTTGTATGAGCAGGTGATGAGATTTTGCCTAGATGTGCCCCAACCCTTATGGAAAGACCCGGTTACCACTTCACTGGTTTATAAATGCGTCCGAGGTTAATTCCAGAACTGCAACAGGCAAGACAAGAGATTACCATGGCATGGTACTCTCTATCAAAGATCAAGGATTGTTCTTGTTCTGCCAAGTCTACCACTCTACCAGCCAGAGCAGGATTTTTAGTGGGTATCAGTATCATCAAATTTAGTAACACTGTCATTGATTAGTTGAATGGATATTCAGTAGGCCTAGGCCTAGGCCTAACGTCATTAAACTGCCAGCTGCCTGTCATAAGCACCAAATATTGATTTATTGGTGGTGATTTAACCTATATTCAAGAGGTCTAACAGTTAGGTCCTACAATACATGTAAACCTTCTTGAACTGTTCAATCTTGGAAGTTTCTTCAGATCATTGAGATTGGAAGTACGGCGCTGTGTAGCCTGTAGTCTGTAGGTCTACTTACCATACCATGGCTGCCATGGTCGTGAGATGAACAGTGATGAATGAATGTTGCACAGGTTCGTATAGCGCGCTCGATCTTGAGTTTGACTTTGGACCACTCTACAGTGGGGTTATCGTTTTTTTAACGTTCATAGCGGTTGGTGCTAACTTGGTCTTGGAGGCACTGTGCATGTAGACTCTACCGCCGTTCTCTAGAGTAAACCGGGGCAATCATCACTATAACCTCTGGCTCTTGTAAACATTCTGAGCTAGCTGGGTAATCCCAACATAACACGCGCTTTAGTAATTCTTTGTACTTTCGCTGTGCATGCATGTTACACGCACCTAGGGTACCTACCTCCGCTCCGAGCTCCAGCAATGTCATGAACATGCTTGTGATTGTGCTGGTGCCTACACGCGTGTGTTGTTTGCGTTCGGGAACTGTGTGTGTGCATGGACCTATGTAGGTCCATGGTGTGTGTGTGTGTGTGTGTGTGTGTGTGTGTGTGTGTGTGTGTGTGGGGGGGGGGGGAGGGGGGAGAGGGGGGGGGAAGAGGAGGGTGGGGGGTGAGAGGGGTGCAGCCCCTGCCCCCCCCCCCCCGACTTATGATTTTTTTAGGAGGGGATCACAATTGCGAAATACTGTAGTAGACCTTGAGTGAATTTAGCAACAAGCGAGTTACATTTTGGAAGGGCTTGGCGTATTTATTATTATTATTATTATCATAAATATTAATATTAATATTATTATTATTATTATTATTATTGTTATTATTATTGTTATTATTACATGTATTATTATTATTATTATTATCATTATTATTATTATTATTATTATTATTATTATTATTATTATTATTATTATTATTATTATTATTATTATTATTATTATTATTATCATTATCTCTATCTTCACAAGATATCTCTTGGAGATTAGTATCACGTCAAGTTCCATCCTGGAACCTTAGACCTCCAGTACTTTTCGCAGAATTCGTGCCGTCCCCAGCAATGCTGCTTTTTTGGAGCGTTTGCACTCGATCGGGCACACCAACGTCGTCCAAGTGCCGTATTATTGTATTATTATTATTATTATTATTATTATTATTATTATTATTATTATTATTGTTATTATTATCATTATTGTTATTATCATTAGTATGGTACTACTAGTAGTAGTACTCTTATTATTATTATTATCCCCATCATCATCAATATGGTATCATTATCTTTATTTTGAATATTCTTTTTTTTTGGGGGGGGTGGGGGCAAGAATTATGTTCAATCTTGGGGCTGGAGGTAGGAGGGGGACGCACAAGCGAGAGATCTGATACTCATGTATGATTTTTCTAGTGCTTCGTAGAATTGAAGATGTACAATCAAAACGTAGGACGATACATTCTTTATTTCACTGAAATTGTAGAGAACAAGAAAGAACTCCAACCGGGAAAAAAAAAAGAATTAATTGTTGCGTGATTTTCTCATTTACTTATTAATTTTTTTTGAACAACTAATATCTAAGTGCAGCACGCAACCGAGCAGGATCGGTTGGAGAATCAATGTGGGAGGCATGTTCCCTCGGCCCTCCAACACGAGGGAGCTTTTGTATTATAATTTTTAGGATTTAAATATAAATGGTCAGCTGCAGGGTGCACAAACTGGAGTGAACAATTCGAATACTTCTAATCGAAAAGTAAGACGATATGTTGGCATGATCATTCATTCGAATTTCATTAGAAAAAAAAAAGTCCCAAAGCAAACTAGGCGTATTTTTTTTAGTCTTAATTTGTTGCTGTTTTTTTATATTGGGGAATGTTTTCATATAGGCTGCTGATCAAATTACATGCACTTGAAAATCTAGTATCTGATGAGTCTAAAGTCGGAAAGGAAGGGTGAATACTTCAGAGAGGGGTAAGGCAACCTGCCTCCATGCATTATACGGCCATGAGGAGGAATATAATCATTATTTAACAAACAAACAAACAAACAAACAGATAAACAAGCTCTAAAATTAGATTTTGTTCAGGCTGACCCTGCATTCTTCATGAAAATTACATTCCATCAACTTGATACTGAAATAGGTCATGAATGTTAAGGGTGCAATTTCCCCCCTGCTTTCTGAAAGCGGTTGGTCAAGTGTTCTTTCATTATGCTAGAAAAGTGGATTTTATTGTGGAATTCCCTTTATAATTTCTTTATTATTGTTGTCCAAACATGACATTATAAACTCTAGTAGTCTCGTCATCAAGCGGTTCAAAAACAAAAACTTAAAAAATTCATAACTTTTGCATCAAATCAAATTGTCCGATTTTCCTCAAACTTTCACTGATGTGTTCTTCTAATGTTGTTGCTTTCACTCAATCTATATTTCTCTTTGGGTTTTGGTTCCTTTAAACACCCATAGAATATCCGACTTTACAAACGTGCTTCACAACTATATGTTTAGCAATTCCACCCTCGAATTCCATAAAGACCATGGTTTCACCAAAGTGTTTTCTGAATCTATACGTTGAAACAAAATAAAGATCGTGTGTATCTACAGCCTCAAAATAATACGGCGTTATGCAGAGAGAGGTTCATCCTAATTAAAAACAGCTTAAAGTTCTTACCAATTAAGCTGGTGAGGTTGGACTGGTTTTTCTTAAAGATTTATCTCATCATTTTAGTATGCATGGTATATACATGTATGACAAAAGGATGGGGTTCATGCCGGTCCATTTACAGCTGTGTGAGACCTGGAGAGCTGAGTGGCTTTATAAATAGGTGTGGCGTCGGTAAAGAGTTGTAGCAGCGCTGTACTGCGTTACCATGGTGACCACAGTGCACTGCTCTGTCCTGAAAGTGAAAAATGTGCAAAAACCCTCTTGCAGCTTGTACTTACATTAATTTAGGAGAAGAGAAGGAAAGTCTGTTTAAAACTAGGACGGGTGCCTGATATTGTATTTGTACAGTTTCTTATTATGATATAGGCAGCTGCAGAAGTGGGCACTGCAAATTAATGTCACACTGCAGCACAGCACCACAGCTGACAGTTGACCGCTCTGCCTGACCTTTTGATAAAGTACCCCTTGGCCCAAAGCCTCATTATCACTGACCATAACAAATCACCACCTCTTAGGGAAGAATACCGCCACTGACCCCTCACTCTTTAGTGTTTCCGGGGTCGTTTTTCTTCCAAGTTCAGGGCAAATAGATCTCATTGTGTGTGTGTATGAATGAAAACAGATAAGATGACAGGGAAGTATACCAGTTGCTGTCTGATTGACGCGTCCTAAAGCCAGGCAGCTAAAAACAAAATCTGACCCCAGACTGGACGGAGACTTCGTGTGCATCTTTGACCGACCCCTGAAGAGGAAGTGAGTTTGACCACGACCTCCACTTCGCTGTCATGATCGAACCATATAAAAACCCTGAAAACTCGGAATTAGGAAGACATTGAAATTGCCATTGACTGCTGATTATGCTGCCCGAGATCAGCTCGTCTAGCTGATATTTTCTCCTCAACTTCATGACTTTTGGCTGAAAACTGTGAGAGGACTTTGTTTCGTCAGGCAGTCCTTATTTCTCCTCAATATACTTGGCTGAAAATTTTGAGAGGACTTTGTTTCGCCTGGCAGTCCTTGCTTTTCTGCCCATGCCTCAACAGCCTGGAAATTAGCATCTTTCCGGGGGGAAAACAGCACCGCTGCCCAAAATAAGTCTATAATTGCAACCGGCAATTAGAAATTGTTGACTCTAGAACATAATCACACACGTGTATAAGAGGATAATGTCCGCTCAATCTTTTCCGATGACTGTCACAATGTGGCATCTACATCATTTCAGGCAAATCTGACTCTTTGCTCCTTGCCTCCTTCATGCTGAGCATCTAGTCGACTGTCATTCCGTTCCCGTTTCATCTCGCTCTGGACCTGTCGTGTTCGAGTTCATTCGCTCTCGCCCCGATCTCGTCCTTCGCGCTCATCTTCGACGACGCTGTACTCCCGCGAGTTGACGCATGCCCTTCAGTGGACTTTCGCGGAACATTTCCGGACTTAACATAAACTGGAGATTTCTCGCCCTGATACACCGTGTTAGATAATTGGTGGTGAAAGTTTATATCAATACATGTATTTGGAATTTCCTCCTTTGGATGATATCTGTGGATCCACATTATTGGGCCTGATGTTGAACAAGTCAAGAGGGGTAATGTACATGTACATCTGTTCAATTTATACCTAGTTGTATAAGCATTATTCTGAACGCCAGAACAATATAAGATCTGTGTCTGTCACTACAACGCCATATGACAGAGTGTCGATACAGGTATGATCCTGATCGATTGTAAATGAAGTCCGTTCAATTAAGAAGGCCATTGCAAATGAAAACTGAACTGTCTCACATGACTGTGTTTGCTTTAACCTCGTTGTCTCGTAAACAATAACAAAAAATAGGGGATGAGTGTGGTTATTGACCCTTGCGCATGCAACTTAAGCAAAAAAACAATAACATGCACTCTCACAATTACAACTATACCAATTCTTCCTAAAGAGTTACTATTCACGCTGTAATTCAACGAACACTTATTCAATCTCGTGACTGGAGAGTACTCATTACCTGCTAACCAGTCAAAATTGTTGTATCGGTCAGGGGAAGGCGATGGGTGTCGAGGTCCCCAAAAGAGGAGCGCATCAGTGACCAAGAAGGTGTGTGTGTGTGTGGGGGGGGGGGGGGGGGGGTGTACAATATAGTTGAAGGAGGGATACCTTATAAGAGATGGGGGGGGGGACGGAGGAAAGGTAAACGTGAAAGGAGAGAAGATTGTATATAGAGAGCACGAGGAAAGGGGATTGATTTTAGGGGCAACCAAATTAGCTTGAATCACAAGTTTTGTTATGTTTTGCTTTTTTCTGAAACTTTGGCTTCTTTTTCAATTACATGTATAGGCAGAACAGACGGACAGGGTTCAGGAGTGGCAACAGCTTTTAGTACGAAATGGGTATATACCGGTCAAACAGAGTTGTACATTCCAGCAAGTTTGGTCAACTGCCAGGCTACTACGAATAGGAAGATGGAGCGTCACTGATGTTTAGGTGGTACCCAAGCTTATACAATTTGTGTAATAACATCGGGAATTTAAAGGACAAGTTCACCTTCATAGAAATGTGGGTTGAGTGAATGCAGCAATATTAGTAGAACATAATCAGGGAGAATATGAGGAAAATCGGACAATTTGTTCAAAAGTTATGAATTTTTTTAATTTTGTACTCAGTCACGGTAGGATGAGAAGCCTGTTATATAGCTTTTGATGTCACGCGAGTACAACAATATGAAGAAAGTATAAAGAAAATTCAACTCATTTTCACTTTTCTCGCATAACAAAAAAACAGTCGACTTCTCTCTTTCATCCTTAATCATACATCAGTAACAAGTCCAAGAAATTTGCACTATATTCAAAAATAAAGTTTTGTGAAGTTCTCTTTTTATTTTGTTCTAATATTGTTGCATTCACTCAATCCACATTTATATGAAGGTGGACTTCGAACTTGTCTGCTTAACTACACTGACTCATATATTTTGTTCAAATTTATGACAAATGTCCAAAATAAATCTTATACATGTAGTTCAGATTCAAAGCAGTGTCTGCTTCAGCCACACAGGGAATGCATGTTGAACACTTTAAAAGTATATTTGTATGATTATGCATCGTTATTTTTCCAATACATTAACGCAGTATCTGATGGAAATGTTTTCTTTGAATCTGGATGTACATAATCATGACACCACAAGTAGACAACTCTTTCACAAATCTAGAGTAGCTTCTCATTCCCTGTATAAATCAATTCGGTATATTGGGCCAAATAGGACTGGAATTCCCTGCCTCCATTGTTACACAATATTCAATTTCTGAACTCATTCCAAACCAAGTATAAGTCTCATCTTTTGTGTTTTTATGTTTAACTCAATCTCCTGTAAAACATCTGTCATACACACTTATTCACACACACACACACACACACACACACGCACACTCACACACAAATACACATGAGTAAATTTGTGCTGTACTAATCTTTGTCATAATAGGTATATCTACCTGTCAAGCCTCATATAGGCTTTCACTGATACATCCTATTTCATTTTTCTTTATTGTAATCCACTCTGTTTGTTCTATTGTATTTGTTTGCTGATCTTTTTTTTTTTTTACATTTTCATACCTGTACATATTGTGTATAATTTGAATGCTTTTACTATTTTTACCTGAAGAATGAAATAAAACAAATGAATGAATGCAATTTTTACATACAGCTGTATCTACTGACTCTTGTTTTACTGATAATACAGTACATGTATATCCTAAATAAGATCCCCCAAAATGTGTACAAATATTTCATTCTATCTCGCCCAATGAGAATCCAAATTCAGAGTCCAAAGAAGAAATTACTCAACATTATAAAAAGAAGTTGATGTGGAAGAACTGAGAGGGGAAGCAATAGGAATAACAGTCCACACAGCACAAGTCTATGAGGTAAATATTACACTAGCAAAGTTTGTTGTTTTCTATTACTGTACAATGTCAAGTCTCACTTCAAAGCAGCTAGGTACCAAAAGTGTTTCAGGTTTTCCTAGGAAGCGAGCAATCCAATTCGAGGTATTGACATAGTTTGAAATACAGTGTCAAAGGCCAGGGTAAAGTTGAGAAAAATGTCAGGAAATGAGGATATAAACTGTAGTTAAATTTAGCTGGTTAGGAAGGCATGGAAAGAATCATCAACAGAGAGCATATTGTTACAGATTTCTGGAAGAGGAAATGTTTATACTTGACTTACTGAAATGAGCTTTTCATGATGGGGAAACCATTCCACAGTTGGTACAAAGGACTCTCGTCATTACAAACCGTCATGTAGGCCCTAACTGTAAGGCTTCATGGACAGTATACAAGATACACTGAAACAAGTTTTTGTTTTCTTTCTATTCAGTTTAATCTTATTTACTGAGCTAAAATATACTGTAATTTGTTTTCATACATCGAGATAAAATTGGCGATTAACAAAAATACATACAATATCATATCAAATCATTGCTAATGCTGATTAACTCGTTTCATACAGTACTGTCTACTGGATTCTGAGTTGTGGATGTAAATCTTAAATTGGGTTTTATGTTTGTGGGGGGGATGAAGTTGGATGCTTAGGCCGAGTCAGAGAATGATGGAGGCATGACTGCTTGGGTCAGAATGCGAGTCCTTTTCTTCATCCACTGTTCTCCAATATATTATTCCAACGCATTTACACTTGATACATCATGTTTACAAAATATGTCCTGGTGACATTTGGTGGTTTTTACATTTATATGCATTGCTTATTATCTTGAGATGAGGTGAAGACAAATGACAGGGGGAGCAGAAAGGAAGTGGGAATATAATTGCAGAAAGTGGCTGTCAGCATGTCAGAAAATTAGTTGATCTTGATGAGAGAAAGAAACCAGAGAACGATAAGGAGCTTGACTGTGGAAGATTGGCTGTGAGATGGATGACTATGGCATGAATGAGACATGCTGTTCACTGCTACACCATAGAGACATTATTTTTCTTGTAGAGACACAATACACTGTATTTGATCTGGTCCTGGTATCCTCTTTCACCCAATAGGGCAAGCCTGCGTGACCTCGACTGGATGACACCTCAACACTATTCCAACTTAAGTTGTCATTTCAACACATAATCTTTTTCCCAGGCTCTACTGACCTCCAATTCACCCATACTGGTTTGTGACATTTCACTTTGCATAGCCTTTCAGCTTCTGTGACTGCAAGAAGTAGATAAGACAGAAATGTTCCTGTTTGCAACACCAGGATGCACAGAGCAAAATGGTTAAAATTATTTTATCATCCACATCAGTCTTGTCAGCATAGGGGATTTCCTTCCATAGGACATCACATCTCCACTCGGGGCATTTGCATCACTTTGTCTTAGAATAAAAAAATCCATTTGTCTTGAGTCACGTTTTTGGCATTATCTGTTGCTGGTTTACTACCTGGTACATATTTCAAGTGATGGGTCCATTTCTTTCCTGTTATTTGGCCCATTTAACAGCTGTTGTATGAATTTGTACAGGGTTCCAGTATTAACAAAGAGCAGCATTTACTGGCAATTGATATCAGTTATACCTGATGGTGTTCATTTCTACTGGTGACCTTTTGGTACCTGCCATATGCTCAATCATACAATTAGTTGCCATTACATTCACATACACATGTAATTTTGTACTATGTACTCACTTCATGATAAACAAATCTATCAAATAATGTCTTTGGCAGAATCACTAAGAAAGAGCCTAATGATTCTCAGTGTCAGAAAAATCATAATCATCATAAATAGGCACAAACAAATTCAAACAAGATTAGTTGTTGCATGGTGGATCAATTTGTCAAATGTACATGAAAATCATGAAATACAGTTATTGTACTGTAAAAGTGGATATTTTCGCGCGACTAATTTTTCGTGCTTTGCCGGGTAAGAAGAGTTTCGCGTGTTTTTAATTCCGCGGAATCAAGACATCACGCACAGGAGCATATGGCAAGCAAAAATATTCTCGTGCTTTTATTTTCGCGCTAGTTTCTGGTTGCGCACGAAATGCACGAAAATTTCAACACCGCGAAAATTTCCACTTTTACAGTATAAGAAGAGATGGTGAGAATTGGGGCGAGGGAGGGTAAAGATGCATGTGTATATAAAATATATGCATAAAAGTGGTAGATGAACAGTGGCAGAGTTTCCTGGGAAACAAACATACATAATGCAGAAATTTAAGCATCAAGAAATTGGTGACATAAATGTATGGTGCGGTAGCCATACGAGAGGGGAAGTATATTTGTATCACACACAGGTGACTCCTGTTTTAAGGACGTCCTCGGGACAGGAACTTTTCGTTTTGTTGTATCAAAATTTCATTATAGCAGAACACTAAAATACATATAAAGATATATAGATGATAATTTGGGGACCTGAAATGTTACGAATTCATTATAACAAGAATTTCATAATAATCGTGGTCATTATAAAAGGAGTGCACTGTATCAGCATGGCTTACATAATATGTAACCAGCTAAGCGCAACGGTCACAATGGTATAAATATCATGAAGTTTAAGATCACAGGGTCTTCTCTAAGTTTGCACATCTGTTCACACTGGCAGCCAGACTTTTCGATCTTTAAGTTTGAAGTTTGGGCCACTAGTACGCGTGCACACAAAAAAAAAAAAAGAAAAGAAAAAGTGCGCCATCTAACAGCTGGTGATTGTGATGTCATAATGCACATGTGTTCATCACAAGAAAGCGCACTTGTCAGATGCACCATCCACCAACAGATAATGGATTGATCATGCAACAAACCTCGCAAAGTTACAGTTGCTAGCATCCCTACTGCCTGAAGATCGAGAGGATTGGCGGGGTATAGGAAGCATCCCTAGATTGAGTGGGAAGTTTGGTGGGAAAGTTCACAAGAAGTTTGCAGCCACATTGGCAAAACTTATTGATCGTTAAGAGTGCAATCTTAAACTTCCTGATCTTTTTGCCTGTGTGACTGGCAACATAATCACACAATTTACCCATCTCAGCACCAGTACCTCCAAAGGCCTGTGATAGTCCAGTATACAACTTTGTTGTGAGTGGCTATGACCAAGTTACAGTAGCCTGTCGAGGACGAGTCCTGAGTATACTTGGGCAAGCATCTATGGGAAATGCATGTTGTAGCAAAATCAAATCGTCCTCAATTAGTTAAGGATGTCCGGGCCTGTTGTTGGACCAGAGAATGCACTGTGCAGTCAGTTATACTTCTGTTGGTCCATGGATAAAAAAAAAAAAATAAATAAATCATGATTTGTGCCTACTATATCACAGGAAAAAAAATACATAAAAAAGCTCCATGGATCCTTTGTTGGCACAACAAATACAGGAGAAGATATCTAATTGAAAATTTAAAAGGACCCCTGCAGCATCTATCCAGGGAGGTGTTTCATCAACGTTTGTCGGCGCTGACAACTTGAATCCCCATAGTAACAGTCAGTGACCAGAGCATCTCAGCCGATCAAAACCAAGGATTTTGCTGAAATTGGTCAGTGCCGACAGTTGTCGGTGCTGACAAGCGTTGATGAAACACCCCCCGATCTTCAGAGCATGGAATAAAAGTGTGACTATCTCTTGTTGACCACCCTCTTGACCTCCCCCTGACCAATCAATCCTTGGCTGTCCATAGCATAATACAGCGATTCACAATCATGGTATGTTTTCTTCTCTGCATCGAGAAACAATGATATGCAGCATTAACAGTCATAAGTTTGCATCAAAGCTATACGTTTAGTGATCCAGAGGTGTCTTGTCTGTTAGTTCCATCCAGTCATAGACTTTGTTTTCTTCTGCGCTCTTTGCTTCCATCAGAGATTCAAACGTGCCACTGAACACATCATATGCTCCACCTACAGCAGCACAGCAGGAAGAAGGGAAAGAAAAAAGATTAATTCAGAAGACAGACGGCAAAGATTATCTAGAGAAGGTATAAACTGTAAAAAGTAGTTACTTGTACTAGAATTTAGACTCTGACATGCACTAAGAGTAGTAATTTTGCACATGTAGCTTTACACACATGGAGGCACAGCTTTTGTCATAATTTTTTGTTACTCTTCTGTTATTTCTCTCTACTTTTTCTTTTTTCAAAACAACAACAAAAAGAAACAGTGAGGAGCTGCAGCGCCCCAGCCCCCCCCCCCCCCCCCCAGTTCCGCAGCCCCTGAAGCGGTCATACATTCTGTACTGTGGTCAATACAGCCCCAATGACATTACAAAATCTACACATGATTGTGGTAGTGACACAAAGAAAGTGAATGCATTTCAATGCAAAACCAATAATCAAGAATACAGGCGACTCCTGTTAAAATAAAGTCCACGGGAAGGGCGGTTTTCTTTCATTATATCAAAATTTCTTTATATCCACACAACTTAAGTGTATAAAGGTATCTACATAATAATTTTTGGCCTTGAATTTTACTTCATTACATCCAAAATCTTGTTGCAACCATACTTGTTTTAAAGGGAGTGCACCGTATATAAAAGCTGGTGCTAGCAAACACTTTGGGTCTGCTCAGGCGCTCTAAAGTGAACCGAAGCAAACCAAACTAAAGCTTACCATACTGAACTGTGCTAGATTTGGAGCGTTCCAGCGCTCTGGAGAAATTGTACCTCGTGTATTATTTTTATAGAGGGTCACACATTTTTAAACAAGAAGGTCATTCACCTGGCACGCTCCAACTGCTAACAGATGTTCTGAACAAAGAGAATGAACTCTTTGCATTATGACGCCTGTGCATGATACGCGCATTCTTCACATGCAAACTTTTGGCCACACTTTTGGTACCCTTTTGGAGCACACTGGGAAGTGGTCCACTTTTGGCTCGGTTCAGATTTGTACGGTACAGTGTTCAAGTACTCCTCTTGAGCAGGTTTGGTATGGTTCAGTTTGCTTTAGCAGAGCATCCAAATGAAACCTTTGTCACCTTGAAATTGATAAGGGGTAATAACTCCACACACACACCTGTATGTACGAAGAGAACTTTGTTGCCTTTGAATCGCTGTGGTTCTTCTCGCAAGAGGCGGATCAAGTGGTATGTTGCCTTTCCGGTGTATACTGGATCCACAAAGATCCCAGTTGTTTTTGCAACCTGCTCAATGCATTCTGAATACATAAATAAAAAAAAATGAATCGTTTATAATATGCAAATAGTGTGATATTCTTGAGTACACTTCCTAATGGCATTCTCCCCATGTCTTTCTCCATCATGCCATCCCATAAGACGATCTCAAAAGAAAATTTGTTTCCATTATGGGGGAAATCCCATCCAAATATGAGTTAGTCTGATTAAAAAAAAAGTAAAATCTTATGAGTTCAATGGTTAAAATTTGACTGAAATCGGAGGAAAATAAGGAAGTTATGATGATTTGAAGTTTTGCTGATTTCTGCAAAACGGTTCTGCAAAACAGTTAAAACATCACAACCTACCATTTGGGAAAATTGATACTACAGAAAGGGGACCATCTTGTTTCTGGTGTTAAAATAATGACTACTTAACTTCTCTCAGCCTCAGACTGCTGATGAACCCATCATAATCAAAGGTAATGATCACATAGAAACAAAAATTTCGTAGATATGTCAGACTTTGAGGTGGGACTAATACCCAAATCTTACCTAGCTCTTCTGGCTGTGAAACACCATAGCCAAGACCTTTCACACCTTCAACAACATCCACAATGTCTTCAGACCTCAGCTGGGTTGACCCCTGACCTCCCTGTATGCCAAGCTTCTGTAGAATCAGGTTAATTTCTTCATGGAAGTATCTAGCATCATCACACACTGCCATTCCATGGATCCTGAAACAGAGAATCATACCAAGAGGAAGGCAAGTGTCATTTTTTTTTCTTCTCTTTTTTTTTTTGGGGGGGGGGGGGGGGTGGGGGTGGGGGATGTTCAAACCGACATTTGGGGGTTGCACTCTCAGTAATGATGTGATCTAGATACACACTGCATAGATCATCGTTTGGTCTGCAGAAAGGAATGAAACTCTATGAAATCATAGTTCATCAAATTAGCACATTGGATGAAGTTTGCGCATATGATTTTCAATATTCATTTGTTTCCTGTTTTTTTTTCATTCCGTTTAATACTGTATATATGTGTTAATCATATGCAAGTAATTAATTTCAAGTTTGTGAAGTAAGCTTTGCTCTTTAATTTCATGAATTTGTAAAAAAATATTGAAAATAATGTCCTGACATATAAAACGAAATAATGTTTCACTTGAACTTCCA
This sequence comes from Diadema antillarum, assembly GCF_040938485.1. Lineage (NCBI taxonomy): Eukaryota > Metazoa > Echinodermata > Echinoidea > Diadematoida > Diadematidae > Diadema > Diadema antillarum. The sequence continues at coordinate 1,210,022 of NW_027271100.1, forward strand.
TTGACAGAGTACAAGTCTTGATGTTGTCCAAAAATGTGTGGATGGGAAGACTATTATGATTTACAAGATACTTTTTTTTTTCAAAATTTTCAGAGAGTCCTTTAGGTCCAGCCCTGTGTCGTTTAATCACGAATAAACATTTGTTTCAAACTGATATCTACTGTATTTGGGTGAGGTCTCATTTTATTTTTCTTTGAAATAATATCTGATTGATGAAGAAGATCCTCTGAAACATCTCTTGACCATTGACCTTCCCTCAATTAAGAGCATTAAAGTCTTCTTACATCTATGAATATTTATCCACACCTATAAGGATCTTCTAGTTGACTCACTTCAGTTTGCTGCCGGTAAGGTAGTTGCCAATTGCAAGTCCAGCCAAAGATCCACTGCTACCAGTTGTTATGACAATATCTGTGAACCGGTCTTGCACATCCTAATAGCATGTCGGGTGACAAACACAACACTGATAGTCCCACACCATCATTTTCATGTTGGCAGCAATGCCTTGTGGTAGCTCTATTTGTAATGGGATGGGGGAGGGGGTTTGGGATGAGAGTTGCCATGTAAGAAACAGGCTCATGTATTGGCTAACAGCAACAAATTAAGCATGTACACTGTAACATGAAATTCCAGTTCATATTGTGCCATTTACCTCAAGAAGTACACTGTATATGTTACACCAGCAAGATGCCACATACTCTGCGACACATTTTAGTCTGGTTTAAATCAAATGCTATCTGCAGGTATTATGTGATGAAGCCAGCTTGCGAGGAGTGCTAAAATTATGAAATAATGACAACAGATACACAATTATACATCAGCTGAGTTATTACTAGAGTCTTGACATGTTCATTGGTTTATTGCAATGTTTTAGTTTTCTTCTCTTTCTTGCCCCTTGTATTTGAAATATTCTACAATACCTATGAGATAGCACACTAAACTTTGAAAATTGAATTAATGGAACATAACAGGTATACTATGGCATACTGATCAGATGAAAATTACCTGTTGTATGAGTTCTTCAAAGCACTGAATGTACCCATAGACACCTACACTGTTGGATCCTCCTATTGGAATTTGGTAGGCCTTCTTTCCCTGTGAAGTTCTTCAGAAATTTAATGCAATCAAAGTAATAAAAGGATTTAATTAACCTGGTTATCCCAATAATTGAGTTCTCTCCACACTGTTGCAGTTCTTCATTTTTTGCTACAGTATATACACAGGATTGTACAAGCACAAGGATGCATGTCTTCAACATAAAAAAAAAATGAACAAAATGCTTAAAGGGACTGTACAGTACTGGTTGAGGTAAGGGATTCATGTTTTGAACATTTCTAAGTGAGATAATGAGAAACCTCCTATGAAATATGAAAGAGCATGTAATTCTAAGAAGAATTCAACATTTGTTTGATGAAAATTGGTTTTGAAATGGCTGAGATATCCAAAAAAGTGATAATAATAAAAGGCGACATGCCACAACTTTAATATGATGTCTTTGTTTCACCTTGTTTTTGGATATCTCAGCCATTTCAAAACCAATTCTTGTCAAATAGACTTTTGATACCCTTTAGAATTGCATGCTCTTTGACATCTCATAGAGTGGTTTCTGAATATCTTGCAAAATGTTAAAAGCTATACCTCGACCAGAACTGCATACACCCTTTAAATTCAGATTTACAAAACGGATGTACATCATATTCATATTTGCATCACATATACTGGTATTGGGAAGAAAAATGTAGGCAATCTAAGGAAACATAAATGTAGGCAATCTAAGGAAACATAATTTATCATCTTTCAACAATGTGTCACATGACAGAAATACAAGTATTTGGCCTTCATTAGACACCCTACATCAGCAATGATATGAAGTCTGACAGAAATAAGAATGCCTGCATGTCAAACTGATCATCCAGAATGAAGATACCCTGATCTTCCACAACCCTTGCAAAACTAGAAGCACTCGCAATCGAGCACATGTATCCCCCGAACCTGTCTCCCATACTCCATCTGGATTACTTTTTAGGCCAGAATTTTGTATGATATGGCAACTCTTGCAGGATACAATAAAATCCAAATAGGTGTAGGTGTATAGATTTGACTATGATTCATTTTCATACCAAATTTGAAAAAAAATCGGTCAAGAAACAAGGCAGAGTTGCACACACAAGCAGACCCTGTAAAATTTACCTTTTCATGTATAAAGACGGAACAAGCGAGGGCGCCACCACCAAAAACAATATGGGCATCTTTATTTCACTATAATGCACCTTTTTGCCAAATTTGAAGAAAATCTGATAAGAAATGTGGCTGATAGAGCACACACAAGAAATGAGCATTTGCATCCAAAGTCGGAACACTGAGGGCGCCATCACCACAAACTGTTGTGTCCTTCATGTAGAATGATCACCCATACTCCTCCCTAGCAAGTCTGAATAAAATCTGTTGGGTAACAATCAAGTTATTGCATAAATAAGCACTTTTGCAAATTTTGACATGATCAAGATGATCTTTGACCCTGTAAAAGGTCAAACAGTGAGGGCAGCATTACCAATAGGTATAGATGCATAGATTACATACCATACATACCATATTTGAAAAAAATTGGTCAAGAAACAAGGCCAGCGTCACACACACAAGCAGACCCTTTAAAAGTTACCTTTTCATGTGTAAAGATGGAACAAGGGAGGGCGCCATCACCAAAGACAATAAGCATCTTTGTCTTACCATAATACACCTTCATACCAAATTTGAAGATGATCGAAGAAGATCTGAAGCCAGTAGAGCGCTCACAAGCAGACCCTATTGAATTTACCTTTTCATGTTTAAAGACGGAACAAGAAAGGGGGCCATCACCAAAAAACAAAAGGCGTCTTCGTCTTACCATAATACACCTTCATGCCAAATTTGAAGATGAAAGAAGAACTGCAGCCAGTAGAGCGCTCACAAGCAGACCTTATTGGATTTACCTTTTCATGTATAAAGACGGAACAAGCGAGGGCGCCATCACCAAAAACAAAAGGCATCTTTGTCTTATCATAATACACCTTCATGCCAAATTTGAAGATGATCGATGAAGAACTGCAGCCAGTAGAGCGCTCACAAGCAGACCCTATTGAATTTACCTTATCATGTATAAAGACGGAACAAGCGAGGGCCCCATCACCAAAAACAATAGGCGACTTCGTCTAACCATAATACACCTTCATGCCAAATTTGAAGGTGATTGGAAAAGAAATGCAGCTGGTAGACTGCTAACAATGAAATCTCTGTGGCGGCGGCGGACGCGGCGCGACGAGGCCAAATCCATAGTACTAGTATCCTCCGAACTCTGTTCGGGGGATACAATTAGTTCATGAAGAGGGTTGTTGGATATAGATAAAGAGTTCTCCAAACACATCAAGAATAGATGTTATGCAAAAGCATAGTAAAACGGCTAAATACAAAGTTAATTCTTAGAGAATTCTTTATCTATACTACTCAGCCATTGTCCTCATGTTCACTAGATATGACTACAAGTCGAGGAATCACTGCAGTCATAAGATATGACCTTTTGCCACAAAATGTCACTGACTACTGAATATGATACGTGTATTGCCATATTGTTGACTTAATGCTAAGGACTAATCATGCTTTAGACATGTGTTATGCTATTTCCAAGACATTGCAAGAAAGTTATGATGGCATTAATATAGTCTAAAAGAGGAATACTGCATTATTTCAATACTGAATACTGAATATGATACGTGTATTGCCAAATTGTTGACATGCTAAGGACTAATCATGCTTTAAACATCTGTTATGTTATTTCCAAGACATTGCAAGAAAGTTATGATGGCATTAATATAGTCTAAAAGAGGAATACTGCATTATTTCAATACTGAATACTGAATATGATACATGTATTGCCAAATTGTTGACATGCTAAGGACTCATCATGCTTTAAACGTGTGTTATGTTATTTCCAAGACATTGCAAGAAAGTTATGATGGCATTATTATAGTCTAAAAGAGGAATACTGCATCATTTAAAAAACAATTGTGGTTTATCTATCCATTCTCTATGTGGGAATCAAAACATTGAATCAATCGATTTAGTGATAGCTCTTACAAGACATACATGTAATGTCTGGCCAGCTTATTTAGAGATGAAATATTAAAGTTTTGATCCTAATTTTTCCATTCTGTTCTTCCAACACAATTTTCTCAGAATGCTATTAAAAATGGTGTTAATAATGTAATATTGCATCTGTATGTTCTATACGTTGACGGTACCTGAGATACTCAGTGAGCTGTTGCATTCTTGGGCGAATCTGGGTCCTGTAGGGAGTCTTCTTTGGTATTAAATAAAAATGGCAGCCAACCATTCTATCCATCAAGGTGTTACCAGTGAAGGATCCATTCAGATTCTGAAAAATAATTCATGAAGAAAAGTAACTCAAGATATTCATATACAAATTGAAAACACAAAACTAGGAATATTCCCTATACATTCCACTTTGGGCCTGATACACTTCCACTCAATTTCCACACTGCTTCAACCTTCTCAAGTCCAAAATCTGTAATGTCATTGATATCGTATTAACCCCTTGAGGACAGGTCATGAGCATCCTCAGGCAGGGGTCAATGGGAAATCCATGTTAAAGATAATAATATTATAAAGTTTTGGTACCTCAAAAGTTTCCCTGAGTTTCCTTGTCTTAGTTTGTGTTTCAGGTTAAAGTACCTTTCATATAACTAACACTGTGAGACTTACTCGCCCTACACTGCTCTCATGTGTTAGTAATCATGCAATAATGGTTTCGTACAATACGTGTATATTGATTCTGGCGGTACCGCGTCGAGTCAAACTAACGGCTTGTTCGAATTTTTCAGAGCCCGCCCTGCTCTGGTACGAAACCATTATTGCATGATTACTAAGACATGAGAGCACTTTGGGGTTGCATAGTGCTGCTAGGTATCAGAATGACTTTCACTGAAACTAGCGTAGTCTCAATTCTATAAATGACCCTGCTTTTTTCACTTCATGCCTAAACAGTCACTTCATTGCCAAACATCAACAAATTCAAGCAATTTAATAAACTTAGAATTTTACTATGACTTGTAAAGTATTGCTATAATAGTATGAATTAATTTCTATTCAAGAAAAAAGTGTCATAAAAAATTCCCACATACAGTATTTTGGGTCTTTTGCAAGTACTTTTTACTCAGATGTATCAAGTATATAAGAACTCATAAACACCAGCCAACACAGTATAAACTCCATCAATGGTTTTAATGCACATCAGCCAATATCACATCCCATTGTTTGAAAGCAATTGTCACTTATCATACTGCAAAATATAAATGAATGACTTTGTCATATATTAGACTGTGATTATGAGTATCTGGAAAGCTGAAGGCATACAGCAAAGAAATATTGGGTCATACATACGTTAACAGATACTACTGGTGGTGGCAATATTTCACATTTGACAAAGTGTAACAACTGATAGATAGGCAACTGCCAGGAGACCTGACATGTTTTGTTTAGTTTCAACATATTTCTGAAATAGCATTTCATTACCCACTGTCAGCTCTAAGATCTGTATTTATCTACTACTGACGATAAGTCTGGTTCTGCTATGAGATACACTGTAAATAATACTCCTCAACACTCCATGAGTTTACTGAACAAAAAAATGCAACTCTTATGTTATTTATTTTTCCACCATTACTCCATTAACAAAAAAAATATATATATTAACAATACTTTCCCACAAAAAAAGACCCTAGTACAATTTCGTTCGTATTTACACAAAAAAAATATTGAAACGTTCAGAAGCAATTCAATGAGATAATAACGTTCAGGAGCAGATCAATGAAATAATTATACTAATAAATTCTAGACTCATATAAACACATCCTAGAGTCAAGTAAACACATCCTAGACTAATCTTATAAACCTGGGTGTAACCAAATACCTGTGGTTCAATATTTTACAGTGCGCACGTGTGGTTTTGCTTTATATTGTCCAACAGGGATGGGGGTGAAGTGGGTGAGCAGATAGTCTGTGAGGTATTGCCGAGGTTGCCAGGATAATCGCGATGTCGAGGGTGTCGTCTGGCTGGCAGGAATTATCGTCGTGTTGACAGAGATGCCACCGCTTGCACCGGAGGACTACCGAGGTATGGGAATTCTGTCCAGGTAGTGGGAATTGCCCTCACACTTACTGAGATGCCGTTGAGACTACTAGCGATGCCGTCGAAATAATGGTGATGCCGTCAATATGATCTTATGCCGTTGAGTTACCTGACGGTGACGCCGTCGATGTATTGATGATTCCATCGAGCGTATTTGCTATGCTGTCGAGATAACGATGTTTCCGTCGAGACAACGATGATTCCGTCGAGCCCAGCTCGTCGGAGTTGATCTATATGGGAATATTATGACCACCTCTCATATGACATTACTTATTCACAAGGTAATATCAATCATGAACCCACAGTTCAATATTTCCTTCACCTAAACACTAATGCTCCTGTATAATACCATAATCAATTCTTACACCATCACAGATACCTCTACATACCTACTGCAGAAATTTACCACTGCCATGTATATTATCATAACTCACTTAACATATAAACATGACAGATCATCTCATATAAACTATCTCACAACCAAAAGCCAACTAAAACTGTATTCTCTTAACATACATGTATTATCCATTCCTCATTTAAATCCTTCAGCAACCAAAATTACATTCTAACTTGTCCCATAACAAACTTCTAACTTCATTCGCTTTAAATATGAACAACAGAACCTGGATTGTATTTTCCTGATACAACCATAGAAAACCAAAATACACTGTATCCACAAATATCACTGTAAATTTAAACATTCGACATTCAACTGCTGACTTGGCCTGCCTTCTTGCCAATCTAAAACAAAATCCTATTTCATCATTATACAACATTATTATCCAATCTGGCATACATTATAATCTATACTCTCATATAATTAATTATATAATTAAATTAATATGTGAATTAATTTTTAATTCACATATTATCGTGAACCAGCGAATATAACATGAATCTATATATACAAAAAAAAATAACAATAACGACAAACTCAGAATATTACGAAAACAAATTAATACAGCTACAAAACTACTTACGTCTGATTTGGTGTTCAGACCCTGAAGTAATAGTGAGGAGGAGACTTCAGCTGTAGTCAGTACCTGCAGCATGTCTTGCCCGTGCCCTGCCCTTATGCGTGGGGCTGCTGTGCCATGACTCTCCTGCCTGAAATGCAGCGCTGCGTTGTAGGCCGATCAGCTACCTCTCTACTCCTATCACCAGTGAGTTAGAAGAGCATGTCCTGCCCCGACAGATGTTCAGATCCAACTGATTTTTCCCTCCAAATTTACTACAGTGCTTAAACTGGTTCCAACTAGCTTTCCCCTTTTTATTACCACTCCCTTTTCTTTCAACTGATTCTCCCTTTTTGCTTTAAACCTATCCATCCCAACTATCTCCCTCTAGCAAAATACCTACAGCTGTATTCTTTCCTACCAACTCTCCATTTCTAAGTTAGCTATTCCATCCTGGCTCCACTGAGCCTCCCTCTTTCTTCCACACTGTCCTTTCTCCCTAACCACTTCTCTCCATCTGGCTTACCCGATTCTGAATTTCTATGCTGTTTACTCCTGCTGTCCCCATTTCCCACCTGATGGCTTGCCTGAAAAACTTAGGAATCTCACACATTCCACATTTGCACTCTCAGTCACATCGTGACACCCACTCACTGTACAAAATCTTGACATTTAAAATGACAACTCAAGTCAAAATCTATCTTACCGATATAATATCATCTTGATTTGAAGTGCCACTTGCGCCGTCTCAAAAAAAAAAAAATTCCTGATAGTCCCATCATTGTTGCAATATTTATATATTTGGTTCACGACCAGTTTTAGCCAAAATCCATGGATACCACCCCATCTCCCAACATACTATTTTGTAATACATGTATCAGGTTTCCCTTTTAAGGTCAATGGTGACAGATTAGAACATCTCACTAAACCTTTTGAAGACTTACCACTGTGTCAGATCTCAACAGTAGATGGCAGTCCATACCAAGCTGGCGAGCAGCAACTGCAGTTGTCCGACAGTGATTTGATCTCAGTCCACCGCATGTTAATACAGTATCACAGCCCTGGGACACAGCGTCAGCCAACAAGAATTCCAGCTTACGGACCTACAGTTTTAAGACACAAAATTAAGAAATTAAGGTATTGCCTTATGACAGCATTACAAAATTAAAATTTCAATAAAAGTTTTCTTCAATGGGATAACTACTTCATGCACTGTTTCTACTTTCACAAGATGTGCAGTAAAGTGGCATCTATTTGAAGTGAAAAGAAGCAAATCAATTAAATATATGTGTGGATGACACGAAGGAATCACAGTTAAAAATATTTGAATGATTCTTTTTCCTAGACAAACTAGTATTATATGAGTGCAGTTAGTGCTTGGCCCAATATCAAATTATTATGAACAGCAAGTTCAACTGCAGACTACTGGTCTTGTATTTTTGAAGGACAAAACAATGACAATAACAACAAAACAACGATATGATTGATATCAATTTGTTGAACATGCAGGCATCTAAAGCGTGTAAATATTTTTTACTTTATCAGCAATCAATATTTGAGAACTGACAAAGATTGCTTGCTTTTTCACTGATAGGAATTCTATCAATCGCAAAACCTTTTTTTTTTCTTTTAATAATAATAATAATAATAACAATAATAATAGTGGCTACTTGTATCATCATAAAAAATGTAAGACTAAGAGGTGTGATTTTAAAGTTTAATGAAATACCAGGCATATTTTTCTATCAAAGCTATTACAAGAAAGCAAAAAAAGAAAGAAAAAGGACAAACCTTATTTCCAGAGAGAGAGCTCCCAGTCATATCATCCCGCTTGATAAAGACCTCAAACTCATCTGATGTTCCCGGAAGGCGCCACCTATGAATAGGGGTGTCCAGCATTGCCAGCTGCAGAGCAAGAACATTCACTTGAAAATAGAAAATAACACCAATGGAAAACTCCTCGGATTACATTCAATACATCTCACATGAATTCCTAAAACATCAACAAAACAACCCTACTAGAATATTGATCACAGAGGCCTACAAAAAGGCACTTGCAGGTATCAGCAATTTTAACTAACTAAAATAGCCCGACCAGACGCTGTTAGTACGCTGTGCAAATACAGCAACTGGGCTGTGTTAATATTATATACTTAAGCCCTTGTGGTCTGTTGTAAAATTAACCCTGGGGCGCTCCTTGGGAGTCCTTGTACACAGTTATAAAATGCTTCATGTTGGGGCTGGTCGCAGTTATTGTAAAATATACAAATCTATTGACATTTGATTGCGAAGTTGGTATTGCATCTCATTTTTTCATTGACATGGCTTGGAGGGCAGTCGCGCGCTGCTTCAGGTACTACTACTAGTACTTCTAGGCTACTAATAAATTTAGTACTTTTGTTAAGGTACAAGGTGACGCAGGGGCAGATCCAGGGAGGAACGCAACTGGCGCACGCCCCCCCCCCCTTTTATTTTTTGTTGAAACAAAAGAAAAAGACGGGGGGGGGGGGAGGGGTGCATGCGCCCCTCCCCTTTAATTTTGTAAACGCGCCCCCTCTTTATGGAATTCCTGGATCCGCCCCTGCCCTGTGACATATGATTTATTTACAGACCGAAAGATCGGTCTGTATCTTGTCGGAGATATGTTCCATAGAGACTGCGTCTGGCTTAACGAAATCCCCTTAGGAGAGCCATAAATGCTCCCCCCCCCCCAAAAAAAAAAAAAAAAAAGATTAAAAAAATGATTGAAAAAAAATCCTCCGGACAGACGGATTTTTCTGTCTAATATGGACAATACAGAGCTGAAGTAAATACTGACTTTGATTTTATGACTTGGAACACCTCTCAGATGGGTTGCCCATGATGGAGCAATGTATGGCTCCAGTGGAAAGTCAACTGATACGTGCGATGTCGACATCTTCTTCGAAGCAGAGAAGGCGAAGCTCGTCTTCGTCATCCAACGCAGATGGAGCCACCGCCACGAGAATACGTTGTCGGTGTGTGAAGAGCTACTGCAGCATAGATTTGAATATGTGGGACTGAGCAACCGAAGACCTCGCATTCTTCTCAATACTAATACTAATAGTCAGACGAAGTAGCATCGCAATCAAGCAATGCTATGCACTTCTTAAATTGCAGGTGTATTACGTGAACAGAATAGAAAAGTATCCAAAGTTATGTATGACAAACAGACACCAGACGATTACTAGTATTAGAACTCTTTCGAGGACAGCCGCGCGCAAGCCAAAGCACTGTCAACTAGTGGTGGATGCGATGTGCAACAGCTGAGCGCTGTGTTGTTGTTATTGTTGCGATCATATTAGTTATATATGCAGCTAGCGGTACACGGTGGTAGCAGCAGTTTTGTGCAACTCATCTTGCGCATGACATTACTGGTAACTGACTTGAACTACAAGCTAGCCGTTTGAGTTCACAATGGTCAAGCTACAGGCTCTTTATAAAGGATGCTCTGAGGGACTTTCAAGAACTAGAAGCCTCTGATCTGTGTATGATAATCAACTCGCCTACCAAGCAACCCCAAAGTAACAAAACGTTACTGAGTATTCAGTATTTTGACTACATAAATTATTAATACAAAGATATGTGTAGGACAATAATGATAGATAGGGCCCAAACAAATAGGCCCTAATATCAACCGGGAGAACAATATACATGATATAACTATATTCAGAATCATACTGGTGCTTACAATTCAATTCTAGGTTCCTATACGTATGATTTTCATTACATCCTTTCGTTGAAAATTTGACATGCAACTCGGAATAGGTAATCATTATGGCAGATGTGTACAGTTCTGGTCGAGGTGAAAATTTAAATAGCTTTTAACGTTTTGTGAGATATTCAGAAACCACTCTATTAGATTTCACAGAGCATGCGGTTCTAAGGGGTATCAAAAGTTTATTCGATAAAAATCGGTTTTGAAATGGCTGAGATATCCCAAAACAAGGTGAAACAAAGAGATACTAATAAAGTTGGGGCATGTCGCCTTTTATTATTAGCACTTTTTGGGATATCTCAGCCATTTGAAAACCAATTTTCATCAAATAAACGTTGAATCCTTCTTAAAACTACATGCTCTTTCATATTTCATAAGAGGCTTTTCATTATCTCACTTAGGAATGTTCAAAACATGAATCCCTACCTCAACCAGTACTGTAGGCCTACAGTCCCTTTAAAGCTGCGTCTTCCTTCCTCTCCAGTTCACGAAGTATACTGAATCTTACGTAAAATGCCGTAATTTGCCACAAATCCAGAAAAACTATGCCCAAACAAACGTGACTGTTCAAACAATATAAATGTAGTGCTCATGAAGATTTCACGTAATTAGTTTACCAATCGTAAAATTGTTATAGACTAATGCTTGTTCTTTACCTTCACAAATCAATGGAGCCAGACGTTGGTATTTCTATATTATCATGATACAGAAGAAGAACGAGGAAACTTTAGAAAGTAAGAAGAAGACGAGAAGAAGTAGAAGAAGAAGAAGAAGAAGAAGGAAAAGAAGAAGAAGAAGAAGAAGAAGAAGAAGAAGAAGAAGAAGAAGAAGAAGAAGACGAAGAAGAAGAAGAAGAAGAAGAAGAAGAAGATGAAGAAGAAGAAGAAAAGAAGAAAAGAAGAAAAGAAGAGAAGGATGAGGATGAGGAGGAGCAGGAGGAGACTGAAGGAAAAGGAGAATGAGGGAGAGATCAGGAGGAGGAAGAAGAAGGACGACAACAACAAGAAAAGGAAGAATAAGGAGAAGAAGAAAATGCCCGGAGGAAGAGAAGACGAATCGAAGGAGTGATAGCGTGATGATAAAAGAGAGTTGATGATGTTTCTCTGTTGGTCCTCAAACGTAATAACTGTCGTGTACAAATTGGTAGATGGCGCTGTGAAACTCTGTCTCATGTAGTCTCAGTAATGGGGGAAATTACTGTACATGAGAGTGTTTTGCTGTCGCTCGAAGAATTCTCAACAATGCACCTGTCATTTCTTGTGTATGTCTCTAAACCCTGCCCCAGCAAAATTTTGGGTTTCACAATGTGGTCCATTCAGCTCCAATTTGGAGCTAGGTGGACTTGAAGAGGAAATCCAACCCCAAAATGAATGAACTTCAGAAGAAAGAGAAAAATATTCCCTACAGAATGATACAAAAGTGACAAAAATCGGATAAGAAATAAGGAAGATCACGACATTTTGAATTTTCATATTTTCTTTTTTGGGAAATATTTTTTGACCAGTCCTTATGAATATTCAAATGAGCAAGTTGACGATGTCATGCTCTCACAATAATGTTTCATCTCTGTGCTGTGAAGCAGATTCCCTGAAAGGTACCACTTGTGACATCATTCCTAAATTCAGATTCTCCTATACATGTATACACTGCAAAAATATGTCTCCCTTATGCAGGATCGGGGCATCGCGATTCTTAGATTCAAAGAGCAAAAAACAACAACGAAACTTACACTAATATTATAATCACATCAAAGCGCGAGAATGTGATTTTGCTCGCCGAATTGCGTGGGCGCTTCCCAGGTGAGGAGCGTTCAGTTTTGGTCCTGGGCTAAAAGACGCAAAGCGGAAGAGATCAGCTCCGACCCTACAAGTCTACGTTCTGGGACTTCATCCGGCGAGCCACATTTGCTACTCATATCCTCCTAGCAGGGAGGTAAGACGAAACACCTCCCTGCTCCTTAGCTATACTGAATGTGATCAATGTTGAGGAAAGATTATGACTGAAAAGCAAAGAGATGATCATCATCAAAGAGGAGCTCAATCCCGTCCCATCAACAATTCGTAGAGGAAATCAGTGAAGCCCTCTCCCCTCTAAACACGCACACACACACACACACACACACACACGCACACACACACACACACACACGCACATACACATACACACATACACACACACACACACACACACACACACACACACACACACACACACACACACACACACACACACACACGCACACACACACACACACACACACACACACACACACACACAAATACACAAACTTCCACCCTTAATCTACCTGGCCGAATACACACGGAATATTGATGCAATTATGTTGATCTGTTTAAATCGGAGAGATATAATTACAATAAGAACAATTTATGGGCCTATCTCAATGGTTTAAATGCAGACCAATGTAGCAATCGTAGGCAGCGTAATAGAAGTAGATTACTACAAAATTATATCCTTATGTGTCAATTGATAGAGACTGGAAGAAGAGCCCTTGAAGTGGTTACGAATCAGATGACTGTTCGCCTTTAGTCTTTCCCTCTTTTCCCTTTTTATAGTTCATCACAATCATATTTCGCCTTTGTCTTTGTCAACGAAAAACATTTATATGGGAGGTCAAAGAGCAATCTCATGGAAATTCAGGCCAACTGCCGGGAAAATTTGCTGCTGAAGGCTTTCTCTCAAAATGTGCAGCGCATTACATATTTTTCAGTCAGTAACTTGATATGTAGGTGAGAGGAGGGGTCAGAGTTAGGAGGGGATCGACCAAGTTCACCAACACTACCACTGCCTTAAAAAAGTTGGTGTCACCTCGACCGCCTCCTGCCCAGCTCCCGAGGGGGGCGTAGACACTCCTTTTAGTATTTGATAGAAGAGGGCGAAAGCAAGAGAGGGAGAGAGAGAGAGTGAGAAAGAAAGAGAGAGAGAGGGAGAACCTCTCGGTGAGTTCGAGTATTTACGCGTCCGGTCATTCGCGTAACTGATACGATCATAAATATGATTTAGGATTGTGTCAGACGCATAAAATTGTGTGCAACCTCAAAACAAAAACTTGCCTGGGTAGCTACACTGTTAGGACCTATATCCACGTTAAGATGTCTCCCTCTTTAAAGATCTTTAGAGGGCACCTCCGGATGATTTTCAGACTTTTGTATTTAAGCATCTATAAATTGGTTACGCTGCAATGGGTACACATTGTATAGGCCTACAGAATTGCAGAATTTATAGTAATTGGGATAAACGAATAGTTTTCAAAATTCATAACAAATCACAGTGAACCAGGATGATGACATAGCAGCTTCACATAATTCATCTTGAGTGCTCAAGGAAGAGGAACAAATTATGAAGAACGCAGGGACTACAATAAATTTCCACAAAACTACACATGGCACTATCGACTTACATAATTATATACAGTTAATTTAGTGTATGTAAATCGTCTGGAATGTCCCTTTAAACATGCTAAAGCTTTTCCACTCTCGAGAGACAAAATATCTACTCAAACTGAATCATGATATTCGTACTCAGCGAAAGGAAATTTTATCTCTAATTTCGCTGGTCCTGCTTGGATCTCATCCATTTCACGTGGACACAATCGCACTTGATTAAACAACAACAACAGCAACAACAACAACAACAACATGAAGGGGTCAAAGGGCAGCAACATGTTTGTTGTGACTTTAACCATTTATAAAAATCATAAGCCAGTTCGGAGTTAATGTGCACATGGGTACAAATGACCTTTCTTTTTTCAGTTTGTTTGGTGCTTCGATCGTTTTCAAAGCGACATGAATGCATAAGCTTAATATTGTCTGACGTAATAATTCGTAGAATTCCTTCCTTCCTTCCTTCATTTATTTCAATTTCAAGACATAACATTTACAAATATCATGTTCAAAGAAAATGGTAAATTTGCAGATAGACCAGGTGACCAGACTGTTCCGTCACTATCAACACTCGTCAGACTTGCATGGGAAAGCATTCATTTCAATATTTTGCATTGAACGTATTTACAATTACTTTCTATTGATATTGCTAAATACAATGTTTGCCGTCATGTGGTTGTGCTGGCAAGCATCCTATACAAAGATTACTTGAAAAAATCATTACATTAAAGATGCTCATCTCAATGAATCTAAAACTAACATTCCATGTCTGTACAAATAACCTCATTCTTTTCACTAGCAATTTTGAACCCCGAACTGGCTTATTCATACGGCATGACGGATTCTGTTTTTTTTTCAATCTTAGTTTGTAGTGCTAATGTTGCAGTGTTGAGTTTGTAGGTATCACGGATTAGGAAAAAATTGAGAATAAATAAATGAAAATAATAAAATTAAATGATAATAAATAAATAAATGAATGAAATCTTTCTTTTAATATCAAATTCATTGTACTTTTTCATCCAATAAAGGAATATTTCTGTATTTCGTACTTTCCCCTTCTTCTTTTTTTTCACGTGACATTGTAAGAAAGAGGGGTTGATTTTAATTTTTTGTGATGAATTCTGTGTGGAAATGTTTTCATTGCATTACAAGCTCTGTCTTTTTAGTGGGTCTCTCCATTTTTCGCACTTTAAGCAAAGTTATACATGTACTTTATTTCGATCACTTCTGGTTTTTTTTTTACTACAATGTATAATTACTATGTGGTCCTCCTCAATTGTTTTATATTCTTTTCGATACATAATGTTCTGTTTACCTTATTCTCTGTTGTCAAAAGAAGTGTAACTTATATGTTTTGTCGAAAAATGAAATAAACTTTGAATTGAATTGAATTGAATTGAATTGCAATGACTGAAAAAAAAATAGGCTTGTAAGATCACATTTTAATGCTTATCGTCCCTTACAAAATTGTGAACTTTGGTTTTTGCTTTTCTTTTTCAAGGAGAAGACACTTGATATGATTTTATGCCTAAAAATTAAAGCGCAAAGGCTGAAAAAAGATGGATTTCTCACACGAGCTTTGGGTTTTTACTACGATCGCTAACATCCGTCACCGATACTAAAAAGCTGTTGGCTAACCGCATGAGCTTGGCATCCTTGAAATTGGACCACGCAAGGGTCTCAAACTCACGGACAAACATGCAGGCCAGGCACGCCAGGAGATCGAGAAAGTGCGCTACGAAATAGGCGCATGCGTACTAGCTGTATCGTCTGCTGGTGCATAGAACGGACGCACACCATCAATCACAAAACTACTCGTACCAGGACACCACATCGCAGCTGAACTACTTGAGCTGAGTTGGTCTCTGCGATGTTGTATGGGAGCCAAGAACTTCCCGATAGAAGGAAGGAAGCAAGGTGGCAGTAATCATTCTACCCGGAAATGTTTTCGCTCTCATTTTGCATTCCATCAGTCTGCATGTTGTGGCTGAACTGAAAGGAAGAATACCGCCATGTCTGGAAGGAGTGCATATCTATGGAATATGTAGTCACAAGATTATATGAGGAGAAAGTATTTTTCCGGGATGCGATAAAGGATATCAGGTAAGACTATTAAATCTTCATAGCTCTATCATGTAATAAATACTTCTAATATGATATTCTTTGTATAAGAATATGTAACATAATGTAGAGAGTGACTGGTAAAGAGTTCAAAGTTATGGTTAATTACAATTATTGTTGCTTGAAAAGCTCAATGTCATCGGCATACGGTACGATCGAGATTGGTAGCTCCCTGGACATATCCGTTCTGAAAGCCGCGGAATCCCCGAGATCAAGTGCAAGGTCCACGGGCGTCCGCGACTTGTTGCGTGAAAAAAAAAAAGACATTCATTCCACTTAGTATAAACTCAAGGGAAGGCAAAACAAAACAATCACTATTAACATGGTAGGATTTCGACTATAGTAGTTCAATTAGAAGCCAGGTATTCAATTTGTTGTCTATTTTTGCCACATTTTTTTTTAGTTGGGCGTGAATTTTTTAATCTAACCGACATTGTATAACATGAGCAGCTGTATACTTGCCCGCGCAAATGGCCAATTTCACTTCAATTTGCATTTTAGGCCTACTCATTTTTAAAGGTTGTTGAAACTGACGATGTTGCATTGCTCAAGATTCAAAGCCATAAAGTATCCGTTACAAGTTAGACGCAGCTGATCAAGACATTGATCATCAGGTACTTGTTTGTTCTTGTTCCACATTGTTTGTATACTCAGTCAACTTTTTTTTTTTGCGTTAGAATTGACAGTCCCTCTCTGAATATTCCCTCCTTCCTCCTCCCTCTCCCTCCCTCCCTCTCTCTCTCTACATCACTCTCTCTCTCTTTCTCTCTCTCTCTTGCCTCCATATGACCCCACCCCCATATATCCGACCTTCATGTTCTGAAGAACACATGCGAATTTGACAATCGATGATAAAACGACAACAACAACAAATGTCTGAAATGAAACTCTTTAAGACTTATAGACCTATTTGAAAACTTCGTTGGAGATCTGTAACACAGATTGTAACTTTTGTTTGCCAATAGGCCTATATACTGGGCAGCGTGGCTGGTGCGTAAAATGATAACGTATTCATCCTGAATAATGATTTTTCCCTTTTCATGCCAAACCTGGCGGATAGCGTCTTATTTACACGCGAATGTGTTCTACTTACTTTGGTTAATCGATGAAAGTGAATTTGATGTCCTAGATCCATTCAATCTGAGGCTATCGAATTTCTGAAAAAATTTTTGACGAAATGAAAGGACTTCAAAAGACGCTGGCTTTAGCTCTCTACGAGCATTGAGCTCTTTTATAGCTCACCGGGAAGCAATTTGAAAGTGTTGGATGAAATGCAATAGAAATCAAATCAAAAGGAATAATATGTGTCGCGATTTCTAATCTCCTTTCTGTTCCAAAAAGTTATATACTGTTCAGTTCCTTTGAACTTTAATTGTGAATAGGAAAGAGTTCTTTTAAAATCTCCCTGAACTGCATAACTACACAAACACACAAAAACACACAACCGCACATTATTCACACGAAGCATTTTACTAATACACAATCTTTCAAAATTAAGTGAAAAGAGCTATGTTTAAAAAGATAAGAAAAAAAAGTTTAACCACTTTCGTGTTTTTTTTATACGACCCAGAATTGAAACCTATAGAAGAAAGAACCTCTTTTACTCCACCACTCTACTTCAGCCTTCATTTCTTTTATTTTGGTGAATACTTCTAAAAACTGAACTACAGGTCCACGTTAGATAGGAGTAACTTTCAAAATTGTTGTATCAAACATCGAGTTTGTCATTCTGAATTTACGTCATTCTTTCTCTTTGAAAATGTTCATAAAAAAAGTCAAAAGCCTTTAAATATAAGGAGAGAAGGATTTTCCCTTTTCTTCAGGACATCTCTTTAGTGATATTATTCATAGCATCTTTAAAGGGATCATATAGTTTTGGTTGAGACCTAATTT
The DNA here is from genome assembly GCF_040938485.1 of Diadema antillarum. Taxonomy (NCBI): domain Eukaryota; kingdom Metazoa; phylum Echinodermata; class Echinoidea; order Diadematoida; family Diadematidae; genus Diadema; species Diadema antillarum. Next base: position 1,228,310 of record NW_027271100.1, read on the forward strand.
CAAGTTTCTAACATTTTTTGGTGAGATAGTGACAATCCTCTTATGAAATATGAAAGAGCATGTAATTCCATGAGGAATTCAATGTTTATTTGATGAAAATTGTTTTTGAAATGGCTGAGATATCCAAAACAGAGCAGTTCTAAAAAGTGTGGGACCCATAACACTTGTTAACAATTGCTTTGTTTTACTTTGTTTTTGGATGTTTCAGTCATGCCAAACCCGATTTTCATCAAATAAACTTTGAATTCCTCTTAAAACGGTATGCTCTGTACTATTTCATGAGTGTTTTCTTGGTATCTCGCAAAAAGTTAAAAGCCCAATTCTCGTCTCCACCAACACTGTACCGTCCCTTTAATGTTATGTCCTTAACAACTTCATCAGAGTAATGAATACTTTCACTGAAACCAAGTGACCTATGAAATGTCCTATTACACGCGTGATATTGCTAAATTCTTCTTCACTGCATGTTTCCCCCCGCGTATCAGTCGTCGATTCCAAAATGGAAACCAGTTGCTATGGTGATGGTCAAAATACGAGGGCTCATTTCATCCAGGGGAGGGTGAGATCAACTAAACAACTGCATAAAAGAGAGAAATTGAGCTGTCAAGATTATTATGATGGATCGGACACCGATCAGATATCGTTTCTTTTTTTTGACTGAGTCTTGTGACAGACAATGGGCTGATAAAGGGGACAGCTTTGGCCTGGTCCATGGAACCATCGTGAATACGACACGCACACACGCCCACACACACACACACACACATACTTACTCACACACCCACGTCAGTGTGTACAAAATGTTTGGATTTTGTTTGATGAACGTGTTACAAATTCAAATAGAACCCTCTTTGATGGCAGAAGTTAGCTTTAATTCTTTTTTAAAGAAAACGTAGATAATTATGATAGCTCGACAAAAAGATCGTCCACCGAAGTACCGAGAGTTTAAACCATGTAGCTCCATGATGAAATCATCAAATTGTAACCATTAACAATGGTGAACTCTGCCAGGTTACTGACCATGAAGCAGAAGGAAGTTCTTCCTGGTCACTCATTTCCAAAAAAAAAACAAAAAACAAAAACAAAAACCAACGAGATGTGAGTTCTCGGCGCTCAGCCTTTAAACCTTCTGGGTAACTGCGGTGATAGTAACGATGTTTCGTTGTGGAAATCATTGTATATGGAAATAAACGAAAGAGGGGCCAAAGTGTAGACTGTAAATAGGTAGACCTATGTAACATGAACAATAGTTGTGACCCTGCATCACAAAACCAACAAAAAGTCGCCAGACATGGATTTTTAGTTAAGGCCAGATTCCGAAAGAGCAGACTCTTAGCTTTAAAATGATGTATAACTCAATTCAAATGGACTCCCCTAACCTACCTATAAATACTGGAGAGAAAGCACACGCTCTGGAAAAGTGTGAATAGAGAAAAGAGGCTCTGAAGTACACGGTCTATTCAAGGGCGCTAAATCTTTACCAAACCATGCTAGCTGTGCCATGACAGGGACAAAACACAGGATGTAAACCACCGGAGCAACAACAATGAAGGGATTATCAGATTAGGCTGAAATTGAGCATATTCTATCAACACATTTTGCCCAGGATTACTGTAAACTTTCAAAGCAGTACCGTCATCCTTCCAAAGTTATTAGACTTGAAAGTGAAGAGGATTTCAAGAAATGAAAAGCGGCCTCTAAGACATACCTGATCATTCTACTCTCCCCCCCCCCCAAAAAAAAAAAAGAGGTTGTAGAAAAACTGCTAAAACACACTTTCCCATTCATGTTAAGATCACAAACTGAAGTATAATGTAAGGAAAGCTCTTTCAGAAAATATGAAAAAATCAAAATTGACGTGATTGAACCATTTCACCTTTTTTGAGTCCTCACGTAAAATCAAGTGGTGTGACTTTTTGTTTGTTTTGTGATGCACGGTCACAATTATTTTGTGCTGAACTGTGAAGGTTTTCTTTTTTTATTGCTGTGCTGTGAAGCAGGTGCCATACTATATAGGTAAACACTAGCTCTGAACTCTATATCTTCCGGTATTTATCCTTGTTATTGATTGATATCCATGCAGTTGTATTTTCAAGATGTTCATAATGTCTCAGGACTTGTAAAAAAAACTCGATGTCCACCGATTTCCGACTCCCAAAATATCGACTATTGTACTTATAGGCCAAGTCATTGTTATCACCAGTCTATTGAAACATTGATGCTGACTGAGGGAAAATGCTCACTGAGAACATTACTACGAACGTAACCTATCACCCATATTGTACCTTCTTTCCTGCATGCTGCTCAAGACTATATCTAACAATTGATGTTTACTGATTATTTTTCAACATGCACATTATGGGAAATCGAGACAACACTTCGCACTTCCGACTGACGTTTTCTATGTATTTGGGGACAAATTTTAACGTAGCCATAAGTTTGCCTGACGAGCACGAACGCGGATAGTGAACTTTGTGTAAAAGCTATATCAGAAGAGAGAAAAAAAGCCTCCCGATATCTCTCCACTTGATGTCTTCGCGACCACAGATGGACCAAGATGAGGTGTACTAAAACGGGCTTTGAGAGCTCTCTTCCCACCTCCCTGCTGTTCGGGAGCGTGCATGTGCTTTCAGGAAGATCCCAGTCCATTCTTCATTGTGATCCCCACTCAGTTCTCTTGTTTCTTATTTCTTGAGGCAGGCCCCTCATCCTTCGAGAATTCGCTCGTCCGTTTGTCCGGCGTTGACGTACCAAATCAAAGAGCCAAATCGGTGGACCATGTGTTTCACATAAATCATAAGTTTATATTAAACCATGGCTCTTCCTCGCCTTTTCCCACACTTCTTTGGTACGGCCCTGTGACCTGTATCCCGTATGCGGCACGCAGAAATGGCATTCCATCTCACACGACGAGAGAGCCAAGAGCGGGCCTTGCACTTTTCAACGGAGTCGCGTGAATAAATAGTTCAAAATTGCGATAAAAAGGGAGAAAATTATCGTTTTCGACTAACCAAGGATGTATCACACATGATACCAACTACTTCCGTGGACTAAGTGTCAAATACGTGTCTTAGTAGTGTTCTTAGGATTAATTACATATTTATTCTGTTTTCACGTTTATAATAGAGTAATTAGAAATGAAAGTTAAATTGAGGTGGGATGTGAAAGAAAAGTTAATCAGTGTTCATGGAATTTTAAGGGTAAACATCCATGCTTCAACGAAACAGTGATGTCGGTAACAATCCATTTATATACGCAAATTAGGTGACGCATGAATGATATGAACCAATTCACATAGCACATAGGATCTGAGCACTATTTCGTGAATATAACTATAATTATGTGCAACTTCGAAACTGCATATCGTCTTAATTTCACGTCCGATGGTAACGAAACTTCTATAATAGGACTACTATAAAACTGTCAGATTTTACTCAGTATCTGACTTGGATTTCGCTTTATTTCAAATTCAAATTTACCCTAGCCAATCGTATGAATATGAGTAATGTCATTGTACGTTGCTCATCATAAATAATAATCATCATGCATTTCATTTCGTTTGGGAAAGGCAGAGACTATATGCACCGAATATGAAAGAATGAATGAAACCTTATTACAAACGACGTTTGGACGAATATGTCCTATTTGGTTACTCAAAATGTCAAATTTTCGAGTGACTATGTGTTGTTTGAGGAACAAACAAAGTGTCTTGTGCAATAGTCGGTCACACTATCGCTATGTCACCAAAGATATCCCGGAAAAGAAGATTCTCCCACAAGGGCGTGCCTCGAAAAATTATCCCTATATTTCCTTCCACCATGACCAGAAGTGGTCAGAAATCTCGACCACATTCTACTCGTCTCTCCTGATCACCAAAAACACTTTACTTTACGACAAGCACGGCTATGCTGCTCGTGGTTCTCCTTTGACATGCATGATGAGATTGCCATGTCCAACCACAAGAAGATTATACTCTACAATAACAGTGCTCATGCATTTCCAAGGGTCATTGGTAACACACAATTCATGCAAATCACTGATGATGGCCAGAGGTGCCAGGCATAGCTACATCACTCGAAGTAGGTATTAAATGTACTATGCTTACAGTAGAAGTAGAGTTAGGAGTGGTAATACACACATACACGCACATTATTATGCACACACAATTATATACCGTCAGACCTGTCTATAGCGGCCACCCAAGGGAGACAAAACACGGTGGCCGTGACAGGCGGCCGCTATGTACAGGGTCATGAACAAGGCTTTTCTCTCGGGAGGAATTGTTTTCAGTGGTCGTATACAGCAGGTGGCCGCTATAGAAAGGTGGCCGCGGGTTTGGCTGAATGTACAATGAAATTATTTATTACGAGGATTAGCTCTTTTAGTTGGTGATACCAACAATTTTCCAAATTGTGTAATTCTGTTGTTATATTTCGCATGCACCTTGCTAACCTACATCATGTGAACATGGATGAAAAACATCAAGCCGAGTACAAAGTACAGGCGAACTGCGCATCTTGACCCGTGTTGGAACGGGTGTTATTTGTTATTCCGAAGGTTCATTATGCCGAAGGTTCGTTAATCCGAAACACACAAATTCCCTATACCTTTAGAGGTTCGTTAATCCGAATATGAAAAAGGGATCGTTCATCCGAACAATTGTGGCGTTATTCCCAAGGTTCGTTAATCCAAAAATGAAATAGGGTTCGCTATTCCGAAGGGTCGTTTATCCGAAAATGAAATAGGGTTCGTTATTCCGAAGATTCGTTAATCCGAAAATGAAATAGGGTTCGTTATTCTGAAGGTTCGTCGATCCGAAAATGAAAGAGGATCCGTAACGAGCCTTCGGAATAACGAGCTTTGTTTCATTTTCGGATTAACGAACCTTCGGAATAACGAACCTTCGGATTAACGAACTGTAACCGCCGGAACGATATCGACGCCCTTTGAAAGCGTCCTGTTGGTATTCTGTCGCACTGATCATGATGACCGAATTTCAACCGACACTGACCGAGGAGATTTGACCTTAATTAGTTTTCATCATAATTGCCTGTATCTCCTCGGTATTTCGAAAATATCATTGCGTTCTTATTGTCAAGTTCATACTCGTTTCCTTTTTGTCTGAATGATATGTATTTTGTGCCCATGTACTTGCTATACTGAGAAAACAATTGAATAGAACTGAAAAATGAAATTAGACTGTCAAGTTTTAGTTGTCGAGTTGTATAAGGACAAAACATGTCAGTCGTGATCCAGAAGAAAAAGAGGAAGAATCAAGAAGAAAAAGGTGATTGGCAAATCTAAACTATTCAGTTGGGGTGGCGGTTGGGTTTAGACGTGCTCCAGGATCATGAATAAATACAACAGTGGCGGCTATCCCACATACTGCCAACGCGCTTCGGTTCTTCTCGCACATCATAACTGTCACTGCGAACAACAGCGTGAGCGTCTTTGGAAAAAGGCTATTACTGCCTGGTCAGATGTGGGTCGTGTAGTGCAACCCCAAAAGGTGATTTCTTGTGTTTTCTTGTCCTGCCAAAATACAACAAACACACACTCCCTCATGCTCGAGAAAGGGATTAATGCATCACCTGTTTCCCTATCAATCATCAAACGTTCTTGAAGAGTATTTTGCTCCCACTTTCATTATCTCTCCTCCATTTGCAGCCGTATCTCAGTACAATCCACCCCACCTCCTATTCGGTCCTTTGCCCTTGTTTGATTTATTTTGGTGGAGGTGTTTCTTACAACCGGTAGATGATATTGACATCGGCTCTTCGGCATGTTTGGCCGATACTGACAATCCAATTGGTTTCCAAAAATGAAGCTGCTATTAGGCAAAATGTGACTTGGCACATATTAGTAATCTATAATCTTTGTCCACTCCTTACACTCATTGATTATGAATGATTAAGATAAATTTTGGTAATGATTATTATAAAAATTGTTGTAGGACGATTGTGTTTGATTAAAAGAAATCAAGCGCAGCTAATCAAACAAATCATACAATCTTCCAATTTGTTGCCCCTCACCCTTGTATATACTATTATGTAATAAGACGTCAATTACCAATTTCGAATCTTATTGGAAATGGTGTGTTTATAGTGCATTTGTTTTGATCATTTAGAATTAGAGAGTACTAGTACTTTCAATGGCACTGCCAAATACGAACTTGAGCATCAGTCTATATGCGGAAGTGTTTCCAGTTTTACAATTAAGTGTCATTGAAGAGCACACTCTAGCTGTGGGTTGACCATCGAAGTAGTTATTGATCGGGAAAAGGGGCACTGAGGACATGTACTGTCATGATATCTGCGGACTTTAGATAACTACACCATTTCAAGCGCTCGACTGTAACAAGTACAAGGCATATCTTGTGTTTCTTGATGGTGAGAGTACTAGAAAACGAAATCTTGTGAGCCTCAGTCTAAAGCTATGCCAGGGGAAAGACGAAATTCACGTGTGCAATGTCATGTATAGGACGTATCGTGTGTCAAACGAATGAATAAAGATTCGGAAACGGACTTTTATTGGGATACAAAGGAGGGGATTGGGTTTTCACACCTCTTTGAGAATATTATTTGACAATAAATTGTAAACTATTCTTGCTATGATTCTGTAAAGCCGACTTAGTGATACAGTGTCGTCAAAATTCCAAGCTGATCGTAGAAAGACGGGTTGGGTTCCTATATCAAGAAAAGTTTACATTATTTGCACGTACAAGTGTACAAAGTCAGTTATAATCGCAGGTTAAGGGAAATAGCACTCAGTGAACCATCGTAATCCGCAGATGTGAAGGTTTGCCTGAACAGGATCGGTGATGGAGTCAGTGATCATGGTGATGAGCGAGATAGGAGAAAATAAATATGACATTCGGGGGGGTGGGGGGGGGGGCAGATTATGACAGAATCTGATGAGTGTCCATGATTAGCTTAGATACAGCGCAGAACAGCACGATCCTGAGTATGACAGATAAACATTTACACTGCGCTTTCTCAACTATATCTACAAACCATCGATATGATTCGACAGAAGGAAATTGTGTGGAATAAAATGATTTATCTCCGGACGGCCTCTAAACGAGACCAGTCTTTATTTCTACATGAATGTGAATTTATCTGTTTCAATCCGAATGTTGTTGCTGTTTTTTTTTTTCACACATACTGGAAGCAACTGTGATTCTACGAAAACATATGCGAGCATATGCGAGATTTTTTTTTTAAGTTTTGATTTTCCCCCTTTTTTTTAATGTGAGGACTGCAGACTACAAGCTCTGCTTTGTAGCAGTCCCCTCCATTTCCAGACTCTTTGTTTCGGAGTTTACCATAAAGATAGCGTGTATTGCCTATTTCTTTATTACATGTTATTATGTTTATGACATTGTTATACTGATTTCGTGTCATTATTTTTATATTCAAATATTTCATTGTATCCTCAATTTGGAGTTAACATAAAACAACTTGAATATGATTATACATTTTATATCTTACAGGATGTACAACATGCATGTACTAGCGCGGCACGATTGTGATAAGTGTTGGTTGTGTACGAGGTTCGCTCTGTAAATTAGACGAACTTTTAAATTGATCATCATGGGCAAATGCTGACATAGCTACATATACGTTCCAAAATATCAGCAGAATAAATGTAGGGTTCTAAATCATGTTTGTCAGACTTTAAAGGGGTCGATTATCATAGCATCATAGGTATAATCACGATGCAATCGCTTCAAACGGATAGCCTGGTGATGGCATAGTGTCGCTGACCGGAAAGCAGTATAGATGACAGGTTCGAGTCCCGTGGTTCCTTTTTTTCCCGACATGTCTGTTATATTAATTACAAATCAGCAGTTACATATTTTATTTGTTAGAGAGAGACAAACTGAAGAAAATTCAAACCTCAAGAAAGGCATTTTGAGACAAGTGCATTTCGATAACAAAAGATTTCCTGGAATATTGAATGTACATCAAATAAGTAATGATGTAACATAATAATTAACAACCAAGTGGTTAAAATTGAGAGTCGTAGACTTTCCTGAATCATTGGAACATCAGTGCCCGTAGTGGGTCACTTTCAGATATCGACAGGGAAGCCTACAGATTGTGTAAGGATTTGCTTGAACCTGTAATGGTACATGATGAAGAATCGTGTCCGCAGAGTTTTGCAAAGAAGATATTTGGGTTGTAAGTATAACCCGTTGCACATTTGTTTACAAAGACGATTACGCACTACAGACGCACACAAAGGCACATGTACACTAATGTTTCACGCCTACTCCACCCCCCCCCCCAAAAAAAAAACAAAACAAAAAACCAAACAAACAAACAATGCAGAAGAAAGGGAATCAGAAAACCAGAAGAAAAACAATTCTTCGCAATATCACAGCCCTGCGATAACCTGAACTTTTAGCCTACTAACGGGACGGAAGTTTTACTATCTCCCAAATAAACATGGGCCATACTGCGGGAATATCATAGATCAAACTTCTTGGCTACGTCCCAAAAATTTTTGTTATTGGTAATATTATACATTCGTTTAAGGGTTTGTAAACTGTCAGGTGACGGAAATAAGCTGCTTTCGATAGCAGTCATGTTTGTGCTCATGTTGATGCTCCGGTGCTCAGTGGTTTTTTGGGACGAGTTAAGCCTTTGTGTGCTTTGAGCGCAGATTACCACAGAAAACCCATTAACCAATTGTACACACTGTCCAAAATCTCTGGCCGAGAAAGGGTTACCTACATAATAACACAGATCACTCACGTACCTCGTTTGACCAGATTTCTGTTGTTAGGTTCAGTCTTGCATGTACAGGTCATTGCCTTGTCGGACAAGTGCTAACAAGCTCCATTGTTATCGCAACATGTATGAAATTTGAACACGTTTTAAGCACTTTCTTTTGTTTGACACTAGTGCACATGAAACCATATACAGCTCTTCAAAAACAACAACTGTGCAGTATTTGAAATAAGACATTGGAAACTTAAGACGCTCTCACAAAAGAGCTGTGCTTGCTGATTTTGCTGCAAATATTGGTACGACATCTTCTCGCGGTGGTCTCCACAGAGGTCAAGTAACATTAGTTAGCTTACAGGGTCAGAATGTATATAGAACAAGTTCAGGGTTTGATTCCTAACCATTGCTAATAAACCATTCTATTGGGTGTCGTGGTCAATAGCCGAGTTCGCGCCCATCTGACTCTATATTGCGCATGACCGTAAATTTGGCACTGGAGGCTCATCATACTCATGGCACAATCTCAAGTCATAACCTTAATCGTATGGAGAAAGAGAGGAGAAGGCGAGATGGAGGGAGGGAAGGGGGTGGGGTGGGAGAGAAAAACGGAACTCTCGACTTCATATCATAAAGTAAACCAGAGACACACAACTTTTCTTTCGAGCAATGTATTGTTTAAAAATCAAGAGAGAAGTGCTATTCAAATTTTAGGGTGCACGTCACGAGACCGACACCCACGAGTCATACAGCCCACAAGTCATACAGCTCACAAGTCATACAGCCCAAGGGTCATACGGCTCATAAGTCATACAGCCCATGAGTTCGACACTATAACATAAGCCAACAAGGCCCACGAGACCGACACATTAAGCGCCGTGTTGTATCTGTCGAACTCGTGGGCTGTTTTTACCTACTGTCGAACTCATGGGCTTTATTCGCCTAGTGTCGAACTCATGGGCTGTATGACTCGTGAGCTGTATGACTCATGGACCTGTTTTCAATGTCGAACTCGTGGGCTGTATGACTGGTGGGTGACGGTCTAGTGGGATGACCCCGTAGACTATTATCATGCTAGAAAAATAATTCTATTTTTCAGGTTGTTATAATGTACAGATAAGTCCGATCTATCACTGAAACGATTCACAAATAAAAAATGCACATAACAATGTGAGAAATGAACAGTAACAATGTGAATGAATTAGGGTGCGGGTCACGAAACCGACACCCACTAGTCTTACAGCCCATGAGTTTGGCACGAAGCAAATAAGGCCCACGAGACCGACAGATTAAACCCCGTGTTGTATCTCCCCAAGGAGTTGATCTGTCAAACTCGTGGGCCATTTTTACCTATAGTGTCGGTGTCATGGGCTTTATTCGTCTTGTGTCGAACTCGTGGGCTGTATGACTCATGGGTTCGGTTTTGTGGGATGACCTCTGTAGATTCTTCATGGAACACATTGACAAGTTGCCATGAATAGCGGACAGCTGGAGGAAATACATAGAGCGCAGTCTCGGGGTGCTGAACATCTAGCAGCAATTCTGTTTTAACTGTTGATTTCTGACGCTAACGAGATAAGTGTAACATCAGTAGACTTCAACTTTATCTTTAACAGATAGCATAATGTCTTAGCCTGGCCCTCTGGCTCCTTGCCAATGTTTTACAACAGCGTTGTGGAACATGAACAACACAATTTTTTTGAAGACACACTGACAGAGAAGTTCGTATAAGAACACTCTGGCGATGTGACGTCAACACTGGTACAGAAAAACATAGAGTACAACATTGACAAAGGTTGTTTTTTTTTCAACTCTCTCGATTTGTTTTGTTATTCTTTCCTATATCACTGCTATTGTATCAATGAACATCTTCATCCGCTCCAAAGAAGATGAAGTGGTCCCTTGAACAAACTTTGTTCTGCACATGCTGCTTTTGTGTCACTCTCAAGTATGATCAGCCGTATAATTTCATACCTAGTAGATGAAATTTTCGCCAATGAGTCAGAGATATTCACTCCACTTCATCAGGGATACTCAGGGGCAGTGGCAGATCCAGGAATTTCGTAAAGGGGAGGCGCCTTTACAAAATTAAAATTTTTCCTTTTTATTTATTTTTTTTAAACAAGAAATAAAGAGGGGCGCGCGCCCGGTGCGCCCCCTCTGGATCCGCCACTGATACTTTATCTGTAAGAAATCAAGCTGCTCTCATAAACCCAACAACCTTACGGACGTATAGAAATTTGTAAGTGCGTGCGCGCGTGTTGCTGTCATTAACATTATTAGCATTACATACTTGACCTTACACCGTGTGTTCATTACTTCCGAAAGGTCCTCTGGGAACTATAACTGGAAGTTTAACTTGGAGCACGACGAAAGTGGAGTTTAAATGATTACACAGGTTGGACTAATTTTGAAGCGTGGATTTAAAGGTCCTTCTGTATTTGATGTCCAGGGTATGCCCTGGGAGATCTTTCCAGAGTTTCACAACTCCTGACGAACATATTGATGTGCCCTGCGTTTAATGGTTAAATAATTTTAAGTGCTTAGTATTGGAACTTGCCTTCCAAGTCATATATCAGACTCGTACAGAAGAGTTCTTTAGATTCAAATTGATGTAACCAGATGAAGAGGTGCAGATCGGGTGAGAAGTGTTTTTTTTTTCCTTGTTCTTCTTGGAGAACCCGGAAGACAGTTTGACGAAAAGGTTATACACAAACTTCGTCCGAAGGGTTCGTGATTTTGTTTTCTGTTTAACACGCTGATCATATAGCGTTTATAGATACAGTATCAATATCCGAAATATCAAAACATTATTTCTAGATAATCTGTTCAGGTTCCTCGGTATGGATGAAGGACGTGAGGAAGATGTCTCAGTAATACCCTCTCTGTATGCTTTTTGTCATAGTTCTGATTTTGTCTGAGATGTGAAAAATAACAGTTTTACTAGATGGCACATTCTGGTACATAAACCAGGGAGATGGGAAAGTCCCATCTCCCTGCACGTCGCATCTCATTTCAAAGAGATTTTGAGTGGATTTAGAGATATGCCTACATCTGTCGGTCCTCAATTTTCTGTCATGAAAACGAAATGTGAAAGATATAAAATTAGCCAGAAAGCATAATCATGTCTGGCAAATTCTGGAAGGGAATGCAATTCGATTTTGATTCATTTTGCTTTCTTGTTGGCGACAACAATGAAAAGTTGAACACGACGCTCCCTTTTTATAGACATATTGTAGGAGAGGCGCAGAAAGGGCACAAACGGCGAACCAAAATCAAATCGTACAGGTGTGTTGTATTAATACGCTACCACCGGACAGGTTGCGATCACCTAGCCTTAGTACAGCTCTCAAAGGTTTTACCACATTTTGTGCAAGTTCCACTACCATGTTTCTAATAATTCATTTGTCTTTTGTTCTACGTAAAGTGGATGCTAGTGCATCGTTGTATTTGTCTTTAATCTTCATTACCATATTTGTGTCCAAAAAAAAAAAGAACAGCTGTCGCGATGAGAATGCTTTATAATATGTGATCGTCTCGTCTTACTATAAAGTGGAACAACAAAGGATATTGATTCATACTTCGTGGATTTCGCCTTCTATTCTCCCGCATATGGGTCAAGACGAATACGGCAGAGCGCGTCATAGACTTGGATGGAGCAAATTGAGCGCGATCGGCGTACGTGCGACTTTGGCGAAGTCACTGCCCTGCGACTGGCCGATTTGTGAGATGTGGAATGACTTCCGTATATCCCTCTGACAGTTATGAATGTTTCTCAGTCGCTCGGCGAATGTGGAAACATGACCAAGTTCGCAAGACTTGATCGGTCTGATTACTGGATGGCTTGCCAAAAATGGGACAAATGAACTTCCGCAAAGGCTCGAGTGTTTGTTTGCGGATATTTTGGGTTCGTTAAGGGTTGATTTGTTGTCTTATTGTTATCATTTCTTATTCGTTTTTCGTCTCGTCATTGATATCAATGTCGATGACCTATCAGTCCACGTACGGCAAAGAGAACACGGATTAAAGCTACAATATATAGATACAGTAATGGTGTTTCTCTTTATGCTTGATACAGGTGGAATCCGTGTAGAACCGATATGTCATTTTGTCCTGCAGTATTTAATCAAATAAAACGCACTCAGTTAAATTGACTGTTTGACAACTGAAAACTATTGTGGTGTCATTCGAGGACACCATAAATCTAAAGTTATTTGTTTCTTTCTGTGTATTTTCCTTAATGGAATTCCCCATTTAGAAGCTTTCAGGCCACCCCCACCACCACGGGTTTATTTCTATGCTTTCTTAGGCAGCGCTTCGCCATGGCTAAACAGCACGATAACTTTATTCCACTTAATTGTACATTATGTATATCCCTATATGCAATGGCAGCGATGTGATCAATATGTACCTTCGATCGAAACGTTGGTGCATGCATAGAACACGTTTGTACCCTGAATATCTTGATTCACATTCGATGAGAAACCATGATTCATAATTATCATCTTCGACATTACCATGTGTTACCATTGAACAAAGGCACTGTGAAATACCACATTTCAATATTCACTGGTAACATCTGGGAACACAGAGAAAGAATGAATTAAAGTGGATTTAGTTGTTTTGTCAGGCAGTCATGAGAGGCATATTATATTGCACACTTTATTATCACCAGTAATAGCAGCAGTAGAAGTAGAAGTAGCGTTAGTTGAAGTTGTAAGAAGTAGGAGGAACACTTGTTGTAGCAACAACATTTGAACATCAGCATAAGTGTATGTGGCACCGCTAAGCTACAATATCAAAATACAACAACTACATCGTATATACACAACACACTCTTGACTTCAGTGAAATTAGGGAGGTGAGAAGAAAATCAGGCTTTGCCATTGACGAAGGGCAAAATCTCATTTCCTGACTTTGACTAGAGACTAAAAACGGCCACTGTCTTCACCTGATATTGTCATCAATACGTGATTATCACGAGCTTTGTGAAGACTTCAACTCCTTCCGCTTGTAGCTCATCTCCCATGTATCTCATGTTCCATGGTGGGTGATTAAACCCCAGGAACCTCAGGGAATTTTTTACTCCTTCCAGGGTGCAATTAAGTCGCGTGCAGGTTCAAATATCAGCGCAATTTGCGAAGGCCGACGTGCACGTATACGGACAGTTCGAGTTGGTAATGGTAATCTAGGAAGAAAAACCAACAACGCCGGTTCAAATATTTACGCTGTGGAGACGTTTAGATCTGAGCTCCACACTTTCATGCATGTTTTGTAAAATTCGTATGTCATTGTGCGTCACTGGAACTATACTTAATAACAAATCAAAACAGAGCCCTCATTTACTGGACTTATGGTTGAGTTTGCACATTCTTGCAAGACAAGTAGTTTGTGTTTTCAAATCAAACCATCAACTTCTTGGTGTCTTTCTTTTTTCTTTTCTTTTTTAGATGGTCAGAGACATCCAGACCTCAAAGACTGAACTCCGGTCGAGAGAGAAATATCGACAGGTTTAGCTATCCTGATTTGTTAATGGTAGGAACCATAAAGATGACAAAATCTCCAGGTGTGTTCCATTCTTTAATAAAAGGCGCAAATTTCAACCGATATATCGATCGAAATGTCATTGTACCAATACGACTTGTGCTTTGGGAACTACCATTAATAATATGCGATAGTATATACTTGTAGCATATCATGTTTTGATGGATGCAATGCAGAAACTTACACACATACACTCAGCTGAGCTGTGAGAAGTTGTAGAAAATATATACACCACGTTATATTGTTACTAAATCACCGTATCTTACATCATGTTCGTGGCTTCTCTTCTTGGACACCACCAAAGGGATTTAGTGTACAATCTTTTTGCACACCATGAGCTCACTTTTTTTTTTTTTTTTTTTTGCCGCTCAACTTTGATCTGTCTGGAGTAGAACTTCTTACCTGCTTTGAAGAACCAACAAGGGATCCTATCAAAGAACTTTACCATAGCTCTATCTTTGCTGATGTATATTTTATATAGAAGAAAGAACCCCTTGTCCATGCATTATCATAACCCTGGAGAAAAGTGTCGAGAAAATGTGAAATATGGCACGTTGGAAGCAGAAAGCATGGAGCTTGAAGAGCTCGAATTTACGCATTTTACAATCTTCCTGGAATGCGGAATGCACACACAGAAGAAAAAAAAATCAAAAAACCTGTATTCAAACCAGGGAGGTGGAAGATGTATGTTTTTACCTCCCTGTTCAAACGATCAGTATTTCCAAACATGATACTAAATTCTGCTTGTTTTCGAATCTTTTATTGATCTGTTTTAAATAACACACTCCCCAGAAAGCATTGTCATTGTATCATTGTATAGATACGTATTGCAACCTTATCCATTCGAGTTCCTGAATAACTGTCCAGCACTGTACACATCTTTTCTGTGCTCGTGAGTGCATTCTTCTCCGTCTTATACGATGGTGATGTCCATGTTAGGATCTTTGTAAGAACCCTTTCGCAAGCAATCAGGATATTACCATGCTGTTTCTGATATTCCATGTATCAAAATTCAGTTCGTTGAGGTAGTCTCACCTTATGCAAGTCTCCTTATACAGGTATTGTTCTATAAATGAATTTGCACTAAATGTACTTAGTTGGCATGATATCAAGAATAAGATGTATCCTTCGCATCTAATTAATGTAGTCATGTAAACCTGGAAACGATTATATTTTCAGGAGAAAGCGGTTGCAGTTGCAGACATCAATAAGATTGAAGATATTTTTAAATGTACAGACCTATGGGAGAGCTGTGATGTGATGCTTTAAAAATGCCTCTTCAAACTTATAGAAAAAATGATGAAAACACGTGAAATTGACAAAGTAGACTCTCCATCCCTAAACACATAATAATGCACACACACACACACACACACACACACGTATACCACATACACACCCAAAGTCAGTTTAACACAAAGTTCTTAGCGACCATGCACTTACAAACAATAACGACAATATGCACGTATAGGCCTACTGTACACTGCCATAGAGTTGTTTTGTTTTGTTTCGTTTGTTTTAATTGACGTTTTTCTAGCTCTCAAAACTCAAGTGTCATTTTCAGGCGATATAAAAAAGGGTTGACTGAAGGTTGGGTGATTCTCTAAAGAGTCCTTTAAAGTCTTAATGCCGTGTTCAAGATTAACGAGGACCCTGTTAGCGATCGACGTTCGGTATTTTAATGCAAACAACATTTAGATGACATTTCTTCTCACAACCGCGAAGCAGGCGAGATAATCGCAGTCGAACACCCGGGCGTGCACACTAGCCATAGCGACCGTCCGTGGGTAAAGAGAGGTGATTGCTATGGTGACGAGACGCTTTGTGTTATGGAAACCGAGATAGAAAGCAGGTGGCTTCGGACCACCGCGTTCCTGCGTGGCTAACACCGTGAAGGCGTAGTTATTTTTCTCTCTTCCGAATTATTTTTAGGAAATAGAAAGCAGCGTAATATGATAGCTGAATAAGCTTCAGGGCTTGGGGAAAAGCAGGAGAAAAAACACACAAAACAACAAAGAATAGAGTCGCTGTGAAAAGGGGTGCCCAAAGTTAAGACATTCTAGGAATAAATTGTGAATATATAACATCAAATAAACCATCACAGCTCGTTTTCATGCTGATTACTGGCTAACGCACAGTTGCACTCAGTATGTGTTGTAAGTGAATAAGGGGAAAACCGTGAAAAGAAACAAGCAAACAAAAATTCATGAAACTTGATCGTCACATTAATCACAAAAAGCAGCGATACATCCAGTGGCGTTATTGAAATCTGCAATTTAAGATGGCTGATGCAGTAAAAGAAGTCATCACTTATTCCAAGTCACCACTTCTTGTTATTCATGCCAAGTCCCTCTCGAGGCGATTTACGACCTTAACCTTCCCAGCAGTACGTCGAGTTATTCAACACTAACGATTGGTAGGATTGTATTAGGAATCATATTCATTTTCCTCACTCTGCCTTGCAAGATAACGGCGTATTGACGACAAGTATCATGGGCTCGATCTGTAGCCGTTGCTGATGTTGTTGTTTTTTTGCATGAAAACAAAACTTTGCCTAAGTTGTTACCCTCGCGTCGGAAGGGGTAGGGTACTAGTGACCTTTGATGCAGAGAAAGTTTGCGGGTCACTGCGACGAAGCAATGCGCGCGCCATGAAAGACGTGCTCGACCGTCAATCTCAGCAACGCAAACAAAGCGTTCGAAATTTTTGAGCGATGCGGCTTTTGTAAACCAATAACATTATCGCCCCTTGGTGATTAATTCCTTTATAGCATAAGATAGCAGGGGATTCAACTTGCATTCCGTATGACTGTTGGAGCAGATCCCCCAGGTGCTAGACATTGAAATGAGTGCATCTCCGATATGAAGGGTCTTCACTAACAGAATACAGTAATACTATAATTGCAGCAGAATAATCGTATTCACCTGGGGAAATTAGTGTTTAATGATATTGATAGTACGACGTCGATGTATGCCGTAAATCTTAGTAGCTTACAAAATTTACGCAACCCTACAAGGAGAAGGAGCAAACGGACGATAGAATAATTACAATGACTAGAGTGTGTGGTATGATCATCCAATCATAGCGTTGTCTAATAATGAAGGCCAGTGAGATTTAATAATTTTGACATATTTCGGTCTACAGCTCGTTATTCCGAAGGTTCGTTATCTTGAAGGTCCGTTATTTCGAAGTTACGGTACTCCGAATATGAAATATTATTTATTATTCCGAAGGCTCGTTGATCCAAAGATGAAATACGGTTTGTTATTCCGAAGGTTCGTTCATCCAAAATTGAAATTAGGTTCGATATTCCCATAAGGTTTGTTAATCCGAAAATAAAATAAGGTTTACATCTGTATGTGTGACATCTGTATGTATGACATCTGTACAGTCAGATCATGATATTATGTTAGACTAAATAGTAATTTCCTAATCTTTGTCAGCAGAGTCCGTCCCGAACCCCCAACAGTGGGTCTACTTCCTGTCAAGGATATATTGTGTGATACCTCCTTGTTCCCGTTGATTCAGATGAACCATGATAGTGATGAGTATTTTGTTACTACAATCTTAAGACAAACAATTTAGTCTGAGGGAGGAACTTCTTGGCTGATAAATGTCTGTATATTATTCAGCATCAATGAAATGGAGGGGGGGGGGGAGGATATACCAGATAAATTATTTCTGATGCAATCAAGACATGCAATCAAGCGTCACACCTCCTTGCCACCTACGCACCCCCAAGGAGCCCTACTCATCCCAGGGAGGTACTGGGACATCCTTGCCCATTCAAGCTCCAGTGAGACTGAAAGTGTGTGTGTGTGGTGGGAGGGGGGGTGGGGGTGGGGTGGAGAAGGGGGGGGGGGCAGTCATTCTGCCAGTCCATGTAGCAGAGTAACAACGACACAGTCACACTCTAAAGCTGAATTCCAAGTTCAGGTACAACTTCAGCCCAACCTCCACACACATAAACTCACACACATACATACGCACGCGCAACCACGCACATTCTCTTTCAGTTTCACCACACATTTCTCCAGCTTTCAAAAATAATTGGTTTTTCTAGCTGCGTGGCATGAGTGACCCCAGTATTCATTATTTACAGGTATAGTGTTACCACACGGGGGAACATCCAACCCCGGTGATGGAAGAGATCATTCATCGCCTTGCACTCTGGCGCAGGAAAATCGGAGGAGGGTAAAAAAAAAAACAATCCCAGAAATAGTGGAACCTCTCCGAAAGAGATCACTGAAGTTTGCCGAAGAACCGAAGAGCGAAGTCGACTTTTCGAAACTCTGTGTGGTGCTATGATATATTTTTGATGCACATTTTCTTTGCAAATTTGAGATATCTAAACTGATTATCAAACTATCATTTAAAAAGCGCCCTTACTTTGCTTCCCACGTAGCTATAAGCGCAGAGCAAAGGCGATTATTGATTTGCAGGCATTTCTGTTTGCGATGACATTTAACCGATGATGTTATGCGAAAATAAGAATCGATGAGTTTCATGTTTAAGCCATGATGTTAATATCCTATATCTCATGCTCAGTTGTTATTCCTTCGTGGTCTTGGTTTGACGTTACGCGTCATCCTTGCAAATAAGTTATTAATCCTCTGTGTGCCACGTCTATTTTCTTCACCATAATTTAATGTGTGTGATATTTGTGCACATTGAATTCACAGGCACAGAAAGGATTAATACCGGAACGAATTAATTCTCACGGGCGCCACAAGCTTTTATATTTCTGAGTGCGTTTATATTTCTGATGCCACCTCCGGGTTTTCTGCAACTGACAAGCAAAAAAAAAAAAAGGAAAAAGAAAAAGGCACCATCCCCCCCCCCCCCCCCACCGAGGTGACGCCAATGTAGATGTAAGTTCAAGGTATTGGTGGGTAAGTTCTATTTTGTTCTAATTTGCAGCAACAGTCACAGCGTCGGACTATTCACTTTCATCATCGAGAAATGGGCCATACACTGCCTGCAAACTGTCATGGTCTTAACCCACTATAGATCTATAGTTTACTGTAAAAGGTGATCTTGCGATTCAAATAAAATTTGCTTTACCAACTTGAGATATTTAAACTAATCATTAAACTGTCATTTGAAAAGCGGGCAGTCTTACAAAGGGAAAAATACAATCGTAATTTATATGAAACATGCAAGCACTCGAGGAAATTATTGAGCTTAGTAAGACAAGCCACATTGCCCTACTTTGGCCAAAGGAAGCCTCTGTCTGAAGTACTAGTCCTCAATGAATGAGCAGAATGAATCTGCCATCAAATGCAGTGTTGATTCACGCGCCTCTCTGTAGTAGGCCTATAGGATGAGGATTTCCACTCATGGGCTGTATGACTCGTGGGCTGTAACTCGTGGGCTGTATAACTGGGGTCATCCCACGAGACCGACACCCACGAGTCATACGGTCCACGAGACCGACATCAATAAAAGGTCCATGAGTCATACAGCCCACGAGTTATACGGCTCAGGAGTCATACAGCCCATGAGTTCGACACTAAGCACAAAAGGCTCACGAGACCGACACTAAGCAAACACAGCCCACGAGACCGACACTAAACAATAAAGGCTCACGAGACCGACACTAAGCAAAGAAAGCCCACGAGACCGACAGTAGGCAAAGAAGGCCCACGAGACCGACACTAAGCAAAAAAGGCTCACGAGACCGACACTAAGCAAAGAAAGCCCACGAGACCGACAGTAGGCAAAGAATGCCCACGAGACCGACAAGATAAACAGCGCCATCTACTGAGTACATGTCAATTACCTGTACAGGGTGTTCCATGAACGGAAAAATAATATACTTGCGGGTGCAATTTCGTCACGCTATCAAGTGAAAGATGGTAACCATCTACATTATATGAACGACATCAAATATGTATTTCCACATACTTCCAGGGGGCAGGTCTGTCAGGGAGCGACATTGTTATCAATCAGAAAAATAGAATTGCATTCTTCATGCCCTCCCCCCCCCCAAAAAAAAAGGAGAAGACAAAAAAACACTTGGTCAAATGAATTGATAAAAGAGGACAAGAACGATGTATGGATTAATATTAGAGCTTTGATAATGCCACCGTGCTACTTTTAATAGGCTTTCCTAGTTTTTAGCTAGAAGATGGACAGGATGTACTTTTTACTTCTTCTCTTTCTCTATTCACTATTTTCTTAGGCTATATTAGATATCCTACCCCCGTGCATAGACGTTTTGGAGAAAGATCTATTTGTAATTTTTTCTGTAACTTAATGTATGTAATTCAGCTGATTAAAACGTTTTATATCGCAGGGAGTCACCTCGATTTGTGGCTTGTGTTATTCTCCTCCAAAACAATAAATTTTTCGTGAAATACAATAGCTGTTTTCATGGATGCATCTTTTTTTCCGAATCCGAATCGAATATGTATATATTATATAGGACCTATATGAGAAATTGTCATTTTTTAATCATTTACTGCCATCACATTTCGTGATATTTTTTTCCTTGATAATCTTATTCGTCGAGCCAATGCAGATTAACATCATAGTACAACAGTATCTCATAAGATCCCAAAATTCGTAAAGTATAGCTAAAACCACTTATCTCTCATCAATTCAATGTATTGTATTTGCATTTAAAAATGTATATGCTTCATTTTCTTACTAATTCGTTGACTTGTATTAAATTCTTGTCTGCAGCTCCACCTTCTCATCATGTAGTTTAAGTGATGTTAATTTGCCAGTTCTGTGACGAGTTTTCCACAGGCAACCACCTACTAAGAATAAAAACGTAATGATTTTGGTAGCCACTTTGTTTATACAGATTACATTGAATTGCACTAACAATTTTTCTTACAAGCCGTTTTTTCTCTATTCAACCCATAAGCATACTCGAATCATGCCGATTTTTACTCTATAAAATGCCTCCCACTAGAATATCATAATAACAATCACCAAAGGCAGATCTCTTTATCTCTCTCTCTCTCTCTCTCTCTCTCTCTCTCTCTATTGGGGGGGGGGGGCTGGCAGTAGGAATATATAAAAGAGGTCAAAGGGTTAACATGCAAAAGAGGGTGTCTTGGCATCTTTAGTTAATGTGGAAAGATCTGTTGCACACTTTTACTGAATTTTGTTCACTTTTTTTCACAAACACACACCCACGCAAACACAATTAAAGATCCTGATCATTTCAGGGGGGGGGGGGGCAACTGATGGGGTAACACCCTGGCAAATCTTCTTTCTATCTCTCATATCTTCCTTCTGCCATTATCAGGATACCCTATACAATTTCTGTTCATCCTGTCGGTCTCGTGGGCCTTCTTTGCTTAGTGTCGGTCTCGTGAACCTCTTTTGCGTAATGTCGGTCTCGTGAGCCTTGTATGCTTAGCGTCGGTCTCGTGGGCCTTTTAAGTGTCGTGTCGATCTCATGGGCTTTGTTTGCCTAGTGTCGGTCTCATGAGCCTTTTATGCGTAGTGTCGGTCTCGTGAGCTGTATAACTCCTGGGCTTATTTTACTTGATGTCGAACTCGTGGGCTTTATTTACTCAGTGTCGAACTCGTGGGCTGTATAACTGGTGGGCTGTATGGCTTGTGGGCTGTATGACTCGTGGGCTGTATGACTTGTGAGCTGTATAACTTGTGGGCTGTATGACTCGTGGGTGTCGGTCTCGTGACGTGCACCCGTATAACTCGTTGGTTGTATGACTCATGGGTTGTATGACTCGTGGCCTGTATGATTCGTGGGTGTCGAACTCGTGACGTTGCATCCAATCAATCAGCCATCAGTGTTACGACGTCTTGATTCATGCGCCTCTCTGTCGTAGGCCTATAGGATGAGGAGTTCCACTCAGTTAAGCATCTCAGTGGAACACTCGGATTTAAATCTGAAAAATTAACTCAGATTTGAATGATGTCGTCACTTGCCTCCCCATTTGCAGACGTAGGACAGATGTTGGATGGCAACTTCCATCCTGAATGTATAGGCGCCTAAAAGGTATAGGCCTATGTGGTCGAGATTTTTGTTTTATTGCGGAATTTGAACGAAAATTCCAGGCATCAAGCACATTCTGAAGTAATTAATTAAGATGTTCTAATTTTCCTTTATTCCGTTCCAGTTTTAGGATTAATGTCAACTACACTGATTTCGCCCTTTTTCTTTATAGTGACGTTGGAAGTTACATTGTCGTGATTGTGATGACATTTTTTTTGTTGTTGTTGTTATTAAGTTTCAGTGATCTTTTTAGCTGCTACAAAAAAAAATGCATCGTTGTTTTCTCAAAATCCTTTCATAAAAAAATATGACTAACGATTAGAAGAGGCTAGAAGGTGGCAATATCCCAATGGACAGGCTAGGGAGGTGTAACCTTCCTCATGCCTCTCTGAAGATCGAACAGCCTTCTCCGAGTATAGAGGTTTCCATAGCAACATAGCCTTCACGTGCGATCAAACCGAAGCGCGGGAAATTGGATTGACGAAGAGCGTAGCCTATAGTAGTCCACTTTGTTGCTCCATGAGATCTCCGGACAGCTGAAATTTCATCTGTAGAGATCAATATTTTCCCAAAGGCCATGTGATAAGTGCGAGGGCTTGATTAGCGCGAACCAGGTTCTTTGTCAGCAGTTAAGTCAAAAGTCATCATTTAACTGATTTTTTTCTATTTTCATCAGCAACACTTTCATGGAAATTGAGTGCTGGATCCCTAAACACGTGTAAATCGCCCATTTATGAACATCTCAGTTGTCCTCATGATATGACTTGCATTAAAACATCCATGACAGGTTGTGATGGCAAACTGATGCACATATTCCTTTTAGAAGACTCACTTTATTAGATGCCATATATGTTTTTAATCCTTTGTATCATGTTTTTCACTCTTAGCAATTTTTATTTCTGGATTTTTATTCCTGGATTTGCAAACAGAAGGTCTTGGGTTCGAATCCAGCGCGATGCGTTCAGCCCTAAACAAGATGTTATTATCTTTGTCCCTTTTGGCCCAGGTGTGAAAAGTACTCCAGGGACCAGGCTGTTGGGGCAGCAGAGCGATGGCAGGGCCGCGACTTCTTCTCCTCCTCCTCTTCATCATCCTCCTCCTCCTTATGGTCAATACATGTATTATCATTCGTAGTAGCAGCAATACGTAGTAGTAGTAGTAGTGCAATTGCTGATATATGATTGTCATAATCGCTACGATACGAGACTCTCGTCTTGATTTAAAGTTCATACCGTCAGTGGCGTATCTAGGGGGGGGGGGGGCAAGGGGGGCACGTGCCCCGGGCGCCACTCCTTGGGGGCGCAAAAAACGAAAAAAAAACCGAAAAAAAAAGAAGAAAAAGAAAAAAAAAACGAAGAAGAAAAATAAAAGAAAAAAGAAAAAGAAGAAGAAGAAGAAGAAGAAGAAGAAAAAAAAAAACTCGCCCGGAAGGAGTGGGGGAGGGGGGAGGGATAATGATGGGGGAGGGATAATGGTGGGGGGGGGGGGCAGAAAACCAAATCAAACAAGATAAAAACAAAACATGATGATGACGCGGACAAAATGACAATGTTTATTGTGTTCACACAAGAATTCCATGTTCTGTCAGCTGAAATACAACAATTTTCGGCTCGCTCGCTGCGTTCGCTCGCCAAAATTTATATAAATAAGGAGGGTAAGAACAAAACGTGATGATGACGCGGACAAAATGACAATGTCTATTGTGTTCACACATGTCATTTTATATTTAGCAAGCAAAATGTTTCACGGAGCAGCGGCTGCAATTTCTTTCGTTCTGAAGCGATCGCCAATTGGATCAAAAGAATGCGCCAACGGTTTCGAGCGTACGGGGGGGGGGGGGGGAAGGGGGCGCAAACAAATCAAGCAAGATAAGAACAAAACGTAATGATGACGAGGAAATATGCAAATTTCGGCTCACTCGCTCGTACGATTTAGAGTATTTTTTTTCAAGTCCACAGTTTGTTGGTATAAATCGTTACAGTATCTATAAAGCCATCACTATTATCTTGATTAGAATTGTAAGATTAAATAAGCAAAAAATGACAAGAATTCAATGTTTTGTAAGCTGAAATACAAACATTTTCGGCTCGCTCGCTGCGCTCGCTCGCCAAAATTTATCAAAAAAAGAAAAAAGAAAAGAAGAAGATAAGAACAAAACGTGACGATGACGCACACAAAATGACAATGTCTATTGTGTTCACATATGTCATTTTATATTAAGCAGGAAAATGTTACACGGAGCAGCGGCTGCAATTTCATTCGTTCTGAAGCGATCGCCGATCGGATCAAGAGAGGACGCCAACGGTTTCGAACATATGGGGGGGGGCGCAAAAAAACAAATCAAAAAAGATAAGAACAAAATGTAATGATGACGCGGAAATATGCACATTTCGGCTCACTCGCTCGTACTAATTTAGAGTACTAGTATTATAAGTCCTCAGTTTGTTGGTATAAATCGTTATCTATAAGGTCGTCACTATATCTTGATTAGAATTGTAAGATTTAGTAAGCAAAAAATGACAAGAATTCCATGTTTTGTAAGCTGAAATACAAAAATTTTCGGCTCGCTCGCTGCGCTCGCTCGCCAAAATTTATAAAAAAAAGAAAGAACAAAGAGATAAGAACAAAACGTGATGATGACGTGGAAATATACAAATTTCGGCTAACTCGCGCGTACTAATTTAGAGTACTTTTGAAATTCCTCATGCAGTTTGTTGGTGTAAATCGTTATCTATAAGGCCGTCACTATATCTTGATTGGAATTGTAAGATTTGATTAGCAAAAAATGACAAGAATTCCATGTTTTGTAGGCTGAAATACCAAAATTTTCGGCTCGCTCGCTGCGCTCGCTCGCCAAAATTGACCAAAATTCATTACATTTAAATCACCCTCAAAAGACCCCTTTAAAGTGCTTGAAAAAGCATATCATGTGGACTTGGCCTACCGGGATGGGGTTGGGGTTGAACACTTTTTCAGAAATTAGGGGCGCAATTTTCGCGCTTGCCCCGGGCGCCGTTTTCCCTAGATACGCCACTGCATACCGTGTACAACTGGGATAGTGCTGACACTCCATCAAGTAGGCCTAAACGTATTGTTGGTGACGCAGGGAAATATTTGTAGGGATATCCCTGTGCTGTGAACCAAAGAAA
This sequence comes from Diadema antillarum, assembly GCF_040938485.1. Lineage (NCBI taxonomy): Eukaryota > Metazoa > Echinodermata > Echinoidea > Diadematoida > Diadematidae > Diadema > Diadema antillarum. Next base: position 1,253,710 of record NW_027271100.1, read on the forward strand.
CAACATTGGTTGGGACTTTCGCCATCATCTGAAATTAGTAACATCATCTGACAACAGTGCGTTTAGGTGATATTGTAGCCATGCCAGTACATAATCTCGTTCAACTATCCGGTTTCAAAACTGGTTTCATTTTAGATCGAGAACGTAGTCGTACCTTTGAACTTATTACATGGCATGCATCTGAAAGGCAGTTGTCTGGTCCTCGAAAGTAAGGTTATCCACCCCAATTTCTTAAAGAACACATCACACTGCAGTCCAAACACATACAGCAACATCTCAGGCGAGTCGAATTACATACATGAAAGGAGAGAAGTATGTTGGGGGGGGGGGGGGGGTAATTCGGGGGAGTGTCTACTGGTCATGTATTAAGCTATAGCTCGCATGGGTACAATTCTTGCAAGAGCTAGAGTTTCGTCGCCCTCCCGAAGTGTTGAGGGCTGACTGCGCCAGGAGTCCGGGTCTCCAGGGTTGAGAAACCAATCTATTTCTTGAGGGCTCGTAATTTACACTTCAATCACAATCTCTCACTTCCTCTCCCTTCAAATAAATGAGACCCTCCCAACACCGTCCCCTCGACACCCCGTTGGATCGTTACGGGAGCCAGAGGAGCAGGTGTGATTTCGGCCCAAATTGTAGGGAAAACAGAAGATGAAGCTCGATATTTTCAGCGACGTTTGCCCTTGTATGACAGTATTGTGATGACATCTGACACGGTGTAATTAGATTTTCTTTATGCGAGCATTCAGCATCACTTTCGTGTGAGGATGGGAAGCATAGAAACACGTCGAATAGGAGACCGTGTAATGTTTTCGCTCCTTTGACGCGGAATTACGCGCCGAGAGTGTTATCACATCACGTCAGACACAGTAGGTGACAAATCAGGTGCCACCACTGCGACTGGTGACGCGAATGTTCCGTTAAAATTCCCAAAGACATCATCCCTGTCATGCCTGTGTTCCATAACGTATCACGTGACCGTATTTGTCTAAACGGAAGGAAGCGTTTGGACATGAAAAAATATCTCTGTTTCGTGATAAAGGATATACACACCATGCATGTTAGGCCTGTAAAGAGAATCATAGTGGTATCAGTAACTGTTTATACGAACTTTACCAATGCGTCCAAATGTGAAACATATTGTTACCTTTTATTGCTTGACGAACTTCATTGAAAGTATAGCTGCTGTTAGCTGAAGTGTTTGTAAGAAATAGGTTATTACATTAAGTTTTCATATCTTATTTGGCTGCTAAACTGTTTGATAATATGCCAGTTCACAGTTAGCTCATGTGCATTTTTGGGTATACAAATGACTTTTCTTTTTTCTTAGTTGGTTAGAAACTTCACTCGTTTTCGAATGAACTTGCAATGAATGCACTTGCATGTAGGCCAGGTGATCAAAATGTTCCGTCAATTGACCCTTCGGCAGGCATCCATTTCATCGTTTTGCATCGAGTGATTGCCAAGGCTTGCTGTCAAGTGAATGTGCTGCTAGCTAGCACCATCTATAAGGATTGGATGAATAACCATTACATCACGGATGCTTATCTCAGTGAATTTATAAAAAAACCAACATGCATTTTTTGTACAAATGAACCTTTCCTGCTCACGTGCAAAATGTAACTGTGAACCGGCTTATAGATACTCCATTGTACAGTGAAGAAAGATTTACAACAGAGAAAGGACGGGTAGAGAGAGAAGGTGGTCATGCGACATTACATTGAATAATGTGAAAAATAGTTACAATCAATTTGTTTCCAAACTCGTCTCAGTTGTGGTTTATTGAGAAAAGTAGTGATATTTCCTTATGTTTTAGACTCTCTTGCGAAAAATTTTCAATGGCGTTTTTTAATACAACTGACCTATGCATCCAACGAAATAATTCGAACATTGTCTTTAAATCACTGCTCCCGAAAAGAGCACAACCAAAGAGTAACAGTTGTATAAAATCGGACAAACCTAAAGTAGCCAAAAATGTTCAAGTTCCACGTGATTCGTCTCAAAATGATATGCGAATTACATGAGTCAATGATGATATTATCAAACGAGTTTCCAACAGACATGAACACGATTCTTAATTTCTTGAACTTCAGGGGAACATGAAAAGTGAAGTCAACTCAGTCAAGGAATGACAGGTGTTAACCCTATATACCTGTATGAGCTGTTATTTTCGCATAGATATTCGCGAATTAGGTCACATATATTTTTGCGAGATGTTGTTTTTTTCAAACTGATGCCGCGCTCACGTAATGCATTATTGCCCTAGAGTATGGAGGCGACATTTTCGTGTGTTGTTAAATTAGCGATTCAACTGTGATTCGTTATATTCTCGAAAATAAATCCTCGTGAAAATAACAGCTTATACAGAGTGGATGCCGGCATGTTACCTTAAAACATGATGTGTGATTTTGTGGAAAAAAAACCCACCCGACTGCTAAAGGCCTACTTTGAGCATGTGTCTAGCTGTCTATCTGGTCCAGATACTTGTAGACGTCTTCGAAATAGTTACTAGTAGAGTGCGGGTCAAGGCCTAAAACTCTTCTAATATAAACGGAAAGTTATCATTATGTGATCAAATTTTATTCATATAATGCGAGTATACATACAGTCGTTATCTTTTAACTGAGACATCAGAATCAAAACTTTTTGTTTTGTTTTCAACAGTCTTTTTATCACTGCAACTTTATGCCTTGAAGATCATGTTTGTGTCGCAGTGATAGGAGCTAGATATGAAATCCATGGCGGTCGTAAGTAAATCACACAGTCACTTATGACATAGAACGAACTGGTGCTCTCATGTCAAAATTGAGATGAATTAACGACAGCTCGTTGTGTAATATCGTCGATGCTAAAGCCAAGCTATAGTCCACCTGAAAGTTCAAATGCAAATTCGAAGAGAACCTCGTTTTCTCAGACCTGAACCGGCAGTACTAATGTTGACCAACGCTGATGGAGATTTATTTATCAATCCAGGACAAGGAAGGTGATTATGATAACTCCATAAAAAGTATAGGAAGACCGAATCTCTCTCCTTGAGTTGTCTTGTGGATGAAATACAAGTCGACCTTTCTTTCATCGGCTGGTGAGATGAGGATGAGAGACCGTCATCCATCTCTAAAGTTTAATAGCAACGATGTGGCAACAGTTACGACCTGTGGAACGTGGCGAGGAATCAACATCTTCAGTCGTTTACACGCAGGCTGGCGCTCGTCTTCTATTTTGAGCCTGAAAGGCCACTGCTGCTGTGTGATTTACGAAGCCCGGTCGTGGTGAAGCACCTGTTTGATAGGGGCGGAGATGTTTTTGATGACAGGATGTAAACGATGCGAGATGATTGGTCCAAAGTATGCAACGTAAGCAAACGAATGGGTCATATGGGACGCTGTATCTTGTTTTCCTGAAACACGGGTTCATTGTATAAGCTGTGCTTTATCTACGCAAGATAAGATTGCCTCTATTTCAAACAAAACATGATTGTAGTTTTCACGGGTTGTGCTGAGCGATTCTTGTTATATACATGTATTTATCGCGATATTCGTCGCACAACCGTCGAAGTTAAGGTGATACTAAGAAAGAATATTGTAATGAAATTTCGCCTACGTGTAAACGCAAGATGGGGGGGGGGGGGTAGAGACGCCCTCCCTCATCCCTGGTAAGACCAAATGTTATACATAACACATATCTAACAACCAGAGGGGTACACACTTAAGTACTGAAATATAAACACATCAGGATCAAGGCGAAGGTAGACACCAGTAGATAGAAATAATGAGCCTTAGAGTCTCCCGGGGGAGTTCCAAATCTACGCAAAATGGAACAATGTCTGTGAGCTATGTATGAAACATTTCCTGGACAGGAAGTCATGGGTGATAGACAATTTAAATCACAGATCTATGAGGTTACTGATGTCTGCAACATTTAGAAATTAGTAAGATGCTGCTATCCCATCGAGAGGGTGGTATTTTAAAATTAGAGTGAAGCGGAATAACATCCATCCATGGTTGACACTCGATACACGGCTTGCCTTTCTTTGAAGTTCTTCTTTTTTTTTAAGTATCGCGCAACAGACAGAATGTGTCATTTGTTAAAAACAAGGCAGAATAACGTTATAATGTACACACACAACTGCCATGCAGCCCCCCCCCCCCCCATATCAGGAGCTATTGATTTCATATCAATGTGTCAATTTCAGGCATCTGCCGCAGAAAGAAAAAGGCTTGTAGTCTTTATTCATGAGCTCCATTTTGCATGCCTAAGCACGGTTATATTGATTTTAGTACATTTTGCCTGATACTTATCAATGGTCAGGCGTGACAGGTGTTGACGTAGAGTTAATTTTCATTCTGTTGAAATTGTGCATGGAGACACGTAAATTCGAAACAAATTTATGACGTTCACTCCATTTTGAGACGTGTGCTATACCATCTGGTACACAGGATGGTTCAGAGACTTTTCCTAGGTTTATTTATCTTTTTTTTCTTCACTTCAATCAAGCTTGCCTTTTTTCTCCTTGTTGAACTTGAAGTCGAGTCAGCCGTCTGGTGTGTTTGTAAAAGCGATGCCATATAGCACGATCCTCCCCGCAGCATTGCAATTACATTATATACACACGAATACGAGGAATTCTGTGCGCAGATGTAGGCCTACGTGCTGTTTTGCAGGTACAATAATAGTGTATATTTTATAACAAGATGAAATTACCATGTTGATGTACTTCACTTTATAACAATAAACAAAGACACAGCGTTTCAAAAGTGCGGAAACATGGAAGCAGATAATTATGAATATCAGGAAGAGAAAGAAACAAAGTTTTTTTTTTTCGGGAAAACCCAAGCATTCTTGGCTCTCGGTACCGTACTGTAAAATATAGATGAAAGACATCAGTAGAAGGATGGCCAATGATCGAACTTGATAGAGAAAGTTATTTGAATGAAGTATCGTAGATGAAATGAGGGGATTTTGCAATGAAGTCGAAGTGGTATTAGGGGACAACGACAGTTTGGTCCTCAGGTGCAGCATAGCGTCTTATGGAGACAATAAAATGCCGTCGAGGTCACATGGCCATGTTTCTTTGCCCTAAATCTCACATTACGAAGAAATCTTTTGTGAGTACAAAAAAAAAAACCTAGGACTTTGTTTCTCATAAAATTTTGTGCAACGGCATGGTTCTTCTCTCATGGTGACTGCAATTACATAATGTCTTAGGTTGACTAAGCGTACAGGGCGAAGCATCAAGAATGTAACTTTATGAACTCTCTGTTGTTTAGTATAAATGAGAAGCTGATGACTTCTAGGCACGAAACACAATAAATGATTAAGACTATACAAATTAGTGAGGTCACAAATGCCTTTCTTTCATGCTGTATAAATTTTTGATCCCGTGTAGAACAAGGGCTAGAACAAGTCTCAGGTAGATTATGATAATACATGTAGTACTAAAACCTATAAGAATCTCCGAACAACGCCATCTACCTTAGATGTGGGACTTAGGATATTAAAATGTGTACGATTTGGTTCATCCAGAGCAGTTGATATTCTTTCTACATTGTATGTAGGTGCAATTCAACGCCATGTTCATGTTGACACGAATAGTTAGTGCAAAATCAGAATGAGAATAGAAAGGCAGAGGTTTCATTGAAAAAAACCCAAACAAGATAAAATGGAAATCTTATGGACACTTAAACTTCCACTTTTCAGTGATTAGTGATATTAGTTTCAGCTACACACACGCGCATCAGATGAAAGATGCTATGTATGTTATCACGTCACTACTTTGTCATCGGTTTGAAACACACACACACACACACACACACACACACACACACACACACACACACACACACACACACACACACACACACACACACACACACACACACACACACACACACACACGAACATATGAAAGATATGCTTTGGTCGATGATACAGCAACTGCAGCCTCTTTTACCCGATAGTCATCGTTTGCTGTGTTATTGAAAGATTTGATGTTCGCAGCATGTTGCACACCTTTCCCCTGTACCTATATAGGCTTTTAGAGGTCAAAGGTTAAGGGCAACGGCCTCCCGCGTCCAAGGAAAAGTACACGAGATTGAGATTCCCGCTTTCCAAATTTTAGTGATATCTTACACCCCTGCCCCTCCCCACCACCCCACCCCCATCCATCTGAGGGCCTGGAGACCGATAACGGATTCTTGAAATTGAGCTGTAGAAGGTTCAAGGATCATGCAATCCTAGTCAATCTCCTAGATTGAGAAATTCAATCAAACTTCTCTGATGACAGCCCATATCGTCGAATATTATGGAATTCGCAACAAGTGTATATCCTCGCTAACTCGTTTGTAGCGACTTGTGGTCACCATGTGTAGGCCTATATTTTCATTCTGTGCATCACCTTATATCTCTAAGCGAAGCCGTGTATAGTATTGAGTCAGTACACTATCAAAAATCCTCATCTGTGACGTGTTCAAACGGGAATATATTGTAAACAACCACATGGTGAGAAAGCGTGTAAAACATGTGTATAATCATCTATCTTTCTGTGAGGAAGATGTAAAGAGAATTTGAATTTCCCTTACTGTATGAGCAAACGGGACAAATCCTGTGGGTTGGGACAAAGTTTTATTTAGGAGCGATCTCTAACCCTTTGTGTACTTTGAGTGCCAATTGACATAGAAAACTTTATAACGGGATGTACACTCTGTTGAAAGTCCCTCGGGCACAGAAAAGGTTGTAGAGCAAGGCCTTAGCGCTAACACATTTCGCATAATGATAATATTTCCAGAGCTTACGTTTGATATCCAGCCGACAAGAGTCAAATTTGAATTGAAGAGTGCCCGTGGTTTGGAAATCGAAATTATGAATGTTACCAGTACTCGATCACCGTTTCATTTCTTTACAGTCCAGGAACCTCGACAAATGTGGCGCATGTATCCTGTAGTAACAATTCAAATGCAGACATGCCCTCAATTTTGAATAAATAGCGAGCTTTGGATCTTGGACCTGTTTTACTAACCTCTAGAAGAACCAGTCCTAAGTTTAATTCAACTGATAATGCGGTATTATTAGGAAACATTTTTTTTTCGATCAATTTTTCAGTGGTCCGAAGTCAGAAATTGTTTCACTAAGTAATTTGAAAACACTATCTTGCGCCTATCTTGCTCCGTTCTAGAATACATCTCGATTCCTCCCAACTATAGGTCTGCATGCTCTGAATCATCTGTCCCAACTTTGGGTCCATTTTGTTTGGCTCGTTTTAGTGGTCATGTTATTAAACAGGGCCCGGGTAATGGGCCAGGGTATATATATATATATATATATATATATATATATATATATATATATATATATATATATACTGTAGGTATAGCCTCTCGTTGGTAATAAAACGAGTAGGGGGCCTACGTAATGTTTAACACGCTCGTGCAATGTCTTCAACTTACAGGCTTCTGAAGCGGAAAATCATTTTGATGACGTCATTGATCTGGCTACCCATCTCGACGACTTTAAGAATAGACTACCATCGGCAACCCTACAATTATTGATGGACTAACCGGCTAACAACAACATCAAACAAGGTGAGGACAATAAAGTGTCTGTATATCATTCATGTCGAGCTCGTATCAAAAATTGAATAAACCAAAATGATTGAATAATTCAATTAAACCAGTGAATCATTGAACAGAAATTAAAAACGCAAAAGGTATAAGGTGTGAGAGAGATTACACCTCCCTGATGTGCTGTTTTTTCATTTTTTGCTCTTCCTTTTTTTTTTTTTGTTACAATGAGTCAAATATGCACACATTTTACACTACACACAAACCTATAGACAGGCAAGATTTGGCACACAAGTGAAAATAATTGATTATTTTGACGTAAAATGGAAACCAAGCGTGGCGGTATACAATATAATGACAGTCTGTGACGCTGTCTGTCAAATTGTACAAAACATCTTTGCATTTTACCAACATTCTTTCGTTACTTAAAATTCTTTTGAACAATGAAATAATGTATATCTTTGACGTGACCAATAAACACTCTTGATTACACCATAAAACACAGATATTAAAAACGAAATGCTCAGTGGAGAAGAGTCAACACGTTTCCTCCTCTGAACTGAATCTTTGCACTGCTAGAGTACACCCACGAGTTATACTGCCCACGAGCTAGACACTATATAAGTGAAAAGGCCCATGAGCTCGACATCACGTAAAATAGGCCTAGTATCGAGCTGCTCATGGGTTGTACGACTGGCGAGTTGTGTGACTCATGGAAATTGTTTTTCTTCAATACGAGCTCGTGGGCTGTATGACTCGTGGGTGTCGAGCATGTGTAGGGTGACCCCTTAAAGGGGAAGGCTAGTAACTGATCAGTGGGAATCAGTGGAAATGCTGGGAGATGATTGTTCCAATCCTTATGGGATTCATTCAAGAGTTCATTGTATATCTATTGTTGTGTGAAAATGATTTGCTTCAGAAGGGTCTCATATTCAAGTAATGTGCAGATTAATGCTCCGTCACTCACCAGGGACGCCAACCTGGAAGCATTAAAGTGCACATTACTTGAATATGAGACCATCCTGAAGCAAATCATTGTCACACAACAATAGATATACAATGAACTCTTGAATGAATCCCATACGGATTGGAACAATCATCTCCCAGCATTTCCACTGATTCCCACTGATCAGTTACTAGCCTTCCCCTTTAACAGGAGTCGCGGTATGTGTATATATACATGTGTGTGTGTGTGTGTGTGTGTGTGTGTGTGTATCGGTGTGTGGAGGCCCAACCCTCAAAAGTTGTGGGATGAGTCTTTTTTCCGCATTTATCTTTTTTTTTTCAGTGGGAGGGGGGGGGGATCTTATGCCGAAAATGGGGGGGGGGGGGGGTGAGGCTGCAGGACCCCTTCCGTGATTCCTGTACTGCCTATTAAAGGGACTGTACAGTACTGGTTGAGGTGGGGATTCATGTTTTGAACATTCCTAAGTGAGATAATGAGAAACCTCTTTTGAAATATGAAAGAGCATGTAATTATAAGAAGGATTCAACGTTTATTTGATGAAAATTGGTTTTCAAATGGCTGAGATATCCAAAAAAGTGATACTAATAAAAGGCGACAGGCCACGCCTTCTATTAGAATCTCTTTGTTTCACCTTGTTTTTGGATATCTCAGCCATTTCAAAACCGATTTTCATCAAATAAACTTTTGATACCCCTTAGAACTGCATGCTCTTTGACATCTCATAGAGTGGTTTCTGATTATCTTGCAAAACGTTAAAAGCCAAATCCTCACCTCGATCAGAACTGTATACACCCTTATTTTGATGAATGGGAATGTAGCTTCCGAAACTGTCGAATCTACTTATTACACACGTCAAGTCCCTGATTATCGGGCGTATATTTCACCACGAGCCTTGGCTCATGACCTCCCACAGAGCCCCTCCTAGTGTGGCTGACTGTCACGTCGTCTTCAAATAGCCCGAACCTACGCTCTAACAGAAACAAGCTAACATGGGAAAACACAAAAATGATTGCAGAGTCCTCTTTATCATTTCATATAACTCATTTCCTGTGGAGACTATTATGAATTATTAAAGAAGACCAGAGAGATTAAACCCCCCCCCCCCAAAAAAAAAAAAAAAAAATGTATGGAAAATTGTTGATTTCTCATAATTTTCCCCCGTTTTCCGTCAGTTACCTCTGGTTCCACTAAGTGATGGGCGTGGTCAATTTATCTTAGGCCTACAGGTGTAAAACCTGCACCCTAAAACAGCATTCCTATCACCAACAGTATTGTGAGCAACGCTTGATATTACAGCATTCACAACGCGGTTGTAATTTTCATCATTTCATATTATAGCCAAGATGCTGTTCCCTTTACATTCTCTTTAACAACCTATAGATCACTCACCCCTCCCTCCCTCCCCCCCCCCCTCTCTCTCTCTGTTTGCGTCTCGTGAACCCTCGACGAACATTTTGTTTAGAATATACACACGTCATCATGTCTGATAACGGTAATACGGATTAAATCGTCTGAATGCATTAGTACTGCAGGAGATAATTTGAAGTACTTCAGGCTAACTTACCTCTAAAAGTAACTACCAGTCCTTTCGATTTGGTTTTCTCCTATAGTACAGACAACCTGGAAACGTATTCCCTCTTCCTCTCAGACTTGAAACAGAATATAAGGGGTAATAATACGTTCACGTTGATACTTTTTGGACATCATGACACGTGACGGCTGTGGCCTTACCCAAAAAGTTTCTGTCGGAATCATCAAATGTGTATCATATTTTGTAAGATAATCGTCATCACCCACACAGGAAAAAGAAGAGGTAAAAGCGTATGGCACTGAACTCTGTAGAGTATTGTGTAACCAATATCCTTTAATTAGTGAAAGTCTTTGGTGACGTCAATTGAATACATGTAATTATCTTTATATGACTTTATGAGCCCCAAAGGAGTGAAGGTAATACAGCTATACTGGTTACACGATACTCCGTCTCAAATTCAACTGTTTATATTCAATGATTTGGTTTCCTTATTTTTGTCGCGATGCCTAGGTGTACAGTATTGGGAGACAGCCGAGTGAAATACTGTGAATAGACAGGTTGGTAGAGCTTCGGAAAGAACCCGATTCCTTTGATAGACGTATTCATTTTCTGTCTCCCAAATGTCCAGGTAATTTCATCGACTTGAATGTGGACTTAGAGGAATTCCCACTTTGCATCATGTCCGATCGTCTGGTAACCATAGAAACAAACACCACACACCCCGATCCCCCTGAAGCGAAAGTGGCAGTGAGCATCATATTGGTCCTCCTAGCTCTCTGCGGGGCTTTCGGCAACGCCCTGGTGGTCGTCGCAGTCTATAAGACCCACGTGCTCCACACCGTCACCAACCACTTCATCGTCAGTCTCGCCTGCGCAGATCTCTTCGTCAGTGTGTGTATCATGCCCTTCGCCGTGGTCACGGAGAGCCTCAGTGGACGATGGTTGTTTGGACCAGTCTTTTGTTCCGTCTGGTCATCGCTGGACATCCTCTGCTGTACGGCGTCCACGTTAAATCTTTGTGCCATTAGTGTCGATCGTTTCATCGCGATCACCTTCCCGCTGAAATACCACACGACCATGACGCGCGCCAGAGCTCTGAGCATCATCTGTATCGTATGGCTCTTTTCAGCCTTCCTTGCGACGACGCAGCTGATTTGGAAAGAAATTATCGAACCAGTCAGCGAGATACGGCCTGGTTTTCAAATTTGCCCGTACGCTTTGGATAAGTACTTTCGAATGTACGCGGCGTCGTCGTCATTCTTTATCCCATTTGCTGTAGTGATCATTCTCTACATCCGCATTTTTCGCGTCGCGTATAAACAGGCGCGTCAGATCAACGCGACGCGCGAACAGCTGCAAACGTCGCACCACTCAGGGTCACACATGTGCAGACAGAACAGTGACGGGAACGGAAACAGTAACGGACCTAGCTCGCCTGGCGCGCACAAAGTATCGCGCATGTCCATCGACTTCAGTCTGTCTACGCGAGACGCTACGCATCGAAATTCGCGCGAGACAAAAGCATTCAAAACTGTGGCTGTTGTGCTCGGAGCCTTTATCATTTGCTGGATGCCATTTGCTGTGACATTTGTCGTGGAAGCTTTTTGTCCCACTAGCTGTTACTTGCCGCAAGCTATGCTAGATACTTTCCTATGGCTTGGATACATTAATAGCATCATCAATCCGATCATCTACGCATTCTTCAACCGCACGTTTCGGGCAGCGTTTATCAAAGTTCTGGGATTACAGGGGAAGACAAGCTGCTGTGGACATTCCTTCATTGAAGAAGATTACAGATCAACAACGGTTGCTTAGAGACACAAGTTGTCTATTCATTCAGATGTTAGGGTGGTCACTACAGACGTTCATTCGAGATAAAGCGCATGCGCACTGATCACCAATGTAATCAGCCTACAAAGACTTGCCATGGGAACAGTCAATTTGTCTTGAATGTTAGGTTTGAATTTGGTCTGTAATTACTGGTCTATTTATCAGTGATGCCAGAGTTTGCTACGTGTTGAATAAACAGTCTAAAGTTATCATAAGTCATATGAACTACATGTATAAAGGTAAATGTTTTGTGACTGTTTTTGACTTTGAAACAAAAGACAGGTGAATGAGTCAAAGATCGACACCCATCGTAGCCTTGAAATTTAGAATTGTCCTAAAATATAGCTTTCAGGTTGAGGAAGTGAATCGATCGCAGACTTGTGGCTAACAATTTTGTATACACAACACAATCTTATTTGCGAGTGGTTTTCATAAAACCTCATTTTTTTATGATAAAAAAAGCAATCCAGATTCCAGACACATACAAAGATATGTTGAGTGGTCCCCCTCCCCAACTACTTGTTTCTTTCTTAAGTGTCTCTTGTTTTTACTATTGATGGCTCCAAATCGTTACACATCCGAACATGTTGATCAAAATGTAGTGTGACTATCACGCTTGGGTGAAAAAGATTTCCATCAAATTTACCGATCATTTTTGTTTCAGCTGTTGTACATTGTATCAAAGGAATGGTACAGTTTCGGTTGAGATAGGGCTTTAGGTTTCAAATACTTGGTTTTTTTTACGATGACTTCTTGAGATAATGAGAAACCTCCTGTGAAATATGATAGAGCATAGAATTCTAAGAAGGATTCACAGTTTACGTGATGAAATTTGGTTTGAAATGGCTGAGATATCCAAAACAAAGCAATCCTAATTAAAGGTGGGACCCACCTTAGGATAGTTATGTTTCACTTTGTTTTTGGATATCTCAGCCATATCAAAACCAATTTTCATCTTACTTCGGTTTCATCTTTGAATGTATGCTTTTTTAACATTTCCTAGAGTGGTTTCAAAGTATCTCAGAAAAAGTTAAAGCTGAATCTTCACCTCAGCCAATACTATACTATCCCTTTAAGACCATATACATCCTTTTAAGAACATATACAACACCTGTGGTGCGATCAAACTTCCACATCAGTTGATATTTAACCCTTTTAAACTCATCTTATTTGACATTAGATGATTGGTTGAAAAGATTTAAATTCCTCATATATTAATTTTCCTTTTATAGTTTATCATTCTGTCCCAGGGGCACATTTTTATTGTTCTTTTTTGTAGAGTTCTTTTTTTTTCCCACATACGCGAGGAAATGCTACTTGGGGCTGAACAAGTTGTATGTGTACGGTTTATGCTGATAGGAAGTTAGTTACAGAGGTAGGGAACGATACATTAGCACACTCAAAACTGTTTATCTGTAGAAGATTACGTTTCCTGATCGTGGTTCATAAATCATTATTAATTGGCTGATGACTGACAGGCATGCGAGTGATGATATCTCCTGCGCCATTAATGTTTAGAGATCACATTCAATGTGAGAGCTGATGAAACGGTTTCTGAGGTAACGATGTTTATTACTGATGAGTGTAAGTTATTGTTTGTATAGCACTATATTTTTATGAGTTCTTAAGCAATTTCCGTTGCAATTCCCGTTGCTGGTGATACGTCGCGTCGGTACACGGTAAGAAAAAAACAACAACAAGAAGAACGCACAAAGAAATTCGCTGTGACGCACAAAGCTTTTTAAAGTAGACTGTATAGTTGATTCTTCTTCTTCTTCATTATTGTTTACAATATCATTGCTACTATTATTATTATTATCATTATTATTACTATTATTATTATTGTTATTATTATCATCATTATTATTCCATTAAAGTGCAGGCTGCTTGCTCGAAGATAAACGTATTGTTCTTTGGGTGGGTGTAGGTACTTGGGTGGTCACTTCCAGGGTTTAGTAGCATCCTACTCTTTGTAATGAATTAATGAAGCGGGTTCTTGACACGAGTAGAAAAATTGTGACTCTATCCCATAGTGTCGTACCCGAGGAAAAGAGCGTTTGTGCCTCTGTGAAGGCGGGACGGAATGATTATACACACAGCATTGCTCAGTAAGTGTGAGACTCGAGAATCGAACCCGAGTCCTTTGGATCTGGAGGCAGACCCGCCCCGAGCCCGACACGCGCTACCGACTGAGCAACGCGGGGGCGGATCGAGCTTTTTACTGCGGAATTGGGGGCGGGAGTTGACCCAATGACAGTTCTCTCTCCAAATCGGCGGACAAGCCAAAAAAAAAAAAAGGCTAAAAGTACTGTTAGTAGTTCTTTACTACTGCTAGTAATAACAAAACTACTACAACAACCGCAACCACCATATCACTACTTGTATCTACCACTACTATCACTACTTCACAAGCACAGTCGCTATTACTATAAACAGGGAGGTGATAGTAAACCTCATGAAAGTCAACATCGCATAAGTCGACGCAATTTTAAGTCCCATTTTTTATGTATGTCTCGTTTCGTTTCGTTACTTATGTTACATCCTCTCCTATCATCCTGGAGGTCGACATTATTCTAAAAGGGGGCAAATCGCCTACATTGACATGATTTCTTGGTCCTGTATAATTAGGGAAACCCTGTGTTTGTGGCCTCCTGTACGTCGAAAGGTATTTTTGCTTGGATAACTAACAACGAATAACGCGACAAGAATGCTCGGTCATTGGTATCGATAGTGTGGCTCAATGTTCTGATGCGTTGACATAATCTGAGGCAACATGTTCCGTGCAGGTACTTCTATAATAATGTTTGTGTATCGACATGAGTGTAGATAACTCCTGGACAAACGCTGCGTGTTTTTCCACTTATGTGAGGTTTATTGTAATGCTGCTACAACAACAACAACAACTACTACTACTACCACTACTACTACTACTACTGCTACTACTACTACTATTACTACTACTACTACTACTACTACTACTACTACTACTACTACTACTACTAGGCCTACTACTACTACTACTGATACTACTACTTATACTTCTACTACTACTACTACTACTACTACTACTACTTCTGCTGCACATTAATTTAGTGCATGTTTGAACACAACAGTGTAGAATTTCTCACGCTGTACCACTCCTACTACTACAGCTGCACTTACAACAGTATCATCACATCTACGGAGATGCATACCGGTTGTAGTTCAATTGTTACAGTCTCTCTGTTTTTGTTTTTGTTTTCTGCTACTTCTTTTACTCACTGCAGCATCTACTGTTGGGATGCTATTACTGCTACGTCCACTACTTACTCTTATTATTACCACGACTGGTGCTACCACTTCAACGGCTCCTACTTTCTCCCTAGTACTGCTACTTCTGCCACATTTATTCCTGTTGTATCTGAAGTATTATTAATAATATAATCATCATAATTTACGAAGTATTTTTCAAGGGATGGTACAGTTTCGGTTGAAATGAGGCTGCAGGTTTCCAGTGTTTTTAGTGATGATTTTCGAGAAAATAAGAAACCTCTTATGAAATATGAATGAGCGTCATTATAATTCTAGGAAGAACTCAGTTTTATTTGACTTGGTTTTATTTGGTTTTTACGTGGCTGAGACATCCAAAACAAAGCAATCATTGGTGGCAATCAATCATTGGTGGCAATCAATCAAATCAAAGCAATCAAAGGTGGGACTCACCTGTTATTAGAATCGCTTTGTTTTATGTTGTTTTGGGATATCTCAGACATTTAAAAACCAATTTTCATCAAATAAACTATGAATTAATCTTAGAGTTATATGCTCTTTGACATTTCATAAATGGTTTCAAAGTATCTCGTAAAAAGTTAAAATCTGAATCCCTATCTCAACTAAAGCTACACTATCTCTTTAAATCTTGTGTACTGTGAACCAAGGAAAAGAGTGTGCAATTTACGACGTACATAACATTTCCTGGGTGGAAATGCAGTTTAAAATGTGTTCAAGGTTGATGCTTGTTTCTTGTTGCGTTTAAATTTGAGGAAATCTATTTCAAACTGATGTAAATTAGTGGGAAAGATGGAAAACAGGAGAGTGTACGATTTTGTTTTGTTGTTTTGAATGCTTTATAATGTAATATATCCTTATTACAACGGAACTCGATTTGATGTGGAGAGTTTACAAATAAAATATTTAATGAGAAAAACACGTGTATTAGACAGTGTTTTAGTAATCATTAGCAAACATGGTCTGCCCTTCTCTGCTTTCGACCTTTATCAATTTGCCCTTCACGTCGTTTTCCTTTTGCAACATTTCCTTTAACTCCTTACATGTCAGCATATTTTTCATTTTCTCCATATCTATGATATGGTGTGTCGCTTGTCACAGACACCATTTCATTTATTTCTGTAAAACGGATCAAACAAAAGCGAACTCACAAATTAAAAAAAAAAAATCCTTGGAACTATATTCAGGGTTTCACTGAAGCACATATTCATGCTGTATTTTCGTCAGGTTTTTACGTGACCTTCATTCCTTTGCTTTGTATGTACAATGTAGTACAGTTCGTAATACACGTAACTCTAAAGCCCGCCGCACACTATGCGACTTTCGGGCGCAAGGCTGACAGACTTTGGATCCGAAATAATTCACAAAAGCCTCAGAATAAACACGCTTGTTTATTTCAGATCCAAAGTCGCTTAGTCGTGCGACCAAAAGTCGTATAAGTGTGCGGCGGGCTTCAGACACCATTATACCAACTACTTTAGTGTATCAAATAAAAATAATTTGTATTTTTGGTCTATCTATGTGAACAAGGTAGCTTGGTGAGGATCATGATCTTTGACAAAGATCTTAGAGATGACTCTTTACAGAGTGATTACATATTGTTCTGTACGTGAAGAAGACGATACGGGAAGTATTATTAATAATAATGATGATCAACCCCACAGGGCCAACATGACGGCCCCGAGGCCTGCAGCTGCTACACTCCAGTTGCCACTGACTGTGACTCAATTGTATCAAACGCGAATCTGTGAGACTACCATTTTGACGGCTAACAACATCGCTGCGTTTGAATCCTTCCCTTTGTGATCATGGAAGTAGTTGCAATTATTAAAAATAAATATGCCTCTCGGGGCTCTCATCGATAATTGCCTACAAAAGAAGTCAGAACCCAAGAGTAGACAAGAGTCGCCGAGAAAGCGCCCTCTACTGGCGATGGTCGTGAGGTCAGACCACTGAACTGGAAAGACGTTAGTTCAGCGTGGCAGACACACTGAGCTCTATTATTTCCATAGAGATACAAAATACTAGTAAGTGGGAAGACAGCCATTGGGATCTCGACCACTGATCTCTTTGGAATTATTACTTCCATAGAGATTAGTGATCTCGACCCGTAGACGTGTTCATAGAATTATACTCTTAAATCTCAACCACAGCAAAAATATGTACACGTACGAGACAATAGGTTTTGAAGGCCCCATCACACTGTCATCAGCGTATCGAGCCAACGAATGCCCAACGAATTCGAAAATTTGAAGATACGTTCGCGTAATTGCATTTCATAACACGTTTGACGTTCTTTGTATTCATTAGCTGTTGGTAGTTATTCGCAGATATACGCTGGAGCCGATTTTTCATTTCGGACATCAAATCGGCTTCAGTGTATCTCTGCGAATCGCTACGAGTAGGTAATGAATACAAAGAACTAGAAGTTTACGAACTACATTAGCAACGGATGCGAGCATATCTTCAAATTTTCGAATTGAATGGGCATTCGTTGGCTCGATACGCTCAGTGTGACGCGGCCTTATGGAGTTGTCACGTGTGTAGATTGGGTAATTTGTAGACAGTTTTGTTTCTACTTACGCCCTCTAAGCTTATTTTCACAGGTTTAACTATTAAACGACAACAAAAACCCCCAAACACAATTCAAAAAGGATAATGAAATTAAAAGTGCTAGCCATCTCTGTTTTACACTTGACGTACAAACACAGATTAGTGTACATGAACAGACTCACATGCAAAGACAGGACCCCGGAGAGACAAAAGAAAACAAACACTAAAAAGTATGCTTACACAGAGGAGCTTACTTGCGAAATTGACATTTTTAATTTCTATCCAAAGCATTTACCGCATGCATTAATTCACTGGCAGTGACATTTTAACAGTGTATACGATAATAACCAGCATATTGTTGCACTAAGCAATTCAGCATATTTTGGTCCTTGGTTACACGATGTCCTGGGGTTGTCCAAAAATGCTTATCATGGTTTCATTCATGGAAAAAAAAAATGGTATCACCATCATTTCTGGAAAATGGTCATGATTAGTTCAACATTTTCTTCTTTCAATTTGAAGCAGATTCGACGAAAATAAGAAGCCCAAACAACCAACTAACATAACACCAAATATCCTTGAGGTTACATTTACATAATCCCAAAGCAGACTTGCCTTGAAAATGTGCCATCCCCCCCCCCAAAAAAAAAAAAAGAGCAAACAAACAAACAACAAATACACACAGATATAAACCTCTTACATTTTGTAGTACACTGTACTTCAGTTTTCATCATGAAACTTTGCTAAATACACGAGGCGATGAAACATTAACTACAGGTAAAGGAAAATATTCTTAACTTATTTCAGTGCATTGTACATTGTTGTAAGTTTGAAGTATTTTCTCACATCGGTACACATTACGCTACACACATTGGGCTATACACATTAGGCTCTGCCTTCAGTGGATGGTAAATTGAAACTTGTCAAATTAAAAACAAACAAACACAAAACAGCAGTGTACAACTGCAAGACAATAACAAGCAAATACTGATAGTATATTGTGAAAAATTACGTTGCACACAATGTCGTATCAATATCATCCTAAAATGATATCTAAACGTTTAATACTTTCTTGTCAGCTGCCTCAGTTAGGTAACCAATATTGGTCTCAGAATTAGTTGCACTATCGATTTGTGACGTCATTACTTTGCTTACTAATCACCAATCACCTCTGGATGATAAATATTCAGAAAAACATGTAATTGTCATGAGGCACTAAGTTAACCAGCATGCAATTTGCAACATTCCCTGTTGGTTCCACTCTTGGGCATGAGTTGTTGGGTGTAAACTTTGCGGAGATTTCAGAAGCTGAGTTCGGTAGTCCAATCGTTTGAGACCACTCCGAGGCACTCCGGGGCACCTACTGCTACTAAGTGGTGATAATCGGGACCCAGGAGTAAAGGAACCAAACTAAACGAGGGGACAACCCCACAGCGCTCACTTCTTTCCTTCGACGAAAGGCACGAGACGATCCACCTGATACTGCACAAACTCGTCCCCGGTGTGGTCCCGGTATTTCCTCTTGGCAATAGCCTCCACCGGCTAAGAAATATTCATAGATAGTACACACACAAAAAAAGTATGAAAAAATATATCAAAGTACCGGTACAAGTAGACTGACATGTAGCGAGAAATTTTGCAGACTTGAGGTTGAAGGTGTAGCATCTAAAGTTCCACGTACTCTCGAAAAAACTTCGACATAGGCCTAGATTCAATGTTCAGAAAGAAAAAATCATTTCCAAGTAATTTTGCATGTTTATCCAGACTTTGTTATCTAATTCTTGAATCAATAAGACCTGGAGAAGTAAAAGATGGGCATGATGTGCAAGTATCAATCTTCGGTATCATTCCATGACAACATGACAACAATTGTGTGTGAGTGTGTGTGTGTGTGTGTGTGTGTTTTGATGTAGCTTTTCTGATATGATTTGATGTGTATTCGCCTGATGTTTTTTTTTTTCTGCTTTGATATGATTTGTACAGCAAATGGTGAAAACATGTCTTCAAAAAATGAGGAACAGCATTGTCAGTTCAGGTGCTTGCTCAAGGAATTATTTTTCATTTCATATTTTCCAGCTAAACTCGGCTTTGAACTCTTACCTCCGACACCTGGTAGCGAAAGTGGGGTCTCTCGTCAGTGGCCGCTCGCAGTATGACCTCGGCTATCTCCTCGGCCGAGACGGCAGGGCACTGCGACCACTCCAGGTCGTGGTCCCGATAGGTGCTCAGCCGGCGGTCGATTTCGTGCACGTCAGGGTGATCGGAGACACCTTTCGACCCCGGGCCTCCCATGCCCATCTTGACCATAGTGTCCATGATCGATGTCCGAACACCTCCGGCTTGAATCACACTCACCCTGACAGGAAAATAAGAGACCGATAAACAGCACACACACAGACAGACGAACACACACTCAAGACCAAGGAACCTCAAACACAAGCTCCTTGCTCAGACACATGAACACAATACAAACACAATCACAAACACAATCACAAACAAAATACATGTACACACACAAACAGAAACAGAGTACACACACATGAATACTACTACACATGCCATGAAAGTCAAACCTCTTCACTGTATAGATTTAAGGGTCCCAACATCCAGCTCTGGTCATGTTCTGAGACATATTTAGGCTAGGATGTACTGTAAAGATAAACAATCGTGCTAATAAATCTTACCATATGTTGAAAAATCGACCAATCACTGCTGTCTCCTCGCTGATGCCGTCCACTGCAAACTTGGATGCCGTATACATATTCATATACGGTGCACCTGATTAGAATGCCAAAAATGTTAACTTAATCGTGACAATTAGCCACATCAATCAAAAATATAATTTGATTTCTTACTAAGGTGGTAAAAGTTGGCATGGCATAATTAGAAAAGTTGCATTTACAGATTAACTTTACTCAGTTTTGGTAGGTTTGCAATTATTTTAAGGTATTTGATTTTATACCCTGAGATGGTAAAACCGTTGTAATGATGAATGATGAAGAGCCATCTTTATACTGTTTGTACTCAGCCTGTCATACAGTGTACTTTTTAATAGCATTGATGCCCTCCTGAGATAGCCAACGATGTAACGAGAAATGGGACAAGTTGAAAGTGACGTTTCATGGCGTTAATAAAACAGAAACGGAACGAGTAACGAATTACAGCACCATAACTATAAACATACATCTACGCATATTCATGATGACAGTGAAAAGCTAAGTAACGTAAACTCATGCTAATAAAAAAATGTAACACAGACGATCAAGCATTAAAACAGAGCATAACATGCATCACATTCATTCCAGTGAAAAACAAATGGAAACTAAAGGTGATTACAAATTGATGTAGCACAGAGTGGGGAAAATGGTACAATTGATGTTAAATCTATCGAGAAGATCAGAAGGTGAAATAAAAATGACATTGCGAAAACACACACACACACACACACACACACACAAAACAACACACAAACAACTGTGATGGAGAAGCAATCAAACTGTTCACAAAGACCTTGCATACGCATGCATACGTAAAACCCGGGACGTAAAACCCCCTCCCCCTGAAAAAAAAAAAATTGTGATTGAAATCGCACCTAAAAAAGTCTTATATCCTTTGTTTAGATACGGCGAACGATATCACAATCATAATATTAGCAATTTAGGCGAAATAATCACGTCATCGCCATATTTGCGTCCTACTTTCATACTTGCTTAAAACATTCTCATTTACAAAACATCGATTTTGCGGTGACTGTATTTTAACAACTACATTTAGAATATCAAATCCTTTTGAAAATCCGTTGAGGAATCCGTTGAGGACGAGTCCCGAGTATACATTCGGGAAAGTGTCTATGGGAAATGCGTGTTACAGCAAAATTCATTCCGTCCTCAACGGGTAAATTTGTAATGTTATGGCCATGATAACTTAAAAAACACAACGATACAAATACATTTTGTTTAAATTTTAACTTTTCTGTATGTTCCGTTTTTATTGGAATCTACTTGATCGGGGATGCATTACGTGTAAAGCAAAAAGAGACACCAACCTTCTATAGCATTTCTACTGGACTGATTAATGATTCGACCGGACTGCTGCCTCTTCATGATTGGCAACACCGCCCTCATGAGACGAACAGTGCCAAAGAAATTGATCTCGAAGAGCAGCTTGATGTGTTCCATGCTGATCGTCTCCAACGCCTTCCTCATTGCAATACCAGCATTGTTATCTGCAATCAATCAAAATGGCGGAAAACAGTCGCAATCATCACCGTCGCGAACTTCTCAGCTCATAATTATTTACTAAAGTAAAATAAAAAAAGTTAAATGAAAGTGAGATGTTATTCAGAGGGGTGAAGATTCAGGTGTGAGTTTCTTCAATTTGTCTCCCTCCACAAATTTAATTTGTTTAGATCGCAACTGATTAACCCAGCAATGTCGGAATTTCGGAGCGTGGGTATTTGTTCCATGTTCATCGTGTCACTACCGGCAACCAGGGACAGCCTGGTGGTAGTGTCGCTGCCCGGAAAACAGTACATGACAGGTTCGAGTCCCACTAGTTCCTTATTTCCTACATGTTTGTTAATTTACAGATCAGCAGTTGCAATCTTAATAAATTTCATTTGTAGAGGGAGACAAATTGAAGAAGCTCACACCTGAACCTTCACCCCTCTGAATAATATCTCGCTTTCATTTAATATGCCTTGTCCGCCTTGGACTTCTTATTATAACATTGTCGGAATTTCGGAGCTTGTGTACTTGTTCCATGTTCATCGTGTCACTGCCGGCAACCAGGGACAGCCTGGTGGTAATGTCGCTGCCCGGAAAACAGTAGATGACAGGTTCGAGTCCCACTAGTTCCTTATTTCCAACATGTTAGTTAATTTACAGATCAACAGTTGCAATCTTAGCAAATGTCATTTGTATAGGGAGACAAATTGAAGAAACTCACACCTGAAAAAAAAAAAATCAAACACGTGTTTAGCCAAACATAATACGTGCACCTCCCCTACCAAATCAAAGATCCCGCGTACATCATTTTGAAAAAAAAAATGCTGCTTTTGGGGGGTAATACACACAATATCACGATCGTTATGCTAGCAAAGTAAAAAAAAAACACAAACAAACGTAAAGTTCTCTTCATATTTTCTATACATCGTTCTCCTGTGGTGACGTCATGAACTGCAATAGTCTTTTCATTCAGCGATGGCGATTTTTACCGAATTTCTCTGTATTGTGGTCTACAATTTTGCTGCATTCACTCAATCCACGCCAGTTTATTAGATAACGATGCATTTGGGTTCCATTCTCTAGACACCGCGCACATATTTTATATATACTATAGTATGTGGCTCCGAAGATGAACACAATTCTTGCAGAAAAGAAGTTTAACCAAATATTTTTTTTTGAGTTTCCTAGCTGTTCAGAGTCCTAACGAACAAATCTGCTGCAAAGAAAATAATCATTAACATGACTATATTAATGGCATATATTTCCACATGCAAATTATCACACAGTTAGATATACTGGATTCTTTGGCTACCAAGGGCGAGGTAGTGATACGGCTGTGGTGGTAAGTGACTGAAATACTTAAAGGGATGGTACAGTATTGGCGGAGATGAGAATTGGGCTTTTAACTTTTTGCGAGATACCAAGAGATCACTTACGATATAGTACAGAGCATACCATTTTAAGAGGAATTCAAAGTTTATTTGATGAAAATCGGGTTTGGAATGACTGAAACATCCAAAAACAAAGTAAAACAAAGCGATGGTAATAAAGCGTGGGTCCCACACTTTTATTAAGATGGCTCTTTTTTTGATATCTCAGTCATTTCAAAAACCAATTTTCATCAAATAAACGTTGAATTCCTCATAGAATTACACGCTCTATCATATTTCATAAGAGGTTTCTCATTATCTCACCAAAAAATTTTAGAAACCTGAAATTAGGTCTCAACAAAAACTATACAATCCCTTTAACTCCATCAAACAGATTCTTCGTAATCTTAATTTCTCAGTAAAAGCTGACAAAGTGAACAGAAATGCAGAGAAAAGGAAGACGACGGCTTTCATGACGTTCAGGATAGGATAATACAATCATATATTTCATGAGATCGTTGTGCTGCAATGCGCCTTACTGAGGATATCTATGCGTCCTTGCTCCTTCATCACCGTGGCAACAGCCTTCTCCACATCATCGTCTTTGGTAACATCCATCTGAAGGGGGAAGAGTGTGTCGTTGAGGGCGGGCCCAGCGGCATCACGGAGGGCGTCCTCTTTCTCGATTGGTCCAAGGGTGCTGCCGTACACCAGGAATCGCCTCTGCGGGTCCTTGGCCAGCAGGACGGCCGTCGCTAGCCCGATGCCGGACGCGCAGCCGGTAACCAGAGCGACTTGCGGCTTTTCAGCCCGTCTTAGTTTGGATAAGAAGGGAACAAAGACCACGGCATGCCGTCAAGAAAAACAGGCAACAAGCAGCACTACCCAAATATTCAAATCTGTAATCAAGTCAGAACAAGCGCGAGCGCAAGTGCAAGTAGCAAGTAGCGCGGGTTCAACAACAATATAGAATGCTCATTTATCTTCCAGCAACACTGGCCTTATTCTATATCAATAAACTGCATGGTTTCCATATCATTTTGTGCAAGGTGCAGTCTCTTTCGCAAAATGCGCCCGTTGAAGTCTTGACGATTCGGCTAAACCTGCAACTTTTGTCGTTAGAGGGCGTTGATATTCTGGCAAGGAAAATCGTACACTCGGAGCACTAAGAGCAGACTATCGATCATTCTCATATGAGTTGCATTCAACTTGCAGCCTCTCTATACAGTATAGTCAAACTTGTCTGTAGCAGCCACTCAAGGGAAACGAAAAAGTGGACGTTACAGACAGGTGGCCGCTATAGACAGAGTCATTAAAATGGCTTTCCTCTCTGAAGAATTGTTTGTAATGGCCGTATACGGAAGGTGGCCGGTAAAGTAGGTTTGACTGTATACTTGCTCATGGCTTTAATATCAAGAAACACAATTTATAAAATAAGGTGACTGAATATAGAATAGCCTTCGTTTGCAGAATCTCGAATGAATGCCGGATCTTCCTTCCTTCCTTTCTTTCTTTCTTTCCTTCTCTCTTTCTTCTTCTCCTTCTTTTTTCGGTGCGCCAATGAAAGGAATTGGGGATTCCTCCTTCGGTTCGGGTCGGGTCAGGGCAAATACGATAAGTGTGAAATGTCTCTTTTGATTACTACGGAAAAACATATCGAAAGTTTTTAAACTTTTTTAAAAAAGTTTTTAAACTACGCTCAAACAATTGAAACATAGCAAATTGCATAAATACTCCGAGGGGATGATAAATGGCATATAAATTCAAATAACAACAACAACAACAACATATTACATTACGGCTGTAAATTCCGGCCATGTGTAGTCAGAAATACATGTAGGCCTATGTAATTATATCGCTTCCAGATATCGCTTTCACACGACTAGGGAAAACATAATATGTATTCATAACCATTGCCGTCCGATTTTGCTGTATGCAGCGGCACCAAGTAACCACGACGTGTTGCCTGTAACGTTTGTGGTGGGCGGGGCGCGTAAAGGGGTATATCTTGCTCGTTGGCCGGAGTCAACTGCCCAGTAAAATCACTCTAATTTAATGTAAATAGTGTAAAGCTAGGTTAATTATCTTTGTGGTATGTACGCGATGCGACTTGTATTATTAGTAATGATAAGTGGGTCACATGTTTATAATCTATGTACATCCGTCGTGACACCAGTAGGGAGGTATATACCTCCGGACCTAGCTCCCGGGACATCCCCCTGCCCTGGCAACTCCCTGGTGACACATATTCTATGTGTTTCCCGTTGTTACGTAGTGTACACCGTAATTGTAGTTCACGCGGGGACGTAGCAACCTGTCCGCGATAACAAGGGGATCCCTGTAGCTCCATGATACAACAAAGTGCAGCTACGACATAAACACAGTTGCCCCTCCCCCCAATGTACCAAGACACCGATGCGTCCACAAGTTTATCGCGAGCTATACAAAGTACAGTGCATGCTAGTTGTTGGTATGGGGGTAGGTATGAGGCAACACAAAGTCGGCTAGGCTAAATGAGTAGAAGCTCTCAAAAGCTTACCTGGGTATCGACGAACTGAGCTTCCTGGAAGACTGAAATATGACCAGCGGTAACGGCAGGTGCTTCCCCGCCGCCATTCTCCCAAGTGTTGATGACAACATTTCGTGTGTTCCTAGCTGCAGCTTTCACAAGTGGACCAGCTCATTGAGCGCTTAGCGCTTCAAAGGAGACCTACACAAATAGGCTAACAGTTGCCCATATACCCACGCGGCGGACGTGTGAGCTGGTGTGCCGCCAGATTCCGGTTCAGTCGGTCAACATAATATTGCACCGTGCTGGAATCGACAAGAATAATAACACGTATAGCGGCAGTATGATACCTCAGCTCAGTGTGCCTCCCTGGTTTAATCACAACAATTCAAACGTCACGTGTGATATAGGCAGTATGAAGAGGTTGCTGACGAAGCAAACACAAACTATGACGTTGTTCATCGGATGTATTTCCAGATGTTTTAACAACTCCTTTTCAGACATTGACCTTATGTGGCTCTCAAAATGCTGATTCAGCGAATCAGTGCGGCGAAAGAGTGATAAATTTTTGATAATTAACCTATTGTACTTGAACCTATCAGTCAACGAACGGCAGACTTTAACCTCAATGATTACCCTAAATCAATGTGCCCTCTGCCATTATTTTACATTTATAAGTCGTTATTGATTTTCCCGAAAGCAGGGGGGGGGGGGTAGATATAGATATATAGATAGATATCCACTCTTCAGAATAAAGAGACAATGAAGATCGATCACAAATTACAGCGAGTCTAGATGAGTATTATATTTGCGTCGTGTTGTCCCCGTTCTCTTAATTTTCCTTTGTGTATTGATATACCATGTACCTTCATCAAGGTCTTTTCTATTCATTTTGGACTTGCTGGACTATAATCAGTTTCAATAATGAACAACGGCTGAAATTTTTGAGAAACATGGTACCAATTACAGTTTCACTTAAAGCAGAAATATTCAATACTCAATATTTGTCATACAGCGCCACAATATTTACTGTAGAGATACCCCTTATCATGCTATAAGTAACATACCTATTAGTAAAGATAAGTAGGAGGGGAACACTTTCTGACACTTAAAATCTTAAATGCATGTGTAACAGAAGCAGAGCTGGCTTACAAAAAAAAAACAACAACATTGCAGATCATCTTCAAATTTGCGAGTTAATTGAACATTCGTTGACTCGATACGCTGACGTAGCTTTATGGACTTGTGATGTGTGTATGGATTGGGTAATGTGTAGCCGTTTTCTATACACTGTACTAATATTACTCCCTTTCATCAGCTTCTTTACCCAGAATGCTAAAGTATCAAATTATTTCAAACACGATACACACAAAATCAAACACAATTTTAAAGGGACAATAAAATTAACAGCACTATGTCGTCCTCTACTTTCCAACTGACATACAAACAAAATCAGAGTACAAAGATCGAGACTCGCATGCAAAGACAAGATCCTCAGCGAGACAAAAGAAAATGAACATTGAATCGATGGAGTAGGCTTATATAAAGAAATTTACTTTTTACTTGAAAATATTGATAACATCTTTAATTTCTAACCAAAGCGTATAGTGTGCCGCATGCAAGTCACTGCCATGGCGGTGATATTTGAACAGTGTAGCCAATAATTATCATCATATTGGCACCACACATTTCAGCATGTACTGGTCTTTGGATTCACGATGTCCTGGGTTGTCTAAAAATACCATACTCATGAATGTGACACATGACCTTTGACCCCTGACCCTAAAATTCCCAAGAAACGGACAGAACACGCATAAGTATGTAGGCCTACTAAGTTTCATGGTGATACCTGGAGCCACTTCCTAGATATGGAAGAAGTGAAATTTACCACTTATACATGACCTTTGACATTTTGACCTTTGCTCTTTTTGGCAATATAAAAACTTCCCAGAGAATCTCTATTGTGTACAGGTATACACTAAGTTTCAAGAAAAATCGCAGGCATTTCATAAATATATGAGGGACGAGTAATTTTGAGAAGTTACCCTTGACCTTTGAACCCTGACCTTTGATCCCATGACCCCAAAATTTACTAAATAATTACTACCAGTCAGTACATGTATAATACGCTCCATGAAGAAACCCTAAACCATTTCTGAGATATATGGAGGAAAAATGCAATTTTAACATTCTCACTTCATGAAATGGATGGACGGACGGAAGGGCGGATAAACGGACGGAAGGACGGACAACCCGAGAACACCATGCCTCCGGTGACACTTCGTACCGGGGGCATATGATGTAGTTTGAGGGGAGTTTCTCCAAATAAAAATGTTGATTAAGTGAATGCAGAAATATGAATACTGTAGAACGCTTCAATAAAGTTTGAGAAAAATAGCACAATTCAATAAAAAGTTATACAATTATACATTTTGTTCCACAGAACTGATTTTATCTATGATGAATTCAAATATGTGTTGCGTGAAATTTTGTTGTTGCTGTTGTGGGGTTTCCGCCATCTGTTCTCTTTGCCAGATCTGCAATGACTGAGGCCAGGGAGAAATTATACTTACAATCTTCATTTATTGAATAACTCACATATTCATCTGAAATAGTGGATTAAATTATTGAAAGATAAAATGTGGCATTAATTCAATACATGGCTTCATTTACCCATGACTGATTCCAATATGGTATGCATATTATGGGCATTTGTATCTCACCCAAATGGGTTTACCCATCTATTTTCCATCTAAAACCCATATATCTGGTCATCAACAATCTTA
Source organism: Diadema antillarum (assembly GCF_040938485.1). Classification (NCBI taxonomy): domain Eukaryota; kingdom Metazoa; phylum Echinodermata; class Echinoidea; order Diadematoida; family Diadematidae; genus Diadema; species Diadema antillarum. The sequence goes on from NW_027271100.1 coordinate 1,282,302, forward strand.
CCCAGGGGCCCGTTGCATAAAAGTTACTATTGCGGTAACTTTGCCATCAAGTGGTAACTACCATGGCAACAATACTCAACAGCCAATCAAAATCAAGAATTCCATGGAAGTTACCATTGGATGGCAAAGTTACCATAATAGTAACTTTTATGCAACGGGCCCCAGATGGTTTTTCCCAGTTTATTTCCATGTGGTACCCACGTTGACAGGTAAATTTAGATACCCATATGGGTCTGGTGCACAATACATGTGAGATTCCCCCTTGCCCAATGCCCCGGTTGGCTCGGAGTATATGCCCAAAAATGTGACCCACCATAGTAATCAATCGCTTACGATGGTGGTCTCCTGCATTCAATGATCTCTATCATTTACTGAAAAATACTGTACATTATTTTTATTTTACATTTTTGTACATGTATACTGCTCAATGCAATCACCTATGTGTATCTATTTGCGTACTATTTTCGATTTATTTCACTGCACTTATTATTTTTGTCTTTCTACTTTTGAAATTTGTATCAAATTGTATCTCATTGAATGCAGAAATAAATCAAATCAAATAAAAGAAATATATATATGGGCATGTTACTTGGGGTATACTACTGCTACTACAACTACTACAATACTACTACTACTACTACTACTACTACTACAGGCTACTACTACTACTACTACTACTACTACTACTACAGGCTACTACTACTATTACAGGCTATACTACTGCTACTACTATACTACTACTAATACTACTACTACTATTGTATTATACTACTACTACTACTACTACTACTATACTACTACTACTACTACTACTACTACTATACTACTACTACTACTACTACTATACTACTACTATACTACTACTACTACTACTACCAGTGCTACTACCACCACCATCACCACCACTACTACTACTGCTAGTACTGCTACCACTACTACCACTTACCGTTATAACCAAATTCTGAACATACAAATTACTTCAATGTATTATATTTCACCAATCGCCTTTGAACCGCGAAAATAACAACGTACGAATAACTATTAAAGGGCTTTTTACACTTGTGTTTCTTAACCCCGGACTTTCTCTGACCCAGGACTATCGTTAGTCCCGTACCAATTTTTTCAGCTTTTTACACTCGCCAATTAGTCCCGTACTATCTCTTGTCCGGGGCTAAGGAGAAAACTGACCTTTTTACACTCGTATTTCTTAGCCCCGGACTTTCCAAACCACATGAATATTCATAATTACGCTGTGTACTGTACACGTACACGCACGCACCGGCAGCACTTGATTACCTCGTTTCTGATTGGTCAGTGAGGGTTGGACTTCGTCTCCGTCGCTTAGCCCAGGATTATTTTTTCGTTCTGTTTACACTCACTTGCTTGGCACCGCAATTGCGGTGCTAACCCCTGCTATTTTGCAGGGCCAGATAGTACCGTACTATCGGTGGGGCTAGCCCACTTTGGCAAAAACGAGTGTAAACAGAAAGTGGGCTAAGGATAGTCCCGTACCAACGGTGGGGCTAAGGCCCCCCCCCCCCCTTAGCCCCACCGTTGGTCCGGGGCTAAGCAAAATTTTACAAGTGTAAAAAGCCCTTAAGTTCACTTAGACCCTCGCAACCACGAAATTAACAACACGCGAAAATGTCCTCCAAGTAGCAATTCGCAAAAATATCTGTACGCGAAAATTTCAGCTCGTACAGTAGTTGATACCCTTTCATTTCTACACTGTATGTTCTCATTTCTGGCTATTCATTAATTCAAACAGCTATTCATTCTGTATTCTTTCCATTCATCCACCACTGGTATGTTTCCATCGGCTGAGCTATCCATATTTTCACTCTCCAGTCAGCCACCTGTTAAGCAATGTACATGATTATTTCTTTTTGTGTCATAGTTTCCTTCCTTCCTCATCTAACTTAATCACATCGTAAATTTTCTTTTTCTTTTCACATTCTAAAATGAAACTAGAAATGTCGCTAAGGTGACTGGTATGCCTCCGCCATAATGCATGATTCTAATAATAGGTCTATAGTACATGTGGACAATGTGTGATTACATCTTCACAAAATTGGCAAAATATTACAATGACAAGTTTGTCACAAATGTGTTGAATGTCCACCTTCATTGACCTAGGTTTAATTGGATGAATAGGAGAGCATGTATTTGGGGATTTAAGGGCTTTAACTTGACTTTGACCAATTCATAAGTTTATGCATTGAGATATTTTCAAGGTATGGAGAAAAAGTGCAATAGTACAAGTGTACTTGAGTGCAAGTGTACTTGAAAAGTACATTGTTACCATTTTCATCTGACCTTTGACCCTAAAATTCATAGGATGATCACTGCCAGGCAGAACATGCATAAATATGTAGTAAGTTTCAAGATAACTTTATCCACTTCCGAGATATGGAGGAAAGAGTTAGTTCAGCACTTTCCCTTGATCTTTGACCTTTTGACCTTCGAGGCAAAAAAGAAAAGAGAAAAAAAAGAAAGTTTCCAGAGAATCTCTATTAGGTCATACATGCATATACCAAGTGTAAAAAAATAATAATCCTGCTTGCATTGCATAAATATGAGGGAAATAGTAAAATTTTGAATTGTTGCCCTTGACCGTTGACCCCATGAACCATAAATTCTCTAGATAATCACTGCCAGTCAGTACATGTATATGTTCCATGAGGATACCTTGAACAATTTCCAAGGTATCGGGAAAAAAAGTGGAGTTTTAATATTTTTACTTGACCTTTTGACCTTTGACATCATGACCCCAAACTTTCACCAGAGAATCTTAATTGGGTTATACATGTATACACTAAGTTTCAAGAAAATAACTTCAGGCATTGCATAGATATGGTGGAAATAGTGAAATTCTACGTATTTGACCTTGACCGTTTGACCTTTGACCTTGAGCATGTGCACCCAAAAGTTGATAGGCACAACTTCACCCCCTAATACACACACATGCCAAGTTTCATTAGGATACCTCAAAAGATTTGTTAGTTACGCTGTCCACAAAATTCATTACGGACGGACAGAAGGATGGACGGAGGGAAACCCGAAAACATAATGCCTCCGGCACCACTTCGTGGCGGAGGCATAAAAAAAAAGTCATCCCTGCTGAACTGAGAATCAATCATAGCTGGGAGCAACATTTCCTGTACTTTTAGTGAACCCAACAAATACTTATTTTTTCTTGTCGGAGTAGATGGGCAGTTAGGTTTGAGGAATCAAATAAGGTTATTTTTTATCTGCATACTGTATCAGTGCATTCTTTCTCTCTTTGCCGCAATATCCAATGTCCTTAGAACAGGCCTGCATATTACATAAAATCTGCCACCCCATGCCCTAAGTTTTGCACTCACACGTACAATGCAGAATTTCATGACAAACGTGCCTTTTGTTTCATGTCATACGCAGCATTATCAATCATCATCAAACATATACTTCAATAGCAGATCTTGTGATGCGAAAAACAGAAGACACTAGGCAAACACAGTATTCACTAAAACATTTCAAATATTTTTTTCTTTATTTGATAAATAGTACTACCATCACATTAATAGTACATTCATATCGATAGTATCATCATCTCCTACCTATCTAAACATTTTGCATCTGATTTCTCTGTGGTTTTGTGAGTCTTTGCATCTGACACGCATACACACACCCACACACACACACACACACATACACACAACACATTCAAATGTTATATAACAGCCACACTGAGTTCAGAGTGCAGACGTTCCGTTGCTTTGTGGAATGGTTAAGGGAAACACATTTCAGTTGGTTTCTAAATAAATTCCTATAGTATACAATTCTCAGCTAGTGGAGTGGAGGGATTCGGAGAGAGAGATAGAAGGGTAACTATTGGATGAGGAGATTGAGAAGATGACAGGTGGATGGATGAAAGAGAAATGGATAGAGAGAAGGATAGACAAGCATGTATGTATGTTTCATGAAGATATAGCAATATACATAATTATATGGATCATTGATACTTCATTGATACACCAGTATGTGCGGAAAAGTTGGCGAGTAGGAGCAGGAGGAAACACTGTGAAGAGAGAGAAAAAGACTCGGACACAAAATACAGATCAAAACTGGTCTGAATGGCCTTTTCTCTAGTCAGACAGAGTCAAAATGGATGATTACACTGGCTCGCTGGACTATGTTCAGTCTCAACGATGGACTACGACTGATGATATTTGGAGAAGTATGGTACCAATGACAGTCACTCAATGCAGAAATTATGTGACTCTCAAGATTTGTCATACAACATCACAAATGTGAACACAGAGGTACCCCATTCCATGCTATACGTAAGCATCATACCTAGTCAAGATAATTAGGAGGTGAGCATTTTCTGACACTTTAGAATTTAAATACATGCACAGAGGCAGTGCTGGCTTAAAATCAGTCAGTAACATTGTGGATCATCGTTTTTAATCATCAGCAAAGACGGTCCACTGTGAACACACCAATCTCGGTTATTTTCACTGATGCACTGAAGATACTGAACATGGGAAGGGGTAGGAGTCTATGGCAATGACCTTACGGAATACAATACACTTTGATTTTACTCTTGTTCATTTTACTACCAATGCACTCAACAAAATTAAAGAAGAAAAAGAATAGACAACAGCTGTCACTGTACTATCATATCACATCGCATCACAAAAACTTAATTAAGTCATATAGTGATTAAAATGTCTCTTTTAAACAAACAAAAAAAGAAAATCTCTTATTTACAGATGAACGATAAAATCAAATTATGATCACAAAATACACAAGTAATCTTTTTTTAAGCCACGTCTGGCCAATAATTGCACATTTTTTTGCATCTTCTGCATACACATGTCGCTCCTTCACAATCATATGCTATGGACATCCTCTACAGGAAATTGCTGCTTATTAGTGAGTGCAAGAAAGTAACACAGGGTTACCAAGTTGTAGGAGAGAAGCTGCACTGTTTGAGAGTAAAGACAGAGTCACCGGAGATGTACCCCAAGCACTCTCCCAAACAAACAAACAAACAAACAAACAATCAAACAAACAAACAAACAAACAAACAAACAAAAAACAGCTCTGATGCCGGCCGCATCATAACATAGACAAGTCAAACATTACAAGATGCTAAGATCACCATATGTAGACTCACTAAAACACACAGTACTCCTGAAATATGTCAATAGCAAATGATTTCACAGAATTCCTGAACATAACCATTCTCACATTCATCCTTATAGACATTTGTTGTTGTTGAAATAATGAGAAAAGTAAAACTTTGGTGAACGATGTTTGCCTTTCAAGGTGTTTCTAGAGTACATGTCAGGATACATGTATGAATGCATACCTGTAAGTCACTGTTACAATAAACCATGGCAGTTCCATTGCCTTCATCATTAGTCATTTGACTCAATGTAGCTATGGTGCTTCTTCTAGATTTAGAACAGCTTGGGTAGTAGTTCTCATGCATGAAACAATTTTCAACTGATAAAGAAGAATCACACTCTAAACCAGCTACAAAAAGTGACATTATTCACAATGAAATTTCACATAATAAAAAGTCAGGAGTTCTACAATCCTGACAGAATTTTACTACGAGACTATCACGGAGTCAGCCTTCACTACATGTGATCTGGACTACCTGAAAATAAATAATAAGCTGTTTGTGCTGGCGTGATTCCTGAAGTACACATATTATAAGAATGGATGACAGACAGCTACGAGTTAATTCTCTTATCCATCACAATGACATCATAGATAACACATTATGACATCATAGATAAAACAATACGACATCATAGCTAACACACTATGACATCATAGATAACTCACTAGGACATCATAGATAACCCACTATGACATCATAGATTATAAACTCACTATGACATCATAGATAACACACTATGACATCATAGATAACATGCTATGACATCATAGCTAACACACTATGACATGGTAATTTGTTTTCACTATTGGACTAACAGAAAAATACACATTCTGATGAATATTGTTACCATAAGTCACACATTCTCGCGGCTCGGTGAAAGTAATACCAATAAATGTAATACCAGTATGCTGATTATGTCAAATGAGTTTAGTCACAGTACTTAGACAATAAGATTTCATCATCACTCAACCAATTCAGTTAATTAATGTACTACATAGCACAGGTGTATAGAATAACGGATTACATCTGTCCTCACTGGTATAAGTTGATGCTCAATCCACCATAAAGCCTGAATGTTTCAAGTTGCCTTATCCATGAACATGCTGCACCTCAAGAGTGTTTCACCATGAGCAATAGGACATGCTGTGTAACCTATTTGTGTCTTAAATACCAGTAGATAAACACCTTGTATGTATCTAACATTCATAATAACTTTTTTAACACCCAAAACATCTCACAGTTTTTCAAGGTTGTGGGTTGTAGGAGTGAGGAAGGAGTGATAAAACTTCAACTGGGACGGCTTTGAGGAGAATTGATCAAACTCATGGCAAGGTTGCTGATATAAAACTCACTCCCTCATTCCACACCTACAAAGTACTTTTCTTGGTGAACTTTTCACGGGTGACTATCTTAGGCCACACTGATACCAAGAGACCCCATATGAGCATTACATGCAGACTCAACATCATTCTAATTTAAGACATTACGTATGGCAGTCACATTACAAAAGATAAGGGTACTGCAACTTTGCAAACAGTTGAACGATTATTTAGCATTTGCTATATCTTTGAACGAAACCATACAGATTCGGTGGGCAGTACTGTCATATCCAGGTATTACATTGGGTAACTTAAGAACTGTTAAACATATTCTGCATAAACCACTATGACAGCATGACTAGGTATCGGGTCAAAGGTTACCAATATCACACTGTGTGAAGGAGTTTGAGCCAGAAGGAAACACTGTTAAAACCCACTGGGACCTTTCACTTCACACAACTCTGAAGTTTACTCCCATCAAATGACAATGAGAGTCTCTAACTCTGTCCTGCTGCTTTAAAGTAATGATACAACGCTGATAACTATCTGTCCTGCTGCTTTAATGTAATGATACAATGCTAATAACTATCTCAGAAGTATCCCCATGATTTGGCATGGTATTCTGTCAATGATAACATTCCTCTTTCTGCAGATGAAAATATAAGTGTGATATGATCAGTCAATATCAACACAATATCATATCTCACGCACCATGTCATTGTGATAATCATTCTTCTTTTCAAGCATCATCAACACTATCAGCTACATATAGTAACAGAACTACAATTTTTGAAAAAAATAAAATAAAAGGGAAGAGTAGCCACTACTTGCACACAAAACATATAGCATCATTTGACCACAATCTCTTTAATGTATATAAATATATCCTATAGCATCCATCAGAAAAAGTTTCACAAAGTAATATATCATCATATAGATATGTCACACAAAATTTCATGCTGCCTCTAAAGCAAACATACATCATAGAACATATACTGCCACTGGAAAATAGAATCATGACAGACATTGCCATTTTGAGAAAGTCTTTTTAACAATTGCAAGGGTACCACTGCACCATCTGAAAAAATGTAAACAAATATATATGTTACAAAACTTGAAACAACATCAAATATCTTGGAACATAGTTTGTAAGTTGGGATAGATTTGATAGATTCAAACATGGGACAGGGCTGATACTATAAAGCATTATATCTGTGGCACATGAAATGGCACAAAATTTCTAGAATCCTTAATGCTACTGGAACAAGTAATCAAAGCCACATATTTTCTGATTTATTCAATGACATCATCTTAGAATATGACAATAGCAACAGTTGACTCAGCACTATACAATGAAATCAAACTTGATTGACACAGTTTACCAGCAAGAAGCACAATATTCACAACTCTCCAAAATAAATCTGACTGATTTTCAGCAAGAATTACTCAGTATTGTGAGTCTTAAACTTGGGTACTACATGTAACTTCAAATTTCTTGGTGCTGCATACACATACACAATGACTAATACATCACATCAATAGAGGTATAGCTACTCTGCGTAAAGGGAATTAATTGCAGTGCTCTGTAATTATTCTATTATTTGCTTTTTAAATCATTGCCGAATAAGAAGGTAAGTAAAGAATTTAAAACCAGGGACTTCCACGCACACCCTGAAATAAAAACAGAAAATTAGAACCAGGCAATGTTGCACTTCATACTTGCCTTGACCACTGAAACAGTACACATCAGGTAAACTCCCCCCCCCCTTTTTTGGGGGGGGGGGCAGTTGCTAAAGTAAAGCATACCAATAACCATTTTCTTCTTCTTTTATGCGTCTTTATAAGAATGCCACCCTAGAAAAATACATCAACCACATCTTTTTATTCACAACATCACCACAACTGATTGGTCCACAGCTTATTATGTGATGAAATCTAGACAGCACTACTTTGTCAATTCTTACTTTCACCTTCATGTAGTACAACAATATGATCATTTACCTGTGTAAAACCACAGAGCTATTTAGAATCATTTGGTCATTTTCAGATAAGGTAAGAATACAGTCAACTCTTTTACGCTGCATAACAGTAAGCATGTCATTCACACAGATTCAAACCCCACACAGGTCAGGATATGTCACATTAATCCATCTGAATTCCAAACCAAATCCAGAAATAAAATAGAAATGCTGTGCTATGGCGACTGGTAAACCCCCGCCACAATGCATGGTTCTCCCAATAGGTCTATAGTATGTCTTGTCAATGTGAGACGACAGTTTCACATAATTGGCAAAAAATGAAAACGACATGTTTGTCGCAAATGTGTGGAGTCTTCATTTTCTTTGAATTAGGTTTTAATAATTGGATGATGGGGTAAACTAGCAAGTATTTGGGATTTGAAGATTTTTACTTGACCTTTGACCCTTATGGAAGTATTTCAGACCCAACTTTTGACTTTTTCGTTGTAGATTATCCCCAATGATAAAGCCTGGTCTACAAGAGATTAAAACCCACACACACATTATATAAATGAGCCTCTGACACATCAACGTGTTCGTGTCACTTTGGGTGTTTCAACTTTGCCCAGAGACTCAGGGTGCGTTCGAGCGTTCTCCTAAAGCGAACCGTACCGTACCGTACCGTACCGTACCTTACCCGCACCAGAGGAGCGCTTGATCGCTCCTAAAGTGTATCGTACCAAGCCAAAAGTGGACCACTTCCCGATGTGCTCCAAAAGCGTACCAAAAGTTCGCTGTAAAGCATGCATGTATCATGCGCATACGTCACAATGCAAAGACATCATTCTCTTTGTTCGGGACAGCTGTAAGTACGTCAAGCGCCAGGTGAATGACCCTCTTGCTACAAAAATGCATGACCTTTTCTAAAAATAACTCGTGAGGTACGCTTTCTCAACAGAGCTCTCGAACGCTTCAAATCTGGCACAGTTCGGTACGGTACGCTTTGGTTCAGTTCGCTTCAGAGTGCTCGAACGCACCCTAAGTGGCTCAATTCAGTTGTTGTCTTGTCAGTCATGTTTGCACAGAATGTAAATGGTATTCAAAGAGGGATAAGCCTCACAGGGGGTTTACACATGACAAAGGTAAAGGAATAAGTATAAGAAGATTTTCTACAGATTTTTTTTCCACTCTGTTATATGATTGGCAATTTCCCCTATATCTGAATTTGCACAGCTTTTTTTTTTCACAGCTTTTTGTATCTTTGGATTCCCCCCCCCCCCCCCCCCCCCCCCGTTTCCATCCATTTCTTTCTCGTTTTTTGAATGATACAGTCTTTTTTTTTTGGGGGGGGGGGTAGGATGTTAAACCAGTTGGTGTATCCTACAGAACAGCGAGTGGATACTTTATTCTAACAAACAATGTCGATGTCATCTTTACTGCCATCTTTGTGATCATGGATGTTATTGCATATTTTTTTTTCTAGAGGAACATTGAGTAATTTGGTATCACATGGATAAATACACACGAACACCACACCTCCAGCCACTTTGTTCCATTTTTACCAAAAAATTGTGAGTCAACCTGAAATACTCTCTGTCAGTGTACACATGTGTGATAGAGACGGCAAACTAAATGAGATTGATTACGACTACATTTAGAATAAAGCTAATATGAAGGTTTATGTCACCTCGCATTTAGGCCGAGTTGTCAAATACACAGCTTAAGAGAAAAGAAAAAAAACAAAACAACAGTCATGACTGGAAACAGAACACTTTAACGTCGGTTCTGCAAATCAAAGAGCACTGAAACTCATAAGGTAGTCATAAATTTGTTAGCAGAAAGATAAAAACCGAGATGCTGATTCTATTTGGCATTTGTCACTCAATTTCTGTCTGGTGCACCATAGATGCTCTGTGTGTGAGTAAAAAGGAGAAAGTGCTAAAAGGGTGAAGATATATACATAATTCCATTACCACAGTAACATCCATATTCAAACTTCAGTTGCACTTGGTCGACATCTTAGACCACTGATTATAGTTACATCTGTGCAGGTACACTTTCATGCATATAAACCAGTATATCAGCCTCTCCCTGCATCAAATAAATACTACAAAATACTCTGCAAAGGAAGATGTCCAAACTAGTAATGGGACTTCTGCATTTAAATGAATAATACTTCTATCCTTTCTTAACTTTATCAAGAAAAAAATAAATATGCAGCAATTTCTTCTTCTTTTCCACACTGACCACAGCTGTCTATAAAGTCACTTCAGTTCAAAAGTCTTGTAAAAACTACATTAGTTATTTTTCCTCTGTCAAGACAGTATCCTGTACCCCTTTCTATGTAGATAATTAGTTGGTACTGGTGTCTTTTTTCTCAAGGCTCTTCCATAACCCGTTCACTCCACTTCTGTTGCCAATATTCTTGTCCCTCACTCCTCCATTCAGCTCTCCATCCCCGCCGGTGAGTTCAGGCAGCTAAATGGACTCTTCCAGCGATTCCCTGTGTGCACACGCAGACTCAACCACTCCTTGCGGTGGGGGATGTTGTAGGTCTCCTCCTCTGCACCCCCGTCAGCTGAGTCGGTAGCGTAGCCCCTGTCCGAGCCGGTGGTCTGGGTGCTGTAGTCCCCACCTAAGGGGAGAGTGGTGGGGTGGGAAAGAGGAGCTTGTTGCTGGGGGTGGGGGAGGGGATTCAGGTTCTGAGTAGTGAGGGGAGAGTCCGACATGCTGCCAAAACTTCCCCGACGAGACTCGGTACTCTGAGCTGTGCTAGTACTGTACTCTGAGTCTGTTTAGACACACAGGAGATTGAAGAGAGAGAGAGAGCGAGAGAGGAGAGAGAGACAGAAATGAGAAACACATGAACTCTTTTGACAATGGATGAAAGGACAGTACTCATTTCAACCAGGCCATTCATACTATATGTGGGATGTTCCGGAGACAAAGAATGATGCCATCATGAAATTATTGTAGAAGAGAGAAGTTGGAGCCCTCTTCAGACTGGTAAAATAATGGTATTAGTGTGGTGAGGGTATCAACAAAGCTTGATAACATCTTGAGCTCAAAATGTCATCAGATCCAAGATAGTTGTCAGACCCTGTACTTGTGAGCATCATATTTTTGGATTTGCTATGGCTAAGATAGGTTCCAATATTCTTAAGAAGTAGACATGTGTCCATCAGTAATCTGTAATAAACACTTACCTGAGGAAAGACATGGTTGTTTCATATAATTTTCTTACACTACTTCACTGATTGTGAATTGTGACCCTAAATGCTCTGTGACATGCAGTGCATGCCAACACAGCAATGGTACAGGAAGAAATAAAAACTACAGTGCACTCCTTTTATAATGAACAGGGTTACAACAAAATTTTACTGTAGTGAAAAAAAAACATTCAGGTCCCAAAATCATTATCTCTATCATCTTTGAATATTCAATTTGTCTCTCTATCATCTTTGAATATTCAATTTGTCTGGCTATAAGAAGATTTCAATACAAAGAAAGAAAACTGCCGGTCCTGAGTACTATGCTATGACAGGAGTTGCCCTTACCGGTAAATAAACACAAGTGGTTTTATTAGTTTTCTTCAGTTTATAAAGAATTTTGCCTCAAATATCACAAAAGGTAACAGCTGGTCTAACTTGTGGACACAGATGACAACGTGAACCACAAACCAAGACCTGAATTCATCATTTCCTCCTACGACACTCACTGATTTCATCCTTGGAGGATGCATTGGCCATGGCGGACTTCCTCATTGGCTGCTGCTTGAGAAGGAGGATGGCGCCCTCAAAGTTGCGAATGGCATCGAGTGAGAGGACGCTCTGTTTGCTCTCTGGTCCAAGTTTGCTGGCGCTCGAAGAAAGCCATTGGTGGACATAGCCAAAGTCCTGTTCCAGCTGGTGGGCGCCATGGACACTGGAACCAAACGGGGTGAAGAAGGCATCATTAGGAGCGCTATAGAATTGAGATTTGTTAATATTTCACCATACACACACATGCAAAAATTACCACGGGACTCCATTCTGGTCCAAAGACACGATTTTTCAAGTACAATCATGCAATGACTGTCCTCTATTAAATTTTTTTCAGTATCCTAGGATAGTCAAATATCACAGTGGCTTTGGCAAGTTTAACATAGAGCACATTCAGTTTTGTCTTAATATTAACAGTTTCTGTTCCTTGTTGTAGCATACGATACAACACTGGAAGGGACTGGCATTTTACAGGTAGGCTTTGAAACAAAAGGGGTTCTTTCTTCTTTTTCTTCTTTTTTTTTGGGGGGGGGGGGTAGGTGAAGATGGAGTGAATGGAGATGACATGTCTGTTGCTCAGCAGCAGATTACCTCAATTAAGTCCTGCTAGACAGATAAGGGGATTTTGTAATCAATGTTCATTCATCATTAACATCAAGAAATATATGCTAATCAACAAACATCCAAAGTACATGCCCATCTTCATAAGAGGTTTAAAAAAGCTTCTTACTTTATTGTCTTTATCAACGGCTTGATCCATTGAGAATTGAGAGGAACATTTGACTGTGTGTATGTGTATGTGCATGCGTCTGTGTGTCTGTGTGTCCGTGCCTGCTTGTGAGGGGGGGGGGGTGCATGGGTTGTGGGACAAGATCCAATCAGCCATTAATATTCATTGAGCAGCAAAGTTTATGGCATGACGGTTGATGCGTTTCTCTCAGTTGTGTCAGGATGTTTACCCTATACTCCGGCAGTAAATGTCACATAAGCATCACGCTTATCTAAACACGCCACCGTCATCAATCTCTAACGCTTTTAAGTCCTCCAAGCCGAAACGCGCCTCACTCGAAATTCCAGACTTCTGTTCAATGGTTCAGTTAAATATTTACAGAATGATGGAAAACACTCCAAAGATAAAAGAATGATGAGGAAAAGGAGACATCAGCCAGACAATGGTGAAGAAACATCCCATTTAGTAAGGCATCTTGTAAATAAGTGGGTACCATTTATCCATTCAACTACCTTGAAGACACCTTTTCTGGACCAGCCCCCCCCCCCCCCCCCATTTAATTAAAACACACACAGACACACTTTGTATGAGGAAAAATAAAAACTTCACCATATACAAAATACCTCTTTTGTGCTCTGTAATGATAGTCTTCATTCTGATTTTACCTCTAAAACTAAATTGAGTTATAAGTTGTCTTTTAATCTGAAGTCATCAACATTCATAAATTCATTTAGTAATTTTCTGATTACTGTATTTTGTGAAATTTGCAGCGCTGTTTTGGTTGCGTAAAAAATTCATATTTTGTGAGCAAATAATTGAGCTTATCCAAAACCAAATACATGATTATCAAATTAGCTTTGAAGAATGTTAATGCATCCTCCTGTACATTTTTTTTTTTCTCCAGGGATGACAAGTTTATATCTTATCTAGGGGCGGATCCAGGAATTATAAAGGGGAGGCGCCTTTACAAAATTAAAGAAGGGTGCATTCGCCCCCCATTTTTTCTTTATATTTCTTTTGTTTTTATACAAAAAACAAAGAGGGGGTGCGCGCCCGGTGCGCCCCTCTGGATCTGCCACTGTTATCCAAACATGAGGGAAGATGTTGCCTAACCCATCTAAAATAGCAATCACATTTTGAACAGTTAAGGGTAAGAGATACGCGATGAAGGAAGAGTTGTTATATCAGGAACAGTTTCTCCCCTTGACAGCACACCAATACAGGATAAGGGAATGCTAGCACGTCTCCAGACTGATGAATGTTTAAGGAAACCAAGATGCTATCCTAACCTGAACTTAGGTTTCTCCTTGAGGATGAAGGACATCCAGCTCTCCAGCATCGTCTTGACGGCAATGGACATGATGGTGATCTGGGCCGTCGTCTTCAGCTTGGTCACACCCTCCGCGATGGGCATCAGCAGGATGTCCACGATGTTGGCAGCATAGGGATTGTGAACACTAGGGAGTTCTACAAATTGGCAACACGGTGTGAGTAATTACTCATCCCTACCTTCCATGTCTCCTACATTTTTTATCTCCAATAAAAACCTACAGGTTTATCAATCTGGAGCACCAATTTCAGTAATATTTCGAATGCTGTAAAACCAGAAATTTTTGCATGCATGACACTTTAGAAATTTTGAAAAGGAGCCAAAATTCGCAAAAGTAAAATGCATACACAAGCTTTAGCCTACATAATGCATTGAATGTCAGTATAGTGCTGTGTAAAGTACAAGTATGTAAGTTCTCTTGTGCAACCGCTGTACTAGCATAGTGTGCATTCAATTTTGTTGTGTGTTTCATATCGACCAGCATTATATGTTCAACAAAGCTTTGTATTACTAGTTCACGTTGTACACTACGGTGCTCATAGGCCGGAATTCACGAAGGTGGTACAAATGAAACCACGGTTTAAACCATGGACAAAAACCATGGAGCGCCAAGTGTCGCATGGAATATTTTGTTACGAAATTGGACATTTCATTGACAAAATTACCGTTTCGTTAACAAAATCATCATTTCGTGGACGAAATGTTCATTTAGTTACAAAATTTTGTCATTACGTAACAAAATAACCATTTTATCGATGAAATATTCCTTGTGACACTTGGCGCTCCATGGTTTTTGTCCATGGTTTAAACCATGGTTTCATTTGTACCACCTTTGTGAATTCATGCCATAATGTTTTTATGGTCTGTGATTCACAAAAGAGTTTCTGCCACCAATGTTTCTGGTTTTAAAGTATCTTACAAACTTGTTACTCTTGCTTCTCACAAGATTCTAAAAGGCTCACAAACTTTGTACGTGGGAATTTGAAGAATAAAATATTGACAATGAAACTACGAGCACACATACTTCATATCTGTGTTTAGTTTTCTAGCACAATTGAATTTTGCTAAGCCACGTCATGAACATATGGGTTGATGCGTATGCACTTAATATCAAAAGTATTTTGGCAGTTTCGTTCAACATGGTGAAAAAGCTGTGTCAATGTTTAATGTGTTTTATCAAATAATATCATCATCATATCAATTTCTATATTACCATGTGGTATATTCTTGCTTACAGTTTCACTCATATGTTTCCCAGAAGAATGGAAACTAGAACTATCACTCATTGTGATTAATATACCCCCACCCACAACTGAGGAAATTAACTCAACCCAGGATTTTTAAAACTTTTTAATGAAAAAAAAAATACCAAGGCAATGCACTGTCCAACAGTAAATAAATGTATTGCTCACTGTTTAATAGTCAAATGTCCCACATCTCAAGTCAAGTGCTCAAAAACTGAGCGAGCAAGATAATTAAACTGACGATTTCTATGGTTTTTATCAAAAATTGTATAACCGTGGTGCAACACAATGTTGGATATCAAGAAAAAAAAATGAAGTTTTGCACAACTATATATCATAGCCATCACATGTGCAAAATTTCAAGCCAAATGCTAACAGGATGAGGGGCTTAGTTGAATTCATAATATTAGTATACTGTTACCATGGCAACACATTTTCAACACTGACAAAAGAGTTTTTGCACAGCTAGGTAATGTAGAGGTAACATGTGCCAAATATGAAGCCAAAACGATCTAAACATAGAGTTAGGATCTAATTGAAATGTTTGTATGATTTTCATTCAAAATGCACTGTTACCATGGCAACACATTGTTTAACAATGATGAAATACAAAGTTTGCATATCTCTGTACTACAATGGTTGCATGTGCCAAATTTCAAGCCAAATGCTCAAACTGAGGGAGTTACCTGAATCCACAATATTTTTATATTGATTTTCATTCAAACTATGCTGTTACCATGGCAACACAATGATCAACAATGACGAAAGGTTAAGTTTGCACATCTACATACAATAGTGGTCAGGTGTGCCAAATTTCAAGCTAAATGCTCAAAGACTGAGGGAGTTGGCGGAATCCACATGCTTTTTGGTGAAAAAATGTTGTTACCATGGCAACGCATTGTTCAACAATAATGACAGATTAAGTTTGAACATCTATATGCTATAGTGGTCACCTGTGCCAAATTTCAAGCCAAATGCTCAAAGACTGAGGGAGTTAACTGAATCCAAAATATTTTTGCATGATTTTCATTCAAAATATACTGTTACCATGGCAACACATTGATCAACAATGACCAAAGACTAGGTATGCTCATCTACGTACTATAGTGGTCACATGTGCCAAATTTCACGCTCAATGCTCAAAGACTGAGGTAGTTACCTGAATTCACAATATTTTTGTATGCATTTTAGTGAAAAGCTGCTGTTACCATGGCAACCCATTGTTCACCACTGACGAAAGATTAAGTTTGCACATCTATATGCTATAGTGGTTGCATGTGCCAAATTTCAAGCCAAATGCTCAAAGAGTGATGGATTTAACTGAATTCACGATATTTTTGTATGATTTTCATTCAAAATATGCCGTTACCATGGCAACGCATTGATCACCACTGACGAAAGATTACCTTTGCACATCTACGTACCACAGTGGTAATGTGTGCCAAATTTCTAGCTAAACGCTTGAAGACTAAAGAAAGTTAGCTGAATCCACAATATTTTTGTATTTTTTTGGTTAAAAAAAGCTGTTACCATGGCAACGCATTGTTCATCACTGACGAAAGATTAAGTTTGCACATCTATATACTATAGTGGTCATGTGTACAAAATTTCAAGTCAAATGCTCTAAGACTGAGGGAGTTAACTTCATCCACAATATTTTCGTATTACTTTCATTCAAACTATGCTGTTACCATGGCAACACATTGATAAAAAATGACGAAGTAGTAAGTATGCACATCTACATACAATAGTGGTCACATGTGCCAATTTTTAAGCCAAATGCTTGAAAACTGAAGGAGTTAGGCTAATCCACACATTTTTGTATGATTGGTAAAAAAAATTATGTTGCCATGGCAACAGATTCATCACCACACACATCAAATGTGTTTTGCACAAATATACATTACATTGATCGCATATCCAAAATTCAAACTGAATTGCTACAAAACTAAGAGATTAGAGCAATCCACAACATTTTGTAAGATTTATATGACAATCTTCCGTTGCCATGGCAACGCATTATGAAATAATCACGAAAAAGGTCTCTTGCACATCTGCCTGTGATAGCGGTCACACATGCCAAATTTGAAGTTGATTGCTCAAAAAATGAGAAAGCTGTTCGATCCACAAGTTTTTATGAAAATATGCCGTTGCCATGGCAACGCATTATGCGATACTAACAAAAAAGGTGTCTTGCACATCTACCTTTGATAGCAGTCACACATGCCAAATTTGGGGTCAATTGCTCAAAAAATGAGAGAGGAGTTCGATCCACAACATTTTGCTAGATTTTTTAAAAATTTGCCGTTGCCATGGCAACTCATTATGCAATACTAACGAAAAAGGTGTCTTGCACATCTCCCTTTGATAGCAGTCACACATGCTAAATTTGGGGATAATTGCTTAAAAAATGAGAGAGTAGTTCGATCCACAAGTTTTTAGGAAAATATGCCGTTTCCATGGCAACGCATTATGCGATACTAACGAAAAAGGTGTCTTGCACATCTACCTTTGATAGCGGTCACACATGCCAAATTTGGGGTCAATTGCTCAAAAAATGAGAGAGGAGTTCGACCCACAAGATTTTGCAACGGACCGACCGCCCGACCGCCCGACCGCCCGCCCGACAGACCGACCGACCGACCGACCGACCGACCGACCGGCCACCCGACCTCAGGATGATTCCTATATACCCCCCCCCCCCCTACACACTATGTGTGGGTGGGGGTATAATAAACTCAAGTCAGAACTGAAACATCAACTTGGAATCATGAAACATTTAAAGGTTCACTCTGAATATTTGTGTGAAGTATTTGTGCATACCTGCCAAACCTAAAATTCATGAACAAGGAATATCTGGGAGAAAATAATGCAAAAATAGGAATTTTCATCCATCTCATATGGGTAACTATCAGTAGGTGTTGACAAAAATAGGAACACAATATTAAATGAAGTTTCTTCTTTCCTAAAAAATAGAAATGTTCCTATTAAATGGGAAAGGTAGGCAAGCATGTAAGTGACATTGAGATGAACACTTCAACTTTAGCATATATGATTCCTGCTACCCAATGTAATGACTTTTATAATAATAAAAACAGGCAAACGACTCTCCTCCCAGAATAATCTATCTGCAAATTCCTGTCATTTCTCACCGTCGGTGGTCTTCTTCCGCCAAACCTTGCCCATCGGCATGCTCTTGGGCCAGAACTCGTCGCTGATCCTCAAACAATCCTTGCAGAACTGCCTACTGCAGTGACTCGACAGCCCCTGAAGGTTTGAGAGTTAAGAGCAAAAGGAGGAAAAACAAGGGATGATGCAAGGGTTGCTATGGAAACAGCATATCATCACTTTGGCTGTAATGCAGACAGCAAACAATTTCTCAAGCGTTCTCTCTCACGATGTCCAATAATATGTTTTCATTAAATCATGAAAAGGAATATAGTTTCAGCAATTTTTTAATCTCTGTGGCAAAACTATTGCAAAGGTCTAAAATTTGATTAGCAAGACCGGCCTCACACTGTGTGACTTTGATTATTGATAGCTTGCAATATGTTTCAACACAACACTGAGCAATATTAAGCATCATTGCTCTCTGTTGCAAAATCTTAAAAAATCACCAGCTGTTGTATCGCAAATCTCCCCACACTGTGCGCCATCTGGAAATCTTCTGCCATCATATAGCAGGATATCGCACAGTGTGAGGTAGGTTTGAGGGTCGTGTTGACTCTTCTGGAAAACATCATTACTGCCACAGCTCCTTGGAGGATATTTATGGTACCAACACTTGAACCAAATCACACAAATTCATCGCTAATTCAGTAAAAGTCAACCCATGCACTTCAAGAAATAGCTGAAATTAAAATTTTTTATAATTTCTTATGCAAAATCAACAACCTGCTTGACCCTAACATATTCAATTCTTTTGAAAAGCCCTTCAACATACAACATATCTTGCAGTCCAGGGCTTCTGCCTTTCATGGCATATGTACACAGGGTTGTTTATAGTTAACATGATTACCTGAAGGCGGCTCAGTTCACCGTTGAGTCTCAGCTGCAAGGCCTCCATATTGGCATGGAAGGTGGCGATGGCTATCTGGGGCTGCTGGCGCCGAGGGCTGACCGGACCCTGCGTCGTGGTCAGTCCAGAACGGAGGGTGGGTAGCAGCTTGAGGGCAGACATGGCGTGGTCACTCACCACCTGCTCAGGGTCAGAGGTTTAACACTGTCATTTCCACTGATACCTACACTGTACATTCCACTAAAAAAGCTTATGGCATACATGTACTAAAGTAATATTCATCAAAGGCTCAAATAAGGGGAATTCCTCCATGAAAATTAGTTTATGTGAATTAAAGCAGAAATATTACTGACACATGACAGTGAAAGTTTGAGCAAATTCCAGTCATAACTGAGAAAGTTATGAATTTTGATTAAAGTTGTAGTGAATCACACACAGATAAACATCTCTGTGATGCCACACATGATGTCATCCCCATTTGCCACATACTACACAATAAGAAGTTTTCATTCCCCACCAAGTAGATTTCCAATTGTACATGCACCATTCTTGCAATCATTGTAAATATTTTTATGTACAACCCCTGCAAGCAAATATATATATTTTGTCTAGAGAATTTTATGTACAGAACAAGTGGAAGGTGAGTTCATATGTTACACCACAGAGATGCTAATTTGTACTTGATTGATCACAACTAAAAAAAAAAAAAAATCTTTTGTTTTATTTGGAACTTGCTCAAACTTTCACTGTCCTGTTCCTGTTATTTTCTGCTCTACTTGGTATTCACTCAAACTAAGTTTCTGGGTGGAATTCCCCTGCAAGTGCTGGTCAGTACTCTTCTACAAACAGCAATGTTCTCTTACCATACTCATGGAAGGCATGATTTATGTTGCAGTTAAAGGACAAGTTGACCTTCATAAACATAAGGATTGAGACAATGTAGCAATATTAGTAGAGCACATCATTGAAAGTTTGAGGAAAATCAGACAATCCGTTCAAAAGTTATGAATTTTTTAAGTTTGTGTGTAGTAACCGCTGGATGAGAAGACTACTGCAGTGTATGAATAACTTAGATGTCACATGCGTACAACAATATAGAGAAAATATAAAGAGAATTTCACAAAATTCCATCTTTTGAAAAAAGTACACATTCCCCTGACTCGTTACCGACAAATGTTATGGGTAATATTATTCCCCCTGCCTTTAGAAAGAGGGAAGTCAAGAGCTCTTTTATTATGCGAAAAAAGTGAAATATGTTGAATTTTCTTTTACATTTTCTTTATACTGTTGTACGCACATGACTCACCAACTGTTGTAGTCTCCTCATCCAGCGGTTCCAACACAAAAATTTTAAAAATTCATAACTTTTGCATCGATTGTCCAATTTTCCTCAAAGTTACACTGATGTGTTCTACTAATATTGTTGCATTCTCTCAATCCTTATGTTTATGAAGGTGAACTTGTCCTTTAAATTGTTTGTGATATTCACTTCCACGATGTCAACTTACTTGTATTTCAAGAGGGATTTGAGGCAATCGCAGCTGACAATAACTGAATCTACCATTGACCACTCACTGGGCCGTCCCAAATCCAACCACTCTTTAGGAGATTTCGAACCTTAAAGTTTGACATCGAGATTGCATGCATGAACCATAGATCACATCGAAACCTCACAAATATGGATCAATTTCAAATTTATTTTTCAATGATCTGTAGCCTTACACTCCTGTTCAGAAACTGAAGATATCTATGCTTCATGTGAGTCCATGGCAAGCCAGTGGGAAAATCAGTGGTGGTTGTCATTAGAAGACATTACAAAATGGTGGTATGGACCCGAAAATGTGAATAGTCTTCAGTTTTGCCTAAAGGCCCAACTTGACCTTTCAACTGACCTTTTAATAGTATACTAATGACCAGCACTAACAATCCCTCGATTGCACTCAGCTGCATTGCCTGTAAATTACAAACCCATCGTAATGAATTGCTTGTGTGTGCTATTCACTTAGAATGGAGCAGGCACTGGCCTTTAGAGATCTTGCCACAGCATTTCATCAGGTCTTTATTCTATAAAACAAATAATGCGCATTCTTGGTTGGGCATTACTAAAATTATCCACCCTCCATACCTTTTGAAAAGTCCAAAAACTTGTCCAAAGTTACTATCAGTTGGATTATATACAAATGATGCACAGGACAGGGTGGATCGGTGAGAATTAGATGCGCAAATTTAACTTCGGAACTGTTTACCCTCCAAAGTTAAACGAGAGCATCCAATTCTTACTGATCCACGGAAAAAGGCCTGTGCATCATTCGTTTTATAAAATGGGCCCATAAATACATGAAATTTGACTTTTTGCCCCATTGTGCGTCCGGTACATTTACAAAACTGTGCAAGGCTTGAGCCATGTGTTCGGATTTTACTAGACACATGGCTCAGTATGGATCAGTAAAAATCAATGCATGATGATCGACCACTCAGATTGCAGAGATTCTAAAGCCCATTTTATAATTTTTACTAATGACCTGTGCTACATGCCTTATTTGTCTACTGACACACTCACGCAGAGACACAGATTGACTCACCCTGAGGTCCCCATAGCAGATGAGCAGGAATGGCCCTACCACCCCATTGGTGAGGAAGTCCTGGCTCTTGAGCTGGCACCACTGGGCAGCCGTGCCAAGACTGTCCGCCAGCCTGGTGAGGGCTTGGACAACACCAGCCTGGCAGTGGGACACCTGGGACTGGGCCCCATGGGCTAACAGGTTTAGTCCATTCTTGCCTGGAGTATAGTCAACCGTAGAGGGATGGAGAGAGTTGAAGTGAAAGTGCAAGAAATGAGAGAAAAAAGGGAAAAAGGAAGGGACAGAGAGGGACAGGATAGAAGACAGAGAAAAAAGAGAAAGACAAGAGAGAAGAAAGGGAAAGAGAGAAGGATAGACGGGAATAGAGAGTGAAGCAAGAAAGAGAGAGATGGGGATAAGATAAGAGACATAAAAGAAGTTTTATCATCTACAGCACAGCTTTGATGGACTGGTTTCAAAATCTGACTCATGGAAAATGTTGCTAAAACTAGACATTTGTATCACCAATGAGCTCAAGTTCATAATTTGTGTGAAATTTTCATTTATTGATACCATGAAGCCATGCCACACAGGTAGGGCATTACAAGTAAGGCAAGGTCTCCATGATATAGGACAAGTGCTCAAACGTTTAATTGGTTACATTGTGATTTATGATTGCCCAAGCAACCTGCAAAAATTGATTTGATCCAGCAAACATCTGGCAAAAAAAGCTATTCACCAACATCTCACCACCAGCCACAATTGCCTTTACATGATACAAAGAGATACATGTAAATATGTGGTGTACAATCATGGTTGTGTTCTCTCATGGAGCCTATGTCATACTGCAGTTTTTGTAGAATTATTGCAAACATCTACAACCATATTTTTCCATAGTCGACTCAAATACTACATACCGTACACTTTGTACATCTAGAGGAAGTTAAATACATTCCAAATATAAGCTCAGACAATGCAAGTCTGCCTTCAAACAACCAAGCAATAACCATCTTACATCTTTCCTATTATACACACCCTCAGCACAAAATGCCAAGGTATCTAGACAAAGCGTGCCAAACTCAGCATGACTTCATCCTCATACAACAGTCAGACATTAAATACGGCAGGAGACAAGCTAAAGGGATTACTCAAGAAACCTAGACCTCTCCCTGACGACCCTGTGGAGGAGTTGAAATAATGGGAATTACATTTATTTACTGCAATTGATCGTGAGACAGGACAGAAATAACTTTCCATTCTTGAGATGGACACAGGAAGTACAGTATGGAAACAAGGACATCTTCCTTCCCCAAAGTCCATGCTGATACTTTATGGCACAGCAAGAGCTATTCTTGCTCCATCCTCTTCATTTAAATTGTCTGAAGGCAATATTGAAGACAGCTATCACCATAACATCAGGAGCCCCATTAGTCAACAGCGGTAATGAAAAGGTGATCCTGGTTTAAGTTTGACATGGCAAGCATCTACACCAGAACACTTGACCATATAAAAGGGTGTGTACAGTTCTGGTCAAGGTGAAGATTTAGCTTTTAACGTTTTGTGAGATATTCAGAAACCACTCTATGAGATGTCAAAGAGCATGCAGTAGTAAGGGGTATCAAAAGTTTATTCGATGAAAATCGGTTTTGAAATGGCTGAGATATCCAAAAACAAGGTAAAACAGAGATATCCTAATAAAGTTGGGGCATGTCGCCTTTTATTGTTAGCACTTTTTTTGGATATCTCAGCCATTTGAAAACCGATTTTCATCAAATAAACGTTGAATCCTTCTTAAAATCACATGCTCTTTCATATTTCATAAGCGGCTTTTCATTATCTCACTTAGGAATGTTCAAAACATGATTCCCTACCTCAACCAGTACTGTACAGTCCCTTCAACATGTATGCATTTGATGAATCCGTTGAGCAAAATCCTTTTGCATAAAAATATTCACCCCCTCAAAAAAAAAGAAAAAAAAAAGATAGGTAATAGTGTATAAGATTACCTACATGAACGTTTGAAATGGGATGGAAGAATTTAATTTGGTGATACAGTCAAAATATCCATCTTTTCAAACATTTAGGGAAATGTTCATCATATTTCAAACAATATTCATCAGACAAAGGGCAAGGATAGATTTTTTTTCTTAAATCAAAAAGTCCTTCAAGTAATATTCTAAGCTTTGTCAACATTTGGCTTGAATCACTCTGATATAAAACAGAATTGTACCATTTTACGCAAGCAAAACAAAATTTGTGCAATAAGAATCACACAGGCACATGATTAAGTTTTATAAATTGTTATATAGAAAAAGAAATATACTCAGTGATTAGAGATCTACCGATTTTTGTCTTGTTGTTGGCAGATTCTTTGAAAGAAAGTCCCTTCTCACCACAGAACAGATCAAAGTTTGTAAAGATGAAGACTTGCATGGGAAGGAATATAGAAAATAATCCATCTGAAGGATCAGACCTATTATTGGAAGAGGTTATGAGTCTTGAAACAAAGTTAAAGGACTTATAACCTTTCTAAAATAAGATTTCAAATCCATGAGATATGGAACTTTCTGTATATTCCCAACAACAATTTAGTCATCATCCGCTATATCACTATGGGTTAGTCAAAGTATTTTGAGAGAATTATCTGCCTTCAACTTATATATTCAGCAGCAGCTTTTTTTGCAGCACTGCCAACAAGCCCACAGCTAGCCAGCTAGGCACAAATTTTATGCAGCTTTAGTGTGTTTCCAATTGCACCCATGCAAGAATGTGTGCCTTTACTCTTTTTACTGCTGCTTCCTTTGTTTGCTATTTATTGTAATATGTACAGTTCTTGCATTCTTTGTAAATGCTTCTTATTAGATGTGGAAATAAATGAAATGAAATAAAGACATACATACATGTTTTGCCCACATATGTGAGAAAACGTTGGCAATAATATTCTGCCTATGGAGTAACTAACATTTTATACAGTCCACTATCACATGAACACATAACAGTTGCTGGTGTTTGACTAAACCCACATTACACTGCTGAATGTAACATTATGATGAACTGAGAGTATCCCGCTGGGATTACCTTCAGCAGAGTCACTTGCTCTCGGATGGAGCCCTGGGCCCTATTCAATAAAAAATTTTATGATGGCAAGTCTTGCTATAGCATCTTTCCATAGCAACTGCCGATCTGTGAATCAGGACACTGGATTCTTGTCATTACCATGAAATTTGCCATTCCAGCAAGAGTTGCTATCCTAACATCTCTTCATGAAATGCAGCCCAGATTTTATCTTTGACTGATGCTGTGAATATGACTTTAAAGGTCCAGTTTACCTTTGGGAGCAGTGATTTAAAAAATGTTCAAGATATCACATTTGATGCATATGAGTAGGTCTGTTGTATCACAAAACATCCTACCATATAAAATTTTTGCAATAAAGCCTAAAATACAAGGAGATATCAGGATTTTTCTTAATAAACTGTAACTGCAGACGGTTTAGTCTGGAAAAATTTTAATTACAACTATTGTTCACATTTTGTAAATTTAACAATACTTAACATTGATTTTACTGATTCAAATTTTTTACAGTGGTTGTCTCTATCCCTAACTTATAATTTAGAACTATTTCAAAGCCCTAATGCTGGGTTTTATTTTCATCTGCAAAGGGTACTGGTACTGTAAAACGAGAAATGTTTACGTGCATTTTAATTTTGCGAATTTCGCGAGCGTAAACATTCGCGAAATTAAAATGCACGCGAAAGTTCTTTTGTACACTATATGCATTGAATGCCAGTGGCACTTCGCGAAAATTTCATGCAGCAATAAAGGCAGTCGGCTCCAATTCGCGAAAAATTCATGCCGCGAATATATCATGTTTTATAGTAAATTATGCCTTTAATATGGCAGTCTTTCTCTAGTCATCTGCCTCTTACAGTTTGTACCCAAGATCAAAATTTCCCCAGCATACTTATGATTTATAAAGAATCAACGACACTGACATGATGAGCAATGATGCTGTCTTCTCAACATCTCATCATAGTATGCTGGTCTTCTCTCATCTAACTCTCTAATGATTGGTCTCAAATTACTGTAGGAACCTAATTTCCTGTGTACTGATCCAACAGAACCACTCGCTTCAAACCATGTAATGTTTCTTTTCACAGCGTACCGCTTACTGATGACATAGCTTAAAAGGCTCACTCTTCACCACAATGCTCATGATCTCTTATTTCTAGCAGCATATATGGCTTCTCCGCCTCTCTACTATTCTATCAAATCTCTGCTCTCTCCCTCTCCCTCCCCCCCCCCTCTCCCTTGCTGTCTGATGATACATGTCTCAAGAGTCATTTGTCTCAAGTATATTTAGACTACATCCCCCATACTGACAGCTTTCAAACACAGACTGCCAATTCCTGCTCTGCCCGAGGAATATGTTTTTGGGATTAGAGCTCAACATGCACCAACATGCACCGTCTGTTCCTCAACATATCATACATTGTATGTGATGATGTTTGAGCAACAGCCATGTTTGAGTAGGTGGCTCTGCATATACCAAGGAAACAGCTCAACAGAAAAATAGTGCACAGATTTTCAGGACACAACCAGAAAGCTTCAACAGCCTACTGCCTCTTATTTTAGCAATCTATTTGATTATTGAGAATAAGTGAGGTATGAGGTGTAGATGAATAGATAGAATTTGTTCTGCTGCTGCATTTGTGTGAGTGTCTGCATAAAGTCTACTTCAAAGCTCTTGCTATTCTAAACCATGGAGGTAGTTGCAGCTCAATGTCTATAATATGATAATCCAACAAATTTCTTAACTAAACTGTTTCTATATTTTAACAATAACAATACCCAAAGAGCATGAACAGACTCACCAAAAGAAAATCACATCAACACTGCTTAACTTATCACAGATCTGACTCCCTCCAAATCTAACCAGTACAAACACAACGCCTTTGGTTTTGTTTTGTTTTGTTTTGTGTGTGTGTGTGTGTATTTTTTTTTGTTGTTGTTGTTGTTGGTTGAATCATTTGGACTGGGACCAAATTTTCATACTACACAACACTATCACCACTCTATAGGTATCTTTCCTTCCGTTTAATTC
The DNA here is from genome assembly GCF_040938485.1 of Diadema antillarum. NCBI lineage: Eukaryota > Metazoa > Echinodermata > Echinoidea > Diadematoida > Diadematidae > Diadema > Diadema antillarum. The sequence continues at coordinate 1,309,506 of NW_027271100.1, forward strand.
AACTAACACATCCTCACCCCCAGAAGACAGTTAGCCACATCCCATGGCTGTGTGATTGACAGCTGATTACACAAGGCCATACAAGCTTGCTTCACTTTCTTTCTTGCCGACATTTTCCGCGTGATGCTTTCCCTGATACAAATTGTAGACGCGATCCTTGCAGAAAAACCAACACTGACAAGACATGATATTGTGCATTCTGGATGCACTAGGGCTGTTTATAGTAGGCATGGGAGTGCTAGGGGTAGTTAGCCCTCTATGGCAAACTGTACAGATCAGACCACACATTGTTTCACGACACACTGGCAGCAGAACAAGACAGGAACACAAAATATTGGTTGAAACTGACAATACACAGAACAGACCCACAGGAGAGATGTACAGATATATCTCGTTAAAATTTCTAATGTTCTTTGGGCACAAATGATATTGTCTGGCCACCTTGAGACAACAAGAACTAAATAACAATAGTGTGTCTAAAAATACTACATTTAGCAATCACAATGATAATTTAGCATTTAAATGCACCATCCATCTGAGTTAATAACTTAAAGGCATAGGATATGCATAGCATTTGAGAGTCTCATCATTTTTCATAAACCTGCAATACCACATGAGTGAGTTGGATTTTAATGACAGCAAGTTTGCACAAAACTTCTATAATTTTCTCTATGATTATCTTAAATTCCTCAATGATTTCTGATAGCTGCATGCTTTCACAAAATACATTGTATTTGCAGATCCTTGCAACAAAACTTGACTAGAATATTCTGCAGCAAAAAAAAAAAAAAAAAAAGAAAGAAAGAAAAGAAAAAGGAGTCAATGATAGCGTATCTTGCCAAACTTTAAAGGGACTGTACAGTACTGGTTGAGGTGGGGATTCATGTTTTGAACATTCCTAGTGAGATCATGAGAAACCTCTTAAGAAATATGAAAGAGCATGTAATTTTAAGAAGGATTCAACGTTTATTTGGTGAAAATTGGTTTCTAAATGGCTAAGATATCCAAAAAAGTGATAATAATAAAAGGTGACAGGCCATGCCTTTTATTAGGATCTCTTTGTTTCATTTTGTTTTTGGATATCTCAGCCATATCAAAACTGATTTTTCATCAAATAAACTTTTGATACCCCTTAAAATTGCATGCTCTTTGACATCTTATAGAGTGGTTTCTGAATATCTCGCAAAAACATTAAAAGCTAAATCCTCACCTCGACCAGAACTGTACACACCCTTTCACCCAAACAATCTTGACAGCGTTTACTGCAGATTTCAGCATCAGTTTGTAAACAAATGATGCATGTTTTGTCCCTTTGTTCATCAATCATTCCAGAAAGAGTACAGGCACTGTTTACCTCCAGCTTCTGTCACTTCAGTTCCCATCAACCATCCCTCGACCCAATTCACTCTGTAAGAATAATTGAGAGAAAGTCCAAGCAATTCTCTTCCCTGGCCTTTTCATTCAGTTCCCCTCTTCCCGTTCTTCTCTGCAAGTCTGGGTGGACTGGTTGCTAGCATCGTTAAATTAGTGCCCTATGACTACTTGGATGGTGATAAACTGGGGTTTGGCATCAAGGAAATCCTGATCATGGCCATTAGTAATAATATCTTGTTGTTGTTGTTGAAATTTTGAAGAACCAAGAGTTGCATAGCTGAGCAGAAACCAAATAGATTTGTGAAAAAATACATTACTGGAGATATTAACAATCAAAATCTCATTTAGGAGACTTCACAAGACCAAAACACACTTGAGATCTCTTCAAGTCTACATGCAAAGAGAACTCATGTTCATTAAATGTAATCTAATCTTTAAATCTATTTATATTGGTGGAAATCAATGCAGTGAGAGGCTGGAACTGAAACTATAAAAATTTACTGCTCCTTATCATCACTCATAGAGAACTGGCATGATCTCAGTTCCCTCAATTTACTCCTTTGAGTCTTGTGTGGCTAATACCACATCTACTTTAGATCAGGGCCTCAGATACACAGGTTAAACAATGGGTACACACTTCTAACTCTTAATGTGGTTGTTTGTTGCTTGGCTAGAGTGACTTTCTGTGCCAACTGGAACAGTTATCTGGAAAGTAACTGTAATGCAGGCAGACTGCATACTCTACCTAATTCCTACTGTGTCAATATGACCATTCTGTTGTAAAAAGAGGCACATTGCTACACCTGAATGGGTTTGTAACTTCAACTCTAGGTAAAGTTTGGATGGACTGTGGAATGCTGATGGAAACTCTTGGCAAGATATCAAAGCTAAAAGCCTGGGCACATTAAGGGATAATGTGCCCACATTCATGTATTCTTGCCTCCAGACTAAGAGCCACACATGGATACCTTACATCCTGCAATCAGCATACAGTCCCTTGTCGCTGTTACTATTGATCTCTGTAGATTGTTTTACACTCAACAAGACTCCTTCCATTGTTAAAGGACAAGTTCACTCAAATATATACAGTGTGGATTGAGTGAATGCAGCAATATTAGTAGAACACATTGATCAGTAAAAGTCCAATCCATTCAAAAGTTATCAAGTTTTAAACTTCTGGTGTCACCACTGCTGGTTGAGAAGACTATAACTGTTTGTGGCATCACACAAAAACTGTAAAAACTCAGACGATAAACATACAATGATTGATTAATACAACAAAGTGAACATTGACCATGGATTTTGCAGTGTGTCTCACAGATAGTTGAAACTTTACTTACAATGTCATCTAAACCAGAATGTATCATTATCATTAAATGGATAACAATAATGATAGTCACATTTTGCCAAACAATAAATCACCAACACTGCAAGCTCATAGATGCACTGGAGTGTAAAAAACAACCGGTATGAATACAGAGACAGTGCAAATAATTAAGATTATGGCAATCTATGGTTATACAAAGTGATCTTCCACTCTGTAGATATACATGGAGCAGGATTGAAGAAAGGCTAACCATCCTGGTTAACAAAAAGAAGAAAAAAGAGTGCATTCACCTAAACCACTGCCCATTGTGATTGGTGATAATCAAATCAGAAGCATATTGGTGCATACAACACTGTTTGGCATGGTCTCTCCTATTACACTGGCATTCCTCCCCTCTTCCAAATTGATTTGAACAAAGGCATGGAATGTAGTAAAAAAAAAAAAACCCATTTAAGATCCAATGTGAGTGTGTGGAGGGGAGGGGGGGGGGAGATTCAATGTGCAGACAAGAAGTTGGCGAGAAAACTTCACTTCTTGAATAGAGTGACACAGTTGAGCTAAAAATTCCACTGCCACATGTACAACACTGCTACTCCACACATCATCATTATAAAAGAAACCATGAATTACCATCAATCCCGAGAGTTTGAAAAAGTGGAGCATTTTCTTTTTGATCCACCCCACTCTCCCCTGCCCCCCCCCCCCCCCCCCTTCACCTGACATCCCTCAGGTGGAGAGCCGTAAGGCCATGCATGAATTATTGATCCCTCTGCCGGTGAAGATTGAAAGTTACTAAATTGTAGGAATACTAACAAACATCACTGCACCAAGCTCTTGGGGGCAGCATGGGGGCAAAAAAAAAAAAGGTCCTCCAAATGTGAGCACAAACTAGACATCATCTTAAAAACAAAAATATTTGGCAGGTCTCTATCGAATAGATGAAGAAAGGAGAGAGTGAGAGTGAATTTGATTGTCTTCCCATCAGTGAATGCATATTACATCTCAATTTTTTAACTCACAAGTAAGGTTTGGGGCTTTCCGTGTCCATTGATAACTTCCAAAGCCTTTGTCATGTGATGTGATTATGCTCACTCAGATCAACTCAATGCTAACTTCATTTCAGCAATTGTACCCCAGCATCAATCGTACCAGGCATCCGTGCACAATATGAGCTATTTTGGGGGTTGAAAATGCAGGCACATGCGCTTCTATTGAAAGTACCATCACGAGCTAGTGGACGTACCTCTCTGCCCAGTATTTGAACAGCCAACTGTATGACCCCAACTGCAAATAATCAGTCCCTATGGCCATTGTCCCTCTGACGTACATTCCTGCATTTTGGACACTACCCTCAGTCAAGATGATGATCTGAAATGCATGTCGCTTTGCTGAATAATGCACAAAATGTGTAGAGGCCTATCCAGTTTACTACTTGTATTTTAAAAAACAAAGACAGCACATACATCACAGTTACTAGACAAGAAAAATTCCAACCTAGTAGGATCAAATCAGTCACTTGCTCACTATTATGCTCATATATCTTGAAGATTCTCCATATCTAGGGTAATGATTAACCTGAAAAGTTGCCATGGTTACACAGCACTGTCAAATCGTCATCACATCAAGCAGCCTATAGCTGCAGACTGGGCACGTCTCAACAGCCAATGACTGATCAGCACATTGTGTCTCCGTCCCAGGGAAGTTCGAGTCAAACTGATACCTTTAGAGTCAGAGTTTGCCCCAATATGAATACTGTAATAGGAAATACCAGAGCCCGTTTTCTTTTTCCATCCCAAGCCTCAAATTTTTCTCAAGTTCAAGTATTTCTCTATCTGCAAATTTTGCTGAAAATTCTGGTTTTGTGGTGTGATTTTTTCTTCAATTTGTCTCCCTCTGTAGATATGAATTTGTAAGTTGCATTTGCTGATCTACATTTTTTGATAGACATGTCTGAAATGTAAATCAGCAGTTGTGATCTAACAAATTTCACTTGTACAGAGGGAGACAAAATGAAGATAAATCATACCACATCTTCACCCCTCTGCTTGATTATCTTGTGCTTTAATTATGGTTTTCTTAGGTATAGAGATTGAGCAAGGAACATTTGTTCTTCAGTGAACAAAGTGCACATAGAGTTGTGTCTTGGGCTGTATCATGAACCTTAATTACTACATATCTTCACTTTGCCAATCATCACTAATTAAAGGACAAAAAGTTACCTCACTTGGCTATCACTCCACACACCCAATACCCTAAAGCTTCACATGTACTCTGTGTTTAAACTTTTTTGAAGATTGATATAAATTACGTCTATATTTCCATGACTCCATCAGTTGTTGATAAGGCAATGAATTAAGCTAATAGTAATCACACATAATGCTACAAAACATGTTGCACTACAAGTAGTTGCCTGTGGTGCAACATGCGAGTCTGAACTGTGAGACTATCCACCAGCAAACTGTGTGTAGCATTCAACATAAACATCATGATAAGAACTACATCCTACGAGGTAAAACGGAGATATGTACATATTTTGGAGACCGTAACCTCGCGAGTGCGGGAGCATGTAATAGCAGAAGTACTGAAGACACGCGCCGACTAACATTGTGATCTCTAATTTATTGATCGCCATTGCTGCCGGGATCTCCAAACACGACAGGGTGGCAGACTAAATAGATGGAGGCTTCACTTTTCTCTCTTTCATTCTTTTTTATTGAGCTGCAAACTGTAATCTAAGCAGTGCATGCATGCAGCAGCACAAACTGGGAAAAAACTCACATGAAACATATCTAAAAGAAAAAAATGTTGAAATAAAATATATATGAAAAACACTGAGCTGTCAACATTCTATAGTGTAATACAGACATTTTGGCAGCACTCTGTTCAAAATTACATTAGTTTCATTGCTGGCATGCTACATATAATTTTCTGAACATAATATCAATTTGCCACATTTGTGTTCACTTTTTTGTTGTTGTTTTTTCCAGTTTAACTGTAATTACAATGTATACTCAGGTTAAGATAAAACAGAAATTGTTCAATCCTGATTCCAGATTTTCTCATACACAATCACTGGCATCTAAATACTTTCAACTGCATCTCATTTCAATGCCCATGTGCTGCTTGTTACAGTGAAGTAATTTCTAAATACTGATTTACTCTTTGCATTTTGTCCTTGATGAATTAATGACAGCAATGATGTATCAATATTATCAGCCATTCTTCATTTTCCCTTATAGAGAAGCATACTTCATGATGAGGAAATATATTAAACTACAGATGTAAGTTTTAGATCTGGAGTTATATAGGGTTGTGCTCTATCGTGTGCGCCGAGTATCACTACCACATCATAATGCCACTGTCATTTAAAGAAGCTTGACTTGTAATAATCTACATATGCCTTGACAACATCAGGAGCTCAATATAAATGTAAATACGATCCCCACAATTTATTTGCGGATTAATTCATTTCAATGTTTGGCCTGCCTTATAAACAGAAGTTGTTGCCCTTCCACCCATGTTTCATATGGTAAAGGGGTTGCTACTGAGCTGTACATGTACCTGAAGAGTCTAAGTTTATTCTTTGTAAATTCATTTCCCAACTACAATTTCTGAGGGCTTTTCCAACTAAAGAAAAACTTATCAAAACTCTGGAGTATTGTCATTATTTTGCATGTCAGTATTACTTTTATGAGCTTGATATCAACAGGTGCAAATTTTAATCATGGGGAAGAGAAGAGCTCTTAAACTTGGCATCTATCATACACTATGCTCTTAATTCTCGCCATACACTCAAGTTTAGCTGGCTAAGGATAAAGGGTATCAACCTCTGAAGGTGAGCACACAAGCAATATTTAAGTATTCTCGCAATCGCAAAACCTTCCATGTGATGTTACCTACAGGATGTTGAATCCCACTACACAACTTTCACATTTAAACTGCATGCCATTAACGAGACGGGGGTAACTTTATTTCCCAACCTGCATGATCATGCCATCGCTGCGGAATTCCAAATGCTGTACGTCTCATAATTTCGCTCCACCACATTCATGAAATATTCAACCTGGCCCACATTTGGACGAGGCTGCTAGCCATAATCAGTCTCGCATTACCCTTTTTGTTGAGAGTACATGTGCTGTCTTATAACAGAGGCACTTCATTTGTTTGTTTGTTTGTTTGTTTGTTGTTTGTATGTTTGTCTTTCTTCCACAGTGAGCCAGTTGAATTTTCAATGAAGGGTTATAATCTGTGCTGTGATTTGTTCTAGCAGCTTACATTAGATCCTCTGGTGCAATCAAATTGTCACCTCATCTGTGAACAGTTTTATAGATACTTATACAAAAGATTCTCATCTAAATTTTTCAATGGACCTTTCACAGCTACATCTTCTCCATTCCCCATCCCCCCCCCCTCCTTCCTGATACATGGCACCATCTTGAGTATGAATCTTGCTGAGAGGCACTAGCTTGGCATCCTGTGTGAAACCTCTTTGCACGAGTGATACAAAACAAGACGATGGTATTTAAACCAGGACATCAATGGTCTGTGAGATAGGTGACTGAAACCTTTAAGACCCCTCATTATCATATCTGTCATTCTCAGAAACACATTCATCTCATTTCTATTTGACAAAGAATCGGGATGACATCTAGCAGGCACTGGGTGGGAAAGAAAAAAGAAAGTGTGTGTGTTGGGGGGGGGGGGGAGAGAAGGGGGCTTTATTGCCAGACAAATACTGGAGGCTAGAAAGGAAAGTAAATAACTGAAGGTGATGGATGGTAGCCATGGCTTCCTTAAATTAGAATAAATTGCTGCAAGGGGCACATGACTGCCAAATCCCAGTGTGAAGATTCTAACCCTTGCTACAACACATCCGTAGTGAAAACAGAAATTGTGCTGCTCTACTCGCTTCAAAAGGAGTCGCTTCTCCCCCGAACCCCACAGCTGCATCGTCTGATGATGATGATGATGATGATGGTGGCAATGCTTGGCTTCAGCATAACATTCATCAAGTTGTAGCCTGAACTATATCTTTCCATTTTGCCGCAACACATGGAGCTATCTCAGTTTTAGAAAAACCTCCTTGCCATACAAGCCTAAAAATTCAATTTTTTTACTTGAAGACCCGAGATGTGTCTATGATAACACACTTGTGCCAGGTCTGCTAAGACAACAATGATTAAAAATTCCAAGTCACCACTCCCTCCCCCTCCTCCACCTGGGCAATTTAGTCCAAAATTATTCCTCTTAAATGGCAAGCATAGATTATGGTTTTCAAGTACATTCCAGATGATTTGAAATGCAAAAGCATGGCCGGGCTTTCTTTTGTCATGCTTTCAGCTGCAACATCCTAACATCTTGGATCACTTTCCTATCATAGAAAGGGAAGTACTCCTTGACTCTCACGACCCAACAAGCCATGGGAGATGCTGATTATGATCATCAGATTCTACAACATGTGGGGGTGTTTCAGCAAGTCAATTATAACAAGCGCACTACCTGAATACAAACAAGGCAGACACAATTTATGCATGAAACGATTAACTTGATCATAGCCTTAACTTGCAATGCATAAGGTAACCTTTGACATATCATAATAAAAACTGATGGATGAGATGAAGAAAGGAGGTGAAGAGTTCCCCCTGGAAGGAAGGAAGGAAGGAAGGAATTGAGTAGACTATGTACGGATCTGGCCATCAGCCAGTGTCACATCTGAAATGTTTGCGGTATTTATGAAAAGGTCCATTATCGGTGGTGTTGAGTGATGATGACTACTCTCATCCTCTTAGATGGGTGATTAGGGGCCTCGTACTGCACTTCACGATGAAACTCTCATAATAATACAAGATGATTTCCTTTAAGAGCACTATTTACAACTCTTCACTCATAGATGCATGGGATATAGATTGACGAAAAAGTATTAGCTTCATTCTGCTTTTTAATTCAATCATCATGGAAATTGCATCACAGCATTCTATTCACTGTCTTCACGAAACAGTCATATTTTTTTCTTTATGGTAACAGTCAAAGATCTTCAGTCCTTATTAACATGAAACATGTTTGTTGGAGATTGCAATTTGACAATGAGGTGCTCATTATCAGGCTTTGGTGATTTAGTCACTAGTCTTGAAGACAGTAGCCACTGGGAAGAGTTTATACATTCATCACACTTCCTCTGTATTAAGCTGTGTTTAGTTTTCCTTTCTTTGCCTGCTGCAGAGTGGAGACTAACGCTGCAGTGCAGGAAACACCATCATATGAAAAAAAAAAATGGTATATCTATGCATTTTCTGAATTCCTGGACCTTTACAATGATGATGCCACCTCAACAAGCTACAGGCTTTCCTTCCTGATCAAAATATATTTCCCTCTCTCATCTCATCAATGTTTCCCCTTTTTACCCACCATCTAGTTCTGCATTGCACAAGATATCAGAAACTATAAGTCAGCCTCTCAGTGCTGTATGTTCACTTTTGCACGTAGACACAATCAAGACCTTTTCTTGTGTATCATGTAAAATGTCACGGTCTACCTCAAAACCATCAACACAATTAAAACATTCAAATTTTCATATTCATCTATCAAAAAAATAAATAATAACAAGTGTAAAATGGTGTACTGCTGATACAAGCTGAAAAATAGGGCTCTCCAACCCATTTGAATTAAGCGAAACCCCCCCCCCCTTGTTCCCGTGTGAGAGGAATCTATTCAAGATAGTGGGAGGAGAATCACTCACAGCATGGTGCTTCTTAACATGAAGATTAACTAAACTGTGAAGAAATCATATGAAAGAATTGATATTCACACATTACATCTAGCACTTAAAATCAATGTGATGTGAAATGCTGGACTAGGCATAACTGTCATAACATATTTTTAAATGGATATTCTTGACAAAAAGTCCAGAACAACACATTAAACCAAAGGAATGTAAAAAAAAAGATAGATTCACAACGAGCATTAAAAAATTCTGTGATGTTTCATTTTCATGCAACCAACAGAAACTTAAACAGACATGAAGTCCTAAAGATGCTTTAGAACCACACACACACAAAACTTTTCCATACTTTAAATGAGATATTTCATCTGCTATTCTAAGCACAACAGCTTTCACCTTCATATGATTTTAATGATTATAGGCAAAAACAAAACAAAACAAAACAAAAACAAAGCAAAACAAGCATAACAGAGAGAGAAAGCTCTTCATACTAGCAAAATACAACTCACAATACTTTTTTAGATTGGGGAGAAAGGGAATCAGAATTGGCCAATGAATACTGCATCACATCACCGATGGGCAATAAGTGGAATGAACTCCTGAACAGAGGGAAGAAACTATGCTGCCTTTCCTACCCCCACTTTGTTTTTTTGTTCGTTTGTTTTAAATCTCTACTGAAATCTTGCACACGTCACAGGCATCACGCATTCTTCACATGCCTGCTTGCTACATTGAGAAAAGTCCTGACAGCAAGTCAAACAAATTTGCAATATCCGTGCACTCCAGCCATGAATTGTGCACATAATAATGGACAAATGTAATTTGACATCACACCAGACAAGTTTGTGAATGCTCCAGCAGCTTTTAGTGCGATGCATCTGACCAGAAATGCAGACACAATTTGATTGATTTATCCACTGATTTGATTTCAATCGATGTTTCTTTCTTTTCCAGATTCTACGCAAAAGAAGAAGAAGAAGGGAAAAAGCCCCGTAGATAATAACTTCACAAAATGAGCTGCCCACCCTTACTGCAGCCCTGCGGTGAATTCAAATAAAGGCTGGTAGTCTCAAAGTCAAGTCTCAAGTATGTCTACTTCTCTGGTGTGTCTCTACTGAAACAACCTTTTGCCTACAACAGTATCTTGAACGGTGAAAATGATTTGAGATGCTCTGCAGAAAGCAAAGTAAAGGAAATGAGAATTATCACAGCACTATTTCATGTAATGAGCAGTCTTTTACTGACACAAATATTTTGCTCTGTCTATGTACATGAGATTAAGTAAGGGTAATGTTTTTATGTTCTTCTGTTTTGATACTCTTATGCACTGATATGGGAGAAAAAACCCAAAGAAAGCAATAGAAATCCAATTTCATTCCTTCATCTCTTCATTAGTGTGGTCTGTGGAAGAGATGTACAAAACAGTTTGGATCCAGTATTTCCTATTATGGCATATGTGAACCGCTACAACAAAAGGATCCGAAAGTCGGGGAGGACAATCTTCTTAAAATGGCATGACATTATTCCCTTACTCTTCTACTTTAATTTCATATATAGCACAACACATAAAAGTAATCGGTTGCAGAGATATCGATGATTTTATTAGCACATTTCAAGTGGTTGTGGAAATCAGAGTTTCAAGAAAAATGCCTTCAAAGTTTTCGTTCCGACGTTATCGTGATCAAGGGGAGGCGAGACAGTTTTCACCGCTTGATAATAGAAGGTATGCTCCTAGCGACCTCCGCGATGTTCATTCAAGCGTAGCGCCAGCGGTCTACGTATGACCAATCAGTAATCAGGATGCCATGCACTGACCAATAAGACCACTCCTTCATTGCTAGGGGTGGAGTCTAGCTGCTGCGCTAAATCCAAATCTTCGGACACGTTTCTGTTACATCGAAAGTCATAAATTCACGGCCCAGAAAAATGCTGATTTCTCGCCTTTCATTTGATCATTTAGCTTCGAAATTTCGGCAGATGATAGACAAAACATTAGACTACAAAATTATGCCAAAAACAGAAATCCGATTGTTTTGACCAATTTTGATGATGTGACTTCAAACTTGATTTTCTCGGCTCACCCGTCAGCGACTTTAGGATCCTTTTGTTGTAGCGGGTCACATATAGCTAAATGTGTGTTTTCACATCTACCGCTGATAGTAGATTACATTCATTCTTTCATCTGTACCTGATCACTATCTCTTGATGTACCTGCTATCTATTCCCTCTCATTCTAGTTCTCTTCTTTTTTCTTTTTCTTTTTTTGGGTACTCTCTATTAAAAAATGTGTAGTAAATGTGTGTGCATCTAACAGGCTTGCTTTAAACCACTACACAAATCCATGTTTGCAACAATGGGCAATAAAACTTGGTAAACTTGTATTTGGAATGGGTTCACCTTGTGATGGTCATGGATTGAAATACATACATTTTGCACAATAGTGCAGGAACTCCATGCACAGTCTGCTGTACTGTGTCTGGCATGATAGACTACTACCAAGTGGTTTTTATAGTGCTATTCCACGGGTCTAGGGCAATTACCCCCTGGGCAATTACCCCGGGCCCTTCCCCTGGCCCTAATCCTAATCCTAATCCTGAACCTAATCTTAACCCTAACCCAAACTCCTAATACTAAACCTAACCCTAACCCTAATCTTAACTCTAACCTTACCACTAACCAGTATTTAGCCGGGGGGTAATTGCCCTCTGGGGGTAATTGCCCGGATACGCTATTCCACACCTCAGTCCAGGTTGACTTCAATATGAAAGCAAACTTACACAAACATATGGTATTACAGTTTCATCATAATTCAACCCAAAACAAGAAATGAAACTTAGATTTTTCACTTGTTTACACAAAAGAGTGATATTTCATGGAGCCACATACCCAAATCTAAGGAGTTAACAGGTGTGTACAGTTCTGGTCGAGGTGAGGATTTAGCTTTTAACGTTTTGCGAGATATTCAGAAACCACTCTATGAGATGTCAACGAGCATGCAATTCTAAGGGGTATCAAAAGCTTATTTGATGAAAATCAGTTTCGAAATGGCTGAGATATCCAAAAACAAGGTGAAACAAAGAGATCCTAATAAAGTTGTGGCCTGTCGCCTTTTATTATTATCACTTGTTTGGATATCTCAGCCATTTGAAAACCAATTTTCATCAAATAAACGTTGAATCCTTTCATATTTCATAAGAGGTTTCTCATTATCTCACTTAAGAATGTTCAAAACATGAATACCCACCTCAACCAGTACTGTATACAGTCCCTTTAATAGTGCACTCTTTACACAAACTCTATTCAGCTGACTAGTCTATTTCCACAAAAAAAAGGATTAAAAATAGTTTAAAAATATATATGTATATATGTGTAGATATGTGTCCAAATGTGTGTATGTGTGTGTGTGTCTGTCTGTGTGTATTCCTTTTTCATTATATACTGGTACACTGAGTTCTCAATGAAATGATTGTTCATGCTTGCTGGGAGAATTTCATCACACATTTACTTGAATTCTGCCTAACGAAGAGAATTGTGCATTTTGCCTTATACCCATCCACTGTAGTCTCAACAGAATGTCTTTTTTCTGCACTTACTCAAGACTAGACAACCTTTCCATATACTACTGCATTTTAATAATTGCATAAACTGACATTATAACTAAAGTGAATAAATTAATTTCTGTAGTTCACGGTAACTGTTTGCCAAAGGAACATCTCTCAGTTTTCATGCATACTACCACAGTAAATGGCAAAACAGTCTGTATAAAAGAAAAACAAGATGAGAGTGAGTCTGCTTTGTGGAGACTAAACCCCGGTATGGCTCATTAGTGCAAGCAGCGAAGTGGTTTTGAAGGATGACCTGGTTTGGGAGATGGAATGCATTTTGCCCATGTCGGAGATACCTGTGGCATCGGTGAAGTGAAAACAGGACCAGAGGACTTCATTACAGTCATAATACCCTCAGGATAATTCTAGCCCTTTCTCCATCCTCTCTTGACCTCAAACAACATACATTGCCGGCAACACCCATAGTCAGGCTGTACGAACACAGATTCAGATATCGCCATTTCTTCCCTCCACTCTCCACATCTTTTTTTTTTTCATTCTAATTAATATCATGACACCTTGTCCAATTCTAATGCAATGCCTAAGAACAGGGCCATCTTGTACGAGACATTTGTCAACTGTGGCTGTCCAATGCTGCTGCATGTCAGGAGTGGACGGTGGGGGGGGGGGGGGGGGGCGGCTTATGCAAATATCTGCACCATTATCAACATCACCACGACTCTTCAAATATGACCAACATTGAATCCCCCTCATTAGTGGCATAGGGCCAGACTGAATAGAAGACCACTGTCGCTGCTCTGCACATATAGGAAATGAGTTGGATCACTTCTGAGCTTTCTTTTCCACTTTCTATTTAGGTCATCCAAGCATTTTTCGACTTGATCTATATAAATTTGTCTACGTATACCACTTAGGGTAATTATAGTGCCTATCACTGACTTAAATCTTACAATGGGTTGATAAATTAGATTACCAGATTTCATATAACATTCTAACAGCCTCTAATATTAATGTAATCCAAATGATCTCAAAAGCAAATATGGTCATTCTTTTCAAATAATAGATTTGACAACATGAGTGTAAGGGATGCACAGGGTAATCTTGCTTCTTGATTAAAAAAAAAAAAAATATGCAAGCATGCATCTATTTTTATTCCACAGGTAAATGTTGAACTGGAGTCGTACACAAGAGCATTATATGACTGAAAGACACTTCATTCTCTCTTTATTCATTTTTGTTTCAAATATTCTGTTCATGACTGCATATGATTCCTTGTTGGGGGAAGATAAAAATATTGTCTAGATGCAGTATGTGGGCATGCAGAATTGCAAATATCTGCTCTTTGTTGGTTCTGCTGTATGGATTCTCCCTCTGCCACACTCCACTGTATGACTTGCCCTCATTCTGCTATCACATGTTAGAGATGCCTAGCTGTTATCCAAAATGAAGACGGGGAAAAAAAAAAGGATGCCGTGTCGGCACCTCCATAGAGGCAATTTTTGGTCTATGATCGCCAGGCTACCCTTTCAGTCACATATCTCTCATGTTGCAATTCCAGCACACATATCTGTTTCACTTACTGACTCTTTCACATCAACCTGGAAGCTAGGACTCCACTCTCCTCCTTCACAGCACCCTTTTTCAGAATGAATTCAGGGGGAAGTGTAATCAACACTCAGCTGCTAATGTCACGCAACTCCATTATTACACAAGTCTACATAATGCAGGTATTTCATTCCTCTTTGGCCATACTTCTGTAGCAACCTGTCGCTACAGAGGCATTGCTGCACCTCTGTTGCTACAAAGCTACTGCTGTTTCAGGCATAAAATGTCAGTGATGTAGGTCTACGAGGTTTTGTGTTGAAAGTGCAATTATTCATCTCCATCAGTTTACTATCTGGAATACATTATACCCTTGTCATCATAAATGACATAATTTCCAAAATTAGATTAACAATCTAGAATTTCACACTCAAAAATGTACAGCATCGGACAGAAAAGTACTTAGACCATGGGGAGCACGGTGGGACTTAGGGAGATAGCTCTAAGGTTGACAGTATGAAGTTAGATTTGAAAGTCACACATATGCACTTCTGCTCATCATGCCCAGAAATAACAAGCACAAAATACGAAGTAGTGTGACCTGGCTGATTTCTCCCTGTTGCATGAAAATACTTAACTATAAAATTTCTAATTAGGACCTCTACGCAAAACTCAAAAAACAGTGTACAGTTCAGACAACTTCATCTGTGAACAAGTCTTTCTAGGGAGAAGGGTGGGGGAACCGAAAAATGTATATTGTACATCTTCATCTATAGCGGAGTGGGTCATATGGTATTGTCTCTTGTTTGTTTGTTTATTTGTTTGTTTATTTGTTTGTTTGTTTTGATAAGAACTGGTGTGCAGAATTTCCATGAAGCCAGGGTCTACGTAATTCTCCCTATTCCATGTAAATATACACATTTCTTCGCTAGCAGTCAGGCACATACACTGGCCATACACTACATGCAAATCAATGAGGTGAAAAGAGAGAAAAAAAATCCCCCCACAAGCATTTACTGTAAAACAAGGAATGTTTGTGTGCATTTTAATTTCGCAAATTTCATGAGAGTCAAGATTCACGAAACTAAAATGCACGCTAAAGTCCTTGTCTGCACTATATGCATTGAATGTAGAGGCAATTTGGGAAAATTTCATGCCGCGAAAAAGACCGTCGGCTCCAATTCACGAAAATTTCATGCCGCGAAAATATCATGTTTTACAGTATGTTCATCATACTCCTCCTCTCTCTTCTGTGAAGGAAAATATACATTTGCCAAAGAAGGAGAAAATAAAAAAAAGAAGTCTTATACACTACTGAAGCCAACTGCTGACAGAATTGTTTTTTGTCATCACATTTACAAAAGGTTAAACCAATTTATGTATTACACATATCATATTGGACCATGATTACCAGTAGAAGATTATGAATTACTTGTTAAAGAAGAAATTAAATGCTGCCACTGTAACAAACTACAAACAAAAGTTGCCTACTTACATTTAGAACAGCTATGAATATGGCAAGCAGAAGGCAGTATGCCTGAAGTGACGTGCATTCTTATGTTTACTTTGTTTGAAAGGTTACTCTTGTAGGTAGAGCAAACAAAAAACAGAGTAGTAGAAGTTAATGTAGTTCACAACAACAACAAAAATACGAAGACAAAAACAATGTACCCTTGATATGACCAGCATTCTACCAAAACAAGAAATTTTATGACAGATGACTATAATTGATAGCTTCCTTGATGTAGGAGCAAGGATGAGTTGATACACTTTCACAGAATCAGTAAAGAGAAGTCATGTCATGTGATGTAACACTACTCCCAAGAAATTTTCTCCCATATTGAACATCCGGTTCTGCTACGCTATTATTCTTGTGAATATTTTTCAGAATTTCAAGGTAAACTAAAGGTCTGTCAGGGAAATTGAGAAGTGATGTAAAACGAGGAATGTTTGCATGCATTTTAATTTTGCAAATTTTGTGAGCGCCAAGATTCACTAAATGAAAATGCACACAAAAAGTTGTTGTCTACACTATATGCATTGAACGCCAGTGGCAATTCGCGAAGATTTCATGCCATGAAAAAGGCCGTCATCTCCAATTCGCGAAAATTTCACGCCGCGAATGTATCATGTTTTACAGTAGATATGAAATGGATCTGTTTCATACAAATTTTGATGATTAGTATGGTGAAAATCATTCATCTGTTCCTGAATATGTTATGGCACTTCATTTTGAATTAATAGTATTAAAATGCACATGCCATCAAAAGAAAAGCAAAGAGATAATAGAATCAAAATCTAATCAAAGTCATGTCCTGCGAGGGTACTACTTCTACCAGAAAAACTCATGGGATTGTACTGACATCATAACACAACACTAATTTGTTGGATTTTTTGTAATTAATTAATTGATTAATTGTTATAGTTAATCAATTATAATTTTTATAGCAAAAATGCAGAAACAAAGCATGAAACAAACAATTATCTCTCTGCCATATGCCATTAGCAGCTTGATACTCCAAAACATCCTTGCTTAATTAAGACAGAATCAAACAAACAAAACCTTCAGACAATTATTATATTTTGTGAAATGAGCCCCACTCTTTTTCTCCATGATAGCTCCCTCTTTCCCTCCCTCTCTCTGAAGCCGTCTCTCTCTCTTTGACTTTAGTTTCATCCATTGAGTGAGAATCTTACTTGGGTCTTCCCTGGGAGATGGAATTTGCTGCCCCTAATTTGTGCGGCAGGTGAAAGCTGCTAATAAATCATGCTGCAGGTGTTGATTACAGAGGGCCTGAGCTTGGGCTCCACAAATGCCCTTGTTCAACTTTGATCGTGTTCACGTAGTGCAGAACCTGTATGTCTGTTTGTGTTTTTGTAGTTCTGACTAAATAAGCATAATATGTCTGTTTATGAGGTAGAATAAGAGCATGTTTATAGCACTAATTTTTTTTCCCCGATACATACTATAACACAGATAAAAACAAACAAACAAACAAACAAGAACCTGAGCTTTGCAAAGACAACACAAATTGTCCTGTGATGAATAGCCCCATCACCTGGCTGTGTTTCCGATGACACAGATGTTTTCATAGCGTTGCCCATCACTACCAGACCGATTTGCTAGGGTCATATTTACAGGGTCAATTGGAGCCTGAGGCTCTTCCGCAACTGGTGGTGTAATGATTCAAGATTCGCTACTTGCAGTCACACACAGGAGTTCAGGTATTATGCATTGCAATGCAAAAATTGATTTGATTTGCAAACCATTCACACACAGCAACTGCAAAAATCACTTGGCTGTAAATTGAGTGTTTTGAATCTCCTAACTGTACATAGTACGTTATCGGTATGTGGACGTAGTGTGTTGAGTGGGAGCTACAGCGTAGGGTTGCTATGAGATTAACAATATTAATGGTTTCTTTGCTTGCCTTCCACACAAACTGTTTTACTGGAAAATCCTCTCAAACTGACATTTTTTTGGGCTGTTTCCATCATCAGCTTACTATATTGCATCAGTTGTGCCATGAACATGCCTATTAAAAAAAGGTACAAAGAAAATACAGTTTGAATGAAATCTCATTGTACTTGAAGCAGTGTTCGTTCACCTGTACGATGTATTTAGTATTGCTACACTTATATCAGGCTCCTGATATTCTTTCAGAAAAACTACAATGACACAATGCTGTAACAAATCCTAGACAGAGTACACAACTGTTGAGACAAAGCAGAGATAAACCATTACTGACTTATACATACTGTGTACCATGTTCAATGGAAAGAAAGAAAGGTGAACGCATTATATCCATTCTCTTCCCCCCCCCCCCCCCCCCCCTATGACTGGAGGCGATATTTGTTTAGATCCTTTTAAGGGGGTAATCTCTCATTCCAAGCAGAAGACAAATGTCTCTGAACCATCCTTCTCAGTCGCGTCTCAGCCTGCCCCAGAGGACTTGCTTATTGCCAATCTTTTGTTTAGGGATCAAATGGCAAGCAGTCTTGATTGGACGGAAGATCTTCACTCACAGCAGCAACCTGAACTTTACGACAACGAAAAAAGAAAAAAGAGACTATGTCAGGATGGATGCTTTTCATTCCTACACAGGCAAAATATAGCTCTGTCCCCTGTTGCTTTGAGTTGCTCCTCAGCAACCATACCCAGATTGTTGGAATATATGCACCAAGATATTGATTGCAATCACTTGCTAAAAAACAGAGGCAGTGAAATATTCCAGGTTTCTTTATAATTTGTATGATTATTATCACTCCAATTTGGATGCTGCATAAATTACTGAAGACCGCCATGTCTCTTCTCTTTTACGGTACATGACAAACTTGTTATGAATGAGATAATTTACAAATGATGCACAGGTCTGAGTGTGTCAGTCGAAATTGTGTGCATATAAAGGTAACTATGGAATGCTTAACTCACAAGGCAAAGCCGAGCGGGTTTAGGCTAAATTCCATAGTTACTGCATGCACACAATTCTGACTGATGCATGAAATGAATGTGCATCATTTGTGTTATAGAATGGGGACAATTTTCTTGCCAGAAATCTATTTTTTGATCATGTTACCTGGTGGCAAATTTACTGGATGCATTTCCTTTTGGCTTGTCATAGATGAAAGCCCTAAAATCATGCATCCAATATTTCAAACTCCAACCATCCAGTCATTACTGAACGCATGGTAAAAGCACTGGATGCATGGTTTTTAAGCCAATGGGCTTCTCTTATTGAGTGCGAGAACGCTTGCTTAATGCGCGAACCTTTGCTACAAGTGCACGTACACTGGCTACAAGTGCGCAGTAACATGTTTACAGTGGCTGTCCTCTGTGAGGCAGCGTGCGGTATGTGCAGTAAAAATCAACATACAGCTCTCGATCAATGAAATCGCAGGATTATCGTTACCCATTCTATAACAGAATTTGTGTATCATTCTCTATCTCTTAGCACTACAAATTGTATCAATGTATCTGCATCAGACTTTTTCCTGTGAGAATATGAATATCATTGTTCTCAATTTTGTGTTCGAAAAGAGCTTAGCCTTCACACATACACGTACAAGCTGTAACTAATACTAGTCTCTAATTTCTTTTTAATAAACATATATCTATTTATATTATTCATAAATAAACTTAATGCCTTCTTTTTTAACAGAGAAAAGGAGGTTGTCATTCTATTCAAAATAGACAGCATAATTTTTCGCACAATTACATCACATGTTTCAATACCTTGCATGTGATTTTACTGCCATTGAGTGAGCCCTGCAGCATGCTAATGGGAGGGCTTTGAATTCAAATCTGGCTACAACACAAGAGTCCTGACAAACAAGATAGGTAGGGACAAATTACACCTTAGTCTTTGCCACTGCTATACTATGCTCAGCAGGTGACCAGTACAGAGATTGGCCAAGCATGAGGGTGGGGTGTCTGTCTGAGATGGAGCATCATGAACACGCCACGACTCGCAATCCCTCTTCACGCTACGCTAAACGTCCCGCGTATCATGTCTTCCTACCTCAACACGACGCTCGGGTACATCACCCTCTACTTGAACTTTCCTCTTTTCCCCCAGCATGTAGAATTCCCTCAGACAACCTCTCCTGAGCCGCGCAAATTTCCCCTCAGAAAGCTACGATCTCATCAACGCCGGACTCATTGAAATACTGGAGTAAAGCCTCAATTCGCTGAAATAATCTCCGAGGAGGATATTTATTCATCAGGATATTCTAATTCACGTTTGCAGCAAATAACAAAGTTCAGCCAAGAGAAGATATTGACTTACGTATTCATTCCACTTCTGCTTTGCTGTGCAGAAATTCTCATTGACCTTTCTCCACCCTCTACTTTTGGTAAGATGAATAACATACAAACCCTAGTTGTATAATCACCGCTGTCAAGTTTTAATGCTACAATTAGCATCCATTATGCAGTCTACTCAAAGACTGCAAGCACACGCCCTACTCCCATTAATACACGGGAACAAACTTGCATCTCATGACGTGCACTGTGCTGCAAATCATCCTTTGTACTACTACCAATGTCCAGTCCACTAGGAGTGGTTTCATGTGTTTATGACATGTTAATTCAATTTCTTTCATTGGAGTCATACAAACAGGCTGTTGTGCACATGCCAAACTCGGTAGTTAATACAGCTCTGTTCATTTTGGGTACAATACCATCACTCTCTTTCCCTTCATAAGGCCTAAAGAATTGCACTAGATCCACACAAGCTACAGTGTACATTTTGTTCAAAGAACCTAAAATTCCTTTCATGCATGTCAAAATGAAAAGATATAACAAACACAGCCTGTGCGTGAAATTGCATCAATGACAAATTGTTTTCTTATGACAGTTGGTGTTGTGAAAAAGGATCCAAGTGAAGAAAGACTGATGGTTAGCTCTTTATGCTCTATTTCTATTTAAATAACAATGTAAAAGTCTCTTGGTAAGGGAAGCATTGCAAGATTTGAGTCATTCTGAAGAAAACGAACAAACAAAATATTAAAAAAAAAAACCTGGTAAGGCTTTTACTTGAGGGTCATAGCATATTTTCAATTAGGCACATTCTTGAGTTGTCTCATGTCTTGCAAAATCACCATCCTCAATATACAGTATCCTCTTCTATCTAGTTAAATAAAACTTCAAATAATTTCAACTTTCTGTCATCAATAACTGATCCTCTTGACAGATATTCTCATCCCTTCAATCTATTTTTCAGTTACCTTGTTTTGACATTTGACGGTTAGATTCAAGGGCAACCTACTTTGTAAAAAGCTAATGATTTTACTACGCACCACTACAAGGCAGTGGCTTACATCATCTAGTATTGTGCTTTCCTTGGTAAAAGCATCTGAAGTTCAACGCTGAACCAATTCAAGCCACCTTCCCCTCAACTTCTTAACTTTTACAGTGCAATAAGAACTAAAATCACAAATAATGGAAACATTTATCTGCAAGAGGACACCTGAGGGATGACTTTCCATAAATGGCTGATATGCAAAATGTTTAACATTGCTGGATCCTCTATTTCAACACCTACAACTTTTGTATTAGGAAATATTAACAATACTACAGTGCAGCTATTGACCAAATGGAAACCTGGTTGATCTTTAGGCTTCTGCTTTCTCTGAAATCTAAATCTGAAGCTTTTGAATAGCAGTATAGAATGAAGTCTAAACAGGGCTTTGTCTATTTTATAGAATCATATCTTGTGGTTTACTGCAGTATTTCCCCCTTTTCAACTTACAAGCTACATGAAAAAGTGCTTGAATACCGTACAAAAACTTTTCAATAAAATGGTCAGAAGTGGTGCTAACATTGTAAATTACTACAAGAGTAAACTGATGTTTGTAAAATCTGAGGATGATTTGATAATACTTCCCTAGGAATCGCTATTAGAGCTGTAAAGCTCCTTTCCTACGTCCTGCACTGAATATGGAATAGGTCACTGTACTTTAAATGGACCGTTAACTTTAAGGGCCTTCTGTCAGAAATGATCTTCCCGGAGGTCAACATTTCTATCACTCATTTCCGTGGTGTAGGAACATCCAATTTTGAGCATTTTCATAATGAGGTGAAGAACCCCTCCTTTCAACATTTGACCTAAACTAATAAACTCCCATTAGGTCATTGTCTTCTTGTTATGTGTGCTGCAAGGTCAAAAATTACACTTGCCACTCTCTGCAACTCACTGGATTCATTTTACTCCCATCATCTTCTCTCGTAATCTCCCTCTCTCTCTCGCTCTGTATTTTGCACAAATGCACGTCTGATTTTGTTTTCATTTTGTTTTGTCATGTTTCATTCCCATTTCCGGTCTCAATCAGGACTACGACACTGTGAGGTCGACCTGTGTACGATTTAGAGATATGAATTGATGCTGTGCACCTCTTCCCAATGAATTGATTTTGATGCTAGAGGAAGCTAATTGTCATCCTCATTATTGGACAAATTGGGGCCAGTGTTCATCTAAAAGTCACCCAGCATTACCGTGTGACACAGTGACGTCAAGTTGCCGGGGGAGACAAGGCCGAATGTGTTAACAATCATTAATCTTATTAGGGGGAAATTGCAAACATGCATATGAAAATGAGTCTAACCTGTAGACGGTGACATTCTTGGTCAATAGGACAACTACAGGTTTGTGTACACATACACCATGATAATTAGTAGTGTAAGCAGCTACAAATGAATATCTTTTAAAGTAGAATTATCTCCTCATATGACATTTCAGAATGAAAAAAAAAATGTTACATGCATTTACTTTCTCTGTAATCTAAAAGGAAAGGTTATGAGAAATCTATCAAAAAACTCAATGATATCCATCTGACTTTTACATCAGAATAAAAAAAAGGCAAATTTAGAATGTCTGAGATTTCAAAATTTGAATGTAAAATCTAGCATGTAGGGCTCTCCTCTGATCATGCTATCATGATTCTTTAAGAAAACCCACCGAAGTGACAACAGTCCACATTACATGTTCTATGAATGATAATCAGTAAGCAGTGCATGTAAATGAACAAGCTTTCAAAATGACTTTGATCTTCTATGAAACAGCCCTGAACACAATGCATCTTACAATCATGCAGTTACATGTAACTTGCATTATAACCAATTGAAGATATTAGGCGATTGCTTCTTCGTTTTTGTTTTTTTTTAATGAATCATCTCAGTGGTAAGGAGGATTCATCAGTCATTACCACCTATAAATGATTCTCATCAATTCCAATATATCACCAAGGTTAAAGCTCTTCCAAGGTCATTCATTGCTCACTCAGCGTGAACAGACAAAGAATATCCAATTTCAGCACGGAAGACATCCAGTTTGCGGCTGGCTTGCTCTCAGCGCTTCAGGGTGCTGCCTGATCCAATGCAAACAAGCGAAAAGGAGCACAAACGCCTCATGTCACCCCTTTCGGCAGAATGCACAGTAGTAGGGCTACTCGGCACAATTTCCTCCTCACATTGAATATCACAGTTTGTGAGCCTAGCAAGAGACAAGCACACGCCTCACATCGGCATACAATTGATCACTATGCTAATGGATTTACCCTGACCATTTATCTCCGTTCCACTCTATCCCATGTGACGTCTTTACTTATTGCAAAGGCACATACTTATATAATATTGGATGGCCTTGAGATTGATACAAGGAAATATTGGACGAGCTATGCACAAATATTGGACGAGTCGAAGACGAGTCCAATATTTTGCTTAGCGAGTCCAATATTTCCTTGTATTAATCGAAAATAGGACATTCATTATCATCATTATTATCCTACAGAGGATTTTAGCAAAGAATGTTTTCACTTTGGCCTACCCTTTCTGTCTCCGACTCCGAGTGCTGTTCCTACTGTGTAGTGATCCTGACATGGGGTATGGTACATGTACACTCTTCAGTGCAAGTTAATCCACTTCAGTCTCTGATAAAACAGTGATCTATGTATCCAAGGTAGCCGTCATGTTACTGTTAGACCGAGATCTAGCTAATTTAGACCAGAATTAGATGTATTAGTATCCGAGATCTGAGAAACAATTCACGTCACATCTACCGTAGATCGTGAAAGATCGAATTAGGCTACTACTACCACAACTAGGCTCTAGTCCTACTGTGCTGTATGTAACGTACTTGTACACACGTACGTACATGTACAGTAACTGTAATATGCATATCGCGCATGCAAATGCAAGCGCAGCGGCGGCGGCCGGCTACATTATATCGCGCAGGGGCTATCTAGCAGTAGCGCTGAGCATGCAGAGCTGCAGATCAATCGTCGCCTTGCGCCTGCATGCACAAAAAAAAATGCAACTTGTTTTCATCAAACCTAAATTTAACTTCCTGTTATGAAAGTGATATTTTGAAAAATTGTGTGAAAAACAATTTCAACTAATTGATATATGAAATTTATTTGTATAAACACAGAATTTTAGAAGAAACGATATTCTAGTTAATTCGTGATTGACCAATCACAGACGTTTTTACTTCTTATTTCAGGTCATCTCGTATATATCTCAACCAAACACGGTGCAGTTTATAAAAGCTTTGGGGAATCCCCCTCTTGCCGTCCAATATTTTAAATATTGGTCGCCTCGGCAAAAAATATTGGTCGAGTTCATCAAACTTTTTAAGTGGGTTGGAGGTTATGAGGTGCGTCGACAAAATAACACTTGTATTTGGGCTCTAAAAATCCTCTGTATGGATAATAATCTTGTATATCTGTACATGTCTAAATGACAATATAAACAAATTTACTTATAGTACGGTACTTAAAAATGCATTTCACATCTTTGTGTGTACATTATGAGGAAAACATAGGTCTATCAAGATAACACACAGAAACCGTTGGCTGAAACCTATAAAGATCACAACACAGCCAAAAGTATCTTGAGAATTTTCCTTTACAAGTGTGGTTACACTCAGAATGCTGCAGGAAGTTGGTTTGAAAAAGAAAATACTTTCAACAGTAGTAGATGTCCTTGGCATTTATCATAATTTGATAAAAATGTTTTTGTTATAAAAATCCAATCTTTTACACTGGGTTGGTGTTTTTCTCTCAGCTATTAACTTGTCTGGAGAAATACATTTTTGTTTTTGTGTTTTTCAAGCAACTACAGGGAGCTGTGCAACTCTTTCGTGATTTATTATAAAACGAGAGAGAATTACGACATCAAATTGGATTTGAAGGACATATAGAATGAATAAACACAAAATTCACCAGTATGATTATGAGGACAATCTTAAATGAAATCTTTGTTGTTCATTCTTTAACATTACAACAGAAATCTCCTTTTACAGTACATGTGGGACTTTCTTTTTCTTGAAATCATTAATAAATGCTGCCATGCTCACAAATTCACCACACAAAGATTGCAAATAACAGCTTTCCTCTGGATAATATGAACAATCAGCATAGATCTGTTTATTTTTTCACAAATAGATGCAGCCTTTCACGTCTTCTCTAACTCACAAGTGGAGTTGCCATGGTAATGGAGGATGGCATTGAGAATGAAATATATTATCTCTGGACAGCAAACATGAGATCTGTCTTAAATGTCATCTTTGTTTGTTTCCAAGGTCAATGTAAAACTCCTCCATTATGAGAACTACTGTGGTATTTCCACAGTCAATGAGGATTAATCTATTATGGATTGGCACTTAACAAATCAATTATGACTGGCCTCAATTCTGTATTGGATTTTCTCATCCTGGAATATGGAATAAGATATCATACTCCAAAAACCACAGAGATATGCTGTGACTGCATGTCTTTTAACGTCTGAGCGTCACGGATTGGCATTTAACCCAATGAACATGAGTCCCGAGAATACTCAGGCAGGTCTATGGGAAATGTGTGCTATAGCAAAAACAGTCAGTCCTCAACGGGTTAAACTAATTGGCTCTGGAAGAGTTAAGAAATTATATTTATATATCTTAGATTACATTGCTATTTTATGGAACAGGTGGGCACCCAATCCATTTTTTTTTCAAGATCACATCTCGATTATGGCATGCAAATCTATCATCAGGGATCCAGAAATAGACTCAGCTATTCTTGAGTCTGGCAAACCATAATGAGAGGAGAGAGATGTTGGCAGTCATATGAAACACAAGAGTCACAGTGCAGAATCTTCAGACATTAATACTAGTGGAGTGGGACTCTGCGGTATACTTGTTTCAGATCTCAAATGATGTATTCTCGCTGTGACAGCACAGAGAAGAACATGGCGTTGACTAGAAAGTCTAGCACTGTATTTTCTTTTACCTTCGTTAACACATAGCAATGAGTTCAAATATTTGCTGTCAAAGAAAGAATATGACTGCTATTCATTTCCTGCCACCCCACTCCCCACCCCTATGATTGAACATTTGACAGTCATGACTAAAGATCGACAAGGGTAGAACGAGATGAAGAGTTACCACTTATGGCAAGACTGACATCTACAGTAATTTGAAGTCAAAATGTCTACTTCACAAGAGCAAAGTGGATGGCAACTCTTCATTATACAGGACCAAACTGGGAGCAATCACAGGGTGGGATTTTTTCCTCTTGATTTTTTTTTTCTCCTGCTTGAAAGTAATTTGCAAATACAGAGTGAAGGAAGACAAAAATAGGAAGGAATAGTAAGACACTCAATTCTATTTTTCAGCAGAAATACATTCCTGAAATGTATCTTAAGTCCTCAGTCCCTGTCACAAGAAGGCATCGCAAAAGCACTCTTAGGCTGCCACTCCATTTCCTATGCATAACAGGGAGACGGGAAGAAATGCATGAGGGAGGAAAAGCAGGGGCAGATTTTAGGAGATACTTCCCGTGAATGCACAAAGGGAGTAACCCACATCTGGTAGACTGTTATAGACCAGAGATGCCTATCTTAGCTGTCTGGGTAAAGGGCAATCTTCTGATCATTGTTAATAAGACTCGGGTGAATAAGGGCGTCTGCCGAGAAGGTGCCCGGAGGAGAGGTAGCTGGACTCCGCCCGGAAAAAAAAAGGAGAGATAATAAATTGGACAGCTAGATTTGACTGGAAGGCAAGTGTCACAGAAGTAGTGGGACAAAATGACGATCACGTAGGCAGCAAATTAGAGCGCCCTCATAATCTCATTCTGAGGGTAGTTTACCGTCGTGAGAGACTAGTCATACATTCTGACACTCTGAAATCGTATAGTCATTTAGAACACACACTGTGGCATGTGCACACACCATCATTATGCATTCAATGCGTTCCAGCACATTCACTGACTGCAACGTACAATGTGTACATTGCAACTTCCTCTGGCAGAACATTACAAGATGCACAAGACTGCATTACAGAAAAAGGGCCATTTTTGCAACCAGAATTCATACAATGTAACCAATGAGCACTTCCTTTCTTTTCATGGATGTATACGTGCGTGACAGCCATGCATGTAATTTTTTTTTTTTTTTGCACGCATTTGCAAAGTTTCTTACAACTGTCATGGCTCTCATTGAAAAGCAAAATCACAAAATGGATTAGAGATACATGTACGTCAACATCCACCAGTGCAAAGGAAAATGCAGCTATGCGAAGTTACAGGATGAAACATACATATAACGTTTGACAACAAAGTTCAAAACATTATCTTTCTATTCACTATTGATTACAAGCATGTCAGATCAGAAAGAGACATTAATACAAATGTTACTATCAAAGCTTCATACTTATCCAAATTCAGTTGAATGAGTGATGACACATTTTCAAAAAATGGTAATTTTATATTATTCCTTAATATCACAAATGCTTCAAACCCCATCCTACTTTAAAACAATTCATACCACTGCATTCCCATTTCAGCTTCTTTGCCTGACTTTCAAATGATATCTATTAATCCTGAGAGTTGTTAGTATGCAAATTACGGATGAAAACATACAGTCACGCTGGCTCAACTTTGGTCATGGGTCAGGTAACAAAACAGAACTACGATAATATCAAAAGTTTCAATACATTTAAAGGTGCATGGTCCTGGTGTTTTAGTCAAATGCGTGCGCGGGCGCATGGCACAAGTTTCCTATAGAGACCTACGCTATCGACTCCTCTTTAGCGCTTACGCTGTGGCCCACTTCCCCGAGTCCGAAGAAGTCCGATTCACTGTAGTCAGTGGTCCGATCACAGTTCGGCTCATGATTCGGCTGAAGGGGGTGACCGCTTTAGCAAACTTCTTTTGTGATGTCATAATAACAAGCACATATGCACGCACCCTGGCATTACTACAGACTGCGCGATGCGCAGAGAAGACAACGAAGGCAACGTTACTTAGCAACACCTACGCAATTTACTCTTGATGACAGCTCAATTTCGCTAATCTTCGTATCAATGCTAACGGTGATCGGCAGTATCATCAACAGCGCCCTCTACACTACCTGGACTATGCACATTTAACATACCACAGAAGTACACATCTTGAAAACTGCATTTTTCCTTCACATTTAATTGGTAGAGATAGCCTCTACTGGAATAATGCACATGAGCAAGAATTGACAAGGAAACACTTTGAATCAACATTTTGATAAGATGGAAACCTTGCCCTCAGGTTACTATGCAGAAGTCTAACAGATATCTACAAGCAAACTTCATCGGCTGAGAATGAGAAGGGCGTTAAGTTGAATTGAACACTATGGGTTTAGTGGCAACTTAACGCCCTTCTCATTCTCAGCCGACGACTTGTACACCTCAAAGGAAATCATCCTCAGCCTGTGTTTGTCATTTCATTTTGATTCTACTCGTCCAATGGACCCTAAACAGTCTAGACAGAGAATCTCACTACACAGAACATCTACATTGCACACTGCCTCTCACCACTATTATAATCAGTGTAACACCATATGCCATCCTGGAAAACACTTCTCCACAAACTGATATCTAAAACCCGCATCTTTTTTCCCCCTCATTAGATTGAAATTTGGACAGTATTGGGAAAGTGTTTGCCACCTCTGGAGTCACTTTACTTCAATTTGACTTGTCCCCCTCTCCGAGCTGTTGACATTTGTAGAGAGCTAGCTTCGTAATCTCCTCAGTCAGATGTTGATAAGCTGTCATCTGGTGCCGCACATCGCTCTAAAAATGATACACAACAATGGGTGGTACCCAAGACCACCGTGCATATAATTACCGGTCCTTTAAAAGGCCAAAATTAGGACTCAGAATTCTCTGCAGGCATTATTCACAGAATGGATGCATTTTTTTCATAATGCAAACCGCTAACAGAATGCGTACAGTCTTATATGTCATGAACAGATCCAGACCAGCAGCTCAAAGTCTTGGCACAACAGGAAGCATTTAGCCGCATCAATTCTCTCCATTCCTTATGATTTGCACTGTGACTGTAAATAGTAAAAACGCCTATTATCTTAGCATTTGTGGCAATATTTTATATACAGGTTCCACAGTATTTCAGCAACGGTTGGCATCAGGACACACTTAAATGAAATTGACACAGTAATGTATTGATACAGTAGTACTGGGACTCATCCATAGGTCACAAATAATACAACAAAGAGGAGAGACATGGATCACGATTTCAAATAAGATATAAATCATTTTTTCATGTTAGAACAAATCATCTTCCTTTTGCTTTCAATCTTGCAATTAAGGTTTAGAACGCTTCTCAAAAGTCACACAGTGAACTAGTTTCACATCAAAAGAAGACGAAGAAAAAGAAGAATGGCAATATACAGTAGACAGACGGGATATGATTTATGAACTACATAAAATAGCAATGTTAACCTGTATCAGCTACAGTGACTGTATACGCTGAATATTTGCAAGGCTTTTATTTTCGCAAATTTCGCAAGTCAGGTGCTATTCACAAAGACACGCGAAAATATCGACTCTGATCATGCTATGAATATGACGTACTCGTCTACATTTCTCCATTCGGTACACGGCTTCATGGTCGCAAATTTAACCACTCGCAGAATTATCGGGAAAAATCCAATTCGCGAAAATTTAGACTCGCTAAATATATGGCGTATACAGTATCTCGTCCTCTCTCTGACAGTTTTGTTACCATGCCTGACAGAATATCTGCAGACTACAAGTTGAGTCTGACCTGAACTGATACTGCAGAAGGGTTCATATCTCACACCAGTTCCTTTTTTTAGTCCAACTAGGTCTTTCATAGTAGATAGAAAAAGTGGCCATTGAGATACTTTGACTTAAAACGTGACAACCTCATTGACATGTATACCTTTTTCCTATTCCAGTCAGTTAACATCTCTGTATACACTGAATATATTTCGCGAGGTTTTTATTTTCATGAATTTTGCATGTCGGTGCTATTAGCGAATTCAAAAAACATGCGAAAATATCAACTCTCATCCCAACTTCAATGTGACGTGCAGGCATACATTTTTTTTTTTCTGTTCAGTACTGTACTCCACAATTGCAAATTTAAGCACTTGCCTAATTGTCGGGAAGTCTCGATTCATGAAAAATTAGACTCGCTAAAAATATTGCTCATACAGTAGTTTTTGGACATTCTTAGACTATAAAAGATTATTTACACTGGAGCCATACATGTACATACATTTAACTCTTAATGTGTCATGTTCTCACGCCCGACTCAGTCGGCTGCATGCCAAATTCGCATATTTTGCTTAAACGCACAATCCTGCCCAAACTGATAGATAAATTATTGCCAGATGCCACCATATAATGAAAGCTTTATTCCTGATTCTGTTCCTCTCATTGTAGCCTGCATTGTATGGCGAGTGAATATCAAACGATGTTCCCTACTGGATTTTTTAAAAAATTTTTTTTGTCATTTTTGTCATTGTTTTATGAGCAAAAGTCAGCCTGTACAATAATGCAGCCACTGGTCATTTTGAAAGAAAAGTAATCACAAATTAGTCATTCACTGAACATCATAGCAAAGCTTGGGATTTTCCCTACAACTTTGCTCATTGAATGTCCAACATAACAAAAACTTATAAAAAGTAACATGGATTTGAAAAACAGAAAGTTTTCCCAAAGCATGCCTGTGTTGCAGTCTCAGAATGAGACACACGGGGGATTTACACTGCGGCGCATAAAGATTTGACCAGAGGGACACGTCAGATCTGATGAAGTGACAAGTTTCCAGTCTAATGTGACAATATAGCAGTTTGTCATGAAAATCAAATGAAGCCAAGAGACACTTAACCCCCTGAAAATAAGACACAGAAGGAGCAAGACGGAAGAGAAGTAATCCTCTTGTGTGGGAGGACAAAACTTGAGTATCATTGTCTCTTTAGTCTCTTCAGGTGCCCAGTTTCTCTGCATCACAGACTGAAAGAACTGAATGGCCAAGAAATCCACACAATGTCATTGCACTTGGATGGATTGTATTCTCAAAGTGTAGGGATTACACTGGGTTTTCTATTACATACACGAAGCAAGTGTCATTGTAGACAACCAAGCTTTACGGCGTCATGACATGACATGAAATGTGGGCAATTCTTCCTCTTGCATACCATGAATACTACGTTCATGTGATAGGAAGAATTTGAACTGTGGAGGAAACACAGGGCTCAACTTCATCTGACTGGTTCAAGACTACTTTCTTACACTATATTATTGCCACTGACCTAAACATAAATTACAAAATACATTGATTTATACTGAAAACATTAAAAAAATGGCAGAGACCTGCTATCTTGTTCCCACATGAAAGCATGCATTCTTGTCACTGCTTTGATGCAGATTGTAGTTGAATATCTGACAAAATTTCCACTGAAAATTTGCTTTCAGTACCGGTTACCAATGCTTCCATGCTACACAGTACATATTGTGCACATCATAATTTCACAATGCATGCATGGATGCATACTTTACTAATTTCTATGTTTATCAAGCATGAATATGGAGCATGCATGGATATACACCTACTCATCCACATCAGAAATCACAATTTTTCTCTCAGTACACAGTACAGGTTACTCCGGGGTGCCAATGTGGTAAAGCATCGCATTATTCTCAGGCATGAAAAGGCACATTTCTGGTGGAAAACAGTATCATTACCTTTCCTGCAATAGATATGTGCAGTAATAAAATTTGGGAAAACAGTGTTCATAATAAGAAATTTGTTCTTACATCCAAGAGAGATGAGTGATTTTTACATACAATGCTGCCTCTAACCTTATGGACGCAGCCATTCCTTTTTCTAATTTTTTTCCTTGACCGCTACAGGTGTACATTATTTATGGCACAGACACACAGAGCATGCGGCAGAATCTAAGAAATGAGGACGAAGACCTAAATCCAGTATTCCCAGAATATATTCATCTGCTATCCATGCACAGAAGAGAGGAGGAGGGAAGACAAAAGGAGAGAGAAATGACAGGAGAAAATAAGTCTAACGGAGGAGAATCTTGATATTGGAGCCACAGGGGGAATGACTGGGGACCTCAGCTAATGAATAATGATGCCTCAAAATACCTCCACTGCGCCTGCCCATTTAATGATGTGCTCGGGAGTGGGGGAGGGGGAGGGGGAGGGGGAGGGGAACAACCCTATCCTCTTTCAAGCATTTCTAAATGTCACGGGTCTTGTTTGCTGTGATACACGCACACTATCTTCCGTGTCTGTGCACAGACGAAGTGGTGGAGGCTACACGGCAGGGGATACAAGCTGATGGTATGCAGCTCAGAGACCTAGTTTGAGATGGGGGAAAAGGGGGGGGGGGGACAGGAGACTCAAAAAGAGGAAGGATGTGACTCGCTAGTATCCCCAAAGCATCATCTCCCATGAATACAAGTACTATTAAAGTGATAACACTCCCTCCCTTGCACACACTCTACCAAACAGGTACTGACACCTTCATAATCTCATCTCTTTCTCTTCTCCTTCCACCACCAATAACCCCTTCTCTTTTTATTTCCTCACTTGCAGATTTTTATTTCAGTACAGTATTACAAAACTTAATGAGGTCTATCATAGATTTTTTTTTATCCTTCTTTTCTTTCCCCAACTGCCACAGCTTCTATGTAATGATTCCCTTCTCTGCTGTCCATTTTTAAAAATCATTTTTCAGACATTTTTCTTTCCTTCCACTTTGTACTGCTTCTTGATTGATTCATCCATTAATTTTCCAACCTGTTTGCCCATCTTCACATCAGCTTCATTTCACACGTTTCCTAGGTGGCTACGAACACATCTCCGCTAGCAGAGCTGTGCCATTATACGCCCACTTCCATCTTCTAAAAACTAATTAAGAAGACTGCAACAATTACTGGCAAATGAGTTTATGAAACAAGTCTCCACTCCTTCCCCCATCTCGAGGGATGATACACCAAGTCTGCCATAAGTCATCTACTAAGATACTGATGGCCATGATAGGACTTGACAACCTCTCACCCAGACTAATACTGGTTACACATTTTACACTCATATCTCTGGGGATGAGGGTGTCACACACAAAATCGCCCAGACATACCCACGACAGTTTCCATTTGAAGTAAGTGGAGGGGATGGATTTAATCCAATACAGGATACCGTCTAGGGTATGGGGAAAGCACATACTGGTAATTAAATTGTATGTTTCATAAAGAGGAAGGGGTTAATATAGTTAAAATGTAACTGCTTAACTTACAGTAGTTCTCAGCAATGTGTGTGCTCTTGTTCACTGTGATGATAGTTGGCAATGATTGAAAAAAAAGAAATTATGATGATTTGGCACTGAGTATTAAATTGGCATCTAATATCTAAATAACAGATAAGAAAGTAGATAGCAGGATGGATCCAGAGTATGACATCACACTGGCATCTACAAAGCCCGACTGTCAAAATAAAACAAGGATTGTAATTACGATGTACTTCCCACCGATGAAAAACTTTTCTGAGGCGAATAAACAGAAATATAATATGACTTCATGTTAGAAAAACAAAAACAATTATAAGAGGTTATTGCTAGATTCCATTTCAGTCAGAGAACTTCAAGACATGATACTCTACAGCTCCCATAAAGGAGAGACAAAAAGGTTCATGCTGAGAATACACTGAAACAATAATTGTATCTAACGTCAATTACCGCTAAGTCGCCATTTGTGTGTAATTCCTAGCGCACTTCCGCATTGGCGAATCAACAAGAGGCACTGCATTAGGTCGCCACCCATAGCCTGCCACACATTATTAGCGTGTGTGTTATACACACACTTCAATGTAGGATTTATTTTCCGTCACCGCGTTTGAACACCTTCCTTGATCTGCCACCTAAAATCCATTCTAAATCAAAAACATCCTTGCATTAAAAATGGTTTTGTCACTTTTTACATAAATATGGGAAAATATATTTTGATTACAATTATTTGTGTTTTTACGGAGGAAAAAGGTGAATTACGAATACATTTTGAGGGTGAAGAAAATCCGTCGCGCGAGCTGATTTCTGATAGCGGCGCGATCCACGTTAGATGTGAATGTATGGCGACTTATCAGCCGTGGCGGCTTAATGTGACTGTACGTTAAAGCAAAAGACACACTTCACGTCTATCTTTATCCTGGAACTACTTGCAATTTGGCCACAATTGCTGACTTTTCAAACATCTTAGGGTGTTTATGCTATTAAAAAAAAAAAAATGAAACATTTTTTTTATGACAACTGCTCACACAGCAAATGTTATGAATACTTATAATGGGCAATACTTAACATTCAAGTCACACACCTATGGCACTAACTACCAGCAACAACTTGGCAGTTTAATGTAATCACTGAACTTTACAGAGCCTACGCCGAGCACATCTACCTGCTACCTAAGGTGGTCTTGAATATGAAATGATTTCATGCCTTCCATTAAGTCTTGAATTATGCAACGCTACACGTCATGCCCGGACATTAGTCTAGTCATCTGTAATCTGTTGCGTGCCTTTCCCAATCTCACAAAGACATAACTTATCGTTACAAGAAGGCGTATGCAAAGTGTGATGAACCCCAGATGAGAGTTGTTGAAGTTTGAAATATACAGTCTTCTTCACTTCACTCACTTTGAGCCCAAATGACAAAAAAACAAAACAAACAAAACCCACAGTGGCAAAACATTTACATTATGTAGTTTCATGCTTGCATAGGCATAGGATTTTCAGACCTAAAAATAACAGCAATTGCTAGAAGGCATTCTGAGCGCTGTGAATACCTGAACTTTTTTATCACCTCATCTGCTGATTGATGCAGCAAAAAGTATGTAAATTTTCAAGAATTCTATCAATGATGCCAGTTGTGAAAATATTAAATCGCATTTACTGAACAAAATAAAACACAATCATCCCAAACAACCTTGAGAAAACAACTCTCTACTTGGCTCTATCTATTCCACAGGATGTGGAAAAAACAAAAAGGCAGAGATATATGAGAAAAATTACAGATATGAAGATAATTTTTTTTTAAATCACATCTGATTGGTAATTGATGAGCTGCTACCATAAAGCTGCAATTTTTGTCGGCTGAATAGGCTGTGAAAGTGGTAATAAGTGAAATCATATCCTGTAGAATGTAAACCAAAAATCTGCATCATAAAGCCATACAAACTTACGATGTATATACACGTACTCTATCTCGCAGCAACAGTGGGATAGAGATGCAAAACTTATGAGCCACGGAGCGAGAAAAGGGCCCTTAGAGCATAAAATACCAAAAATGAGCTTTCACCACATTGCAGAATGAACTCTGACATATTTAGATATATTCAAACCGTTTTCTGAAATTCCACTCCTAAATGCTCCAATTATGACATTTAAGAAAGCATGTTTTGTCCAAATCCTGCCACTTTTTGATGCGCCAATGTGCAATCAGCTAGCTAGCTGATCTTTATTGCATGTACTGCTTTGTCAAACTTCTGCGCCGTTTTATGGCATTTGTGTGCGACAGTGCTAAGGGCCTTTTTCTTGTATCATGGCTCATGTATATATATGACAATGTTCGTGTTGATGAGAGAATGGTATCCAATCACATTAAAAAGTAATGCTCAGTGACCTTTTCTTTGTGCAGCCCCTAGATTATGGAATAAATTACTACTGGATATCAGGAAATTTCAGTCAATATGCACTTTCCAATCAAAATGGATAACATTTTCATTATAATATGGAATTATTTATATTTGCCGTCTAATATACGAGAAAACAACAAATAC
The DNA here is from genome assembly GCF_040938485.1 of Diadema antillarum. NCBI lineage: Eukaryota > Metazoa > Echinodermata > Echinoidea > Diadematoida > Diadematidae > Diadema > Diadema antillarum. Next base: position 1,345,655 of record NW_027271100.1, read on the forward strand.
AGTGTAAAAGGAAAAGATGATGTGCATGATTTATTCAATTAGGATACTATCAAGGTTTGTGTATACATGCTTGGTTGATTAAGATGTAGATAAAAATGTAGCCATGCATTTATTTTGCTCTAATTTGTTATGGTGTGGGGTGCACACCCATGGTGGTCTTGGTAGGTTAATAGGTCGAGGCCTGTACTACCAGAGCCCTTGTGAGTAATGAGCCTGCTGGGATTGCCCTATGGGCAATTTCCTTTAGAGACCAGGGCCCCGTTTTATCAAAAGATAGAATCGATTATAAATTTTGTTACCACACAGGCTGCCATAGACTTATGATAGAAATCAACTATACAATCAATTTTAACTCTTCATAAAACAGGGTCCTGGGCCCCGTTTTATCAAAAGATATAATCAACTATAATTTCCTTACCACACAGGCTGCCATTGACTTATGATAGAAATCAACTGTATAATCAATTATAACTCTTCATAAAACAGGGCCCTGGGCCCCGTTTTATCAAAAGATAAAATCGATTATAAATTTCCTTACCACACAGGCTGCCATAGACTTATGACAGAAATCAACTATATAATCAATTACAACTCTTCATAAAACAGGGCCCTGGGCCCCGTTTTATCAAAAGATATAATCAATTATACATTTCCTTACCACACAGACTATGACAGAAATCAACTGTATAATCAATTATAACTCTTCATAAAACAGGGCCCTGGTAATGTGGGGAAACATGGGTGGTCCGATTGAATTGATCTTCATGCGCTGCCAAACAGAGTGCATTCCAAAACCATAATAGTGCACATCAGCAATGTATTAGCAAATACGTGTATTGAAGCATATACTTCATTGGTAACAGTTAATCCCAGTCGAGATCCTTTAGCTGTGTGTGTACTTACATAGAGATCAGTGATAAAGCTGTACACACAATTGAGGGTATCGCCAATACGTAGGTGCCGTGCGCAGAGCAGCGTTTTAGATGCATTATGGGATAGCTCATGGGACAAACTTGCCCCGGTTTTGGCTGCACATGCACTTACATCACGCTCTGTCTTTATAAAGAGGTATTTTTTGTTGAAGATTTCTTCGCTTTCCATCATGTGACCAGCACATTGAAGCCTTGCAGTAGTGAACCATAACTCTAGTGACCGCAAATCATTAAAGCTTAGAAACTTTCAACTCTTTTAAGCTGAACTATAGCCAAGAAAAAAAGGGCTAACAACGGAAAAGCAGACAAAGAACTCCATTGAATCGTATGGGAACTGCGACTCGCGTGATGCAACCGGAAGCGAACAAGGGACCGAGGAATCCCACAGTGCACCTTTGACAGAGCTCTTCAGGGTGCGCAGGAGTTTTTTACGTCGTTGGCGATAGCGAGAATTCGTTACAGGCATTCTCTAATACTGTACATCCAAGGCGGGCCAGCCTTCCCACCCCGACGTATCCCCACACTGATGGGTATACAAACTGGGGGTCAATGGGGCAGGAAGATCAGGCACCTGCCCCTCGTAGATTTCAGACTATTCATAAGGCCTCCTACCTTTTTTTCCCCACACTCATATGTGTTTAAGATTTTTTTTTTTTTATTGTAGAAAGGTTGTTTTTTTTTAGTTATCTATTCCGTCGCGCAAATTAGTAGGCCTATAGTAGATTGATATGTTGAATGGATTTAATATTCCTTTGGCATTTATCTACTAGTATTTAAATTGTTTAGGATGTCTACTTCAAAGTAGCATTCTTGCACTTTTGTAGCACAATAATTTTCTGCCCCCAACAAATGATTTATAATCATCATTATTATTCTATAAAGTCTGGGGTAGATGAGTAAGGCAAGGCTGCCAATATTCAAACTTCAAATCACGGAGGTTAAAAAAAAACAACACACACACACACACACACAATTAGGGAGCCATTTGTGTGTTTAGAGAGATTTTTATGAGATTCTTTTTCAAGACATGAAGGGATGTTTCTGCTTTCAGGGAGCTTCCAGCAGAATGATCTTTGAGGGTGACATGGCAGTTGAGGATTAGGACTACAGACGGAGAAACTCTTACCTTTTGGGTGCCCAGGGCCCACGGGGCCAGAGTGCTGTTCAATGGCCTTGAGAAAGCTGAGGAGAGGTATGATGCACTGTTGGAAGAGCAAACACGTCTTACTCTCCATCTGGCCTGGGCCAAGGTGGGACAGGAGACACTTGTCAGTACGCATGGAGGCCAGAACCTCGCACATACCTGGTGGCATCATGGCAGAGTGATGGAGGGATGAGGAGGAGGAGGAGGAGGAAGAAGATGACAAACAGGAAGAGGAAGAGGAGGAGGAAGAAGTGATAGAGGAGGAAGATGATAATGAGAAAGAGGAAGAGGAGGAAGAGGATGAAGGGAAGGAGGAGGAAGAGGAGGAGGAAGAAGAAGTGGTGGAGGAGGATGAAGAAGTAGAGGAAGAGGAGAGTGAGGAAAAAGAGCAAGCGGAGGAGGAGGAGGAAGAGGAAGGGGGGAAGAGGAGGAGGAGGAGGAGGAGGAAAAGGGGGAAGAGGAGGGGGAGGAAGAGGGGGAAGGAAAGGGAAAGGACAACATGGATGAGGAGGAAGAGGAGGAGGAGGAGCATGGAAGGGTCAGAGATGAAGAGAATATGGAGAGAAGACATTCAAAATGATGTAACATACCGATGAGGACTACACATTTGTGAGTTATCTTTTCTTTTTTATTTTCCTCATAACCTTTTAATGAATGAGAAATTGGTAAAGAAATCTATACGGCAAGGCAAACAAAAATACTGATGTACATTCAACATATATTCTGAATACAAAGAAAAGGTTGGTTTGACTGGGAAAATGGTAAATATAATGCATACTAAATTGTGATTCAGAAAAAGAAACAACTCCTTTCATCTTGAAATCATATTTTCTTCTCTTGGATGAACTGAAAAAATACATACATGTATCTTTGACAGCAGCTCGATTCCCCTGCTTAACATGCATAATCTAATGGTTTGTCTTTATTCTTTTTTTTTTTTGGGGGGGGGGAGGGGGTGGGAAAAGGGGGTCAAAGTGATAACAAAGAATGATGGATGTGGAGTCTAACCCTGGTACGGTACATTTCATCCCATCCCATCCCATCCTAAACCACCCTGCCCACATATATCTAGATGCAGTGAGGCTGTTTCTGCTTCATTGCAATATACCACACACTTGAGGAAGGTACACTGCATCTGCTAGGAAGACCGCATTTCTGGTAGATTAGAACAGAGGGCTCTATCTCAAGGTGCCAGTATGAGATAATCAAAGTCAAATTTATCTTTATTTGAAAGACCACGAAAAAGACCCAGTGTTTGTAAAACGGATATCTCAGCATGAGAGATGTGATCAGTCCATTGATAAGACACACCCCCAAAACTCCACTGAGGATATATTACACTTGTATACACTGTATACACCATTACAAAATAGTACCATTCAAATACTGATAACAGTCAAGGCTTGAACGTACACTTCTTTGATATTGTTGCATGAAATGAAGGCAATGGCTCTTTAGATGTTGCAATGATATTTGAAAAATAAAGAGAAAAATTAAAGAGCTAGTCCTTTCAATACATGTACTTGTTCAAGATTGGGCTCACCCTTTGAAATGCACCCTGGGAGTGATAATAAACACAGAAATTGACTCAGATTCATATCGTATAAATTTAGCAGCTGGGAGGAAGAACATACATCACAATACACATGTACGTAACATCCAAAACATTGCATGAAATCTGCTATCAAACTTTCTCAGGTCGTGACAATCATTGTAAGCATGTCAGACATACATGTGTGCGATGTACAAGATGGTATCATTGGACACACCTACAAAATTCAATTATGACATTATCAAATAAGTCACTCTATGAATTGCAATGCATTATGGGTAGAGATGGGCAGAGGAAGCCAGTCTGTGTATAAGTCTTTATGTTGGACTCTGTATCTTTTCACATGTCCATCTCTAGTGCGTTGTAGGCCACGGAAGCTAATCTAATTCTGCTCACAGCCATTCTACTGGTTTTGCTTTCCCTTTTCTCTTGGGATCGTGTGTATCATGTGTGCATGGGGGGGGGGGGGGGGGGCGGTGGAGAGAGAGCAAAAGAAAAAGAAAAAAAAAAGGCAGATTTTGAAGAGATTCCCGGGCAAATCTCTACCTGCTGAAACCAATTTAGATCTTCCTGTGCATAAGAAGTGAAAGCTTGGTGCCAACTGCACATAATTACATTTCCAGGAATACATCATCCAAACCCACCACAGATTCCTTCTTTTAGATGTGTAGGGTCCCTGCAGAATGGAAATACACAGTTTACATCATCTTGAGAAGGAGACCATGATTGCTGAAGCCCTCTACAGGCATTCCTGACTCAGTACCTTCCCATCATGCCTCTCAGTCACATGACCTTTCAAGTCCTGACACGACCAGGACAATGCTTGGCCAAAGTCTAATCAACATCATCATTACCACTTGATTACCTTACCATCAATTATTGTCATCCATTACAGGATCATGACCACCTGATTAGTGTTATCATCAGTCTCACCATTGTTTTGATCTTCTTAATTAGTCATTTACATTAGCAAAAACCATTATTGTCATCATCATCGTCACTGTCATCTTCACTGTCAACAACATCATTATCATCAGTGCTGGACAGAATCAGCAAAGTCTTATACCGTATGTAAAAAAAAAAAAAAAAAAAAAATTACAATGGGACCCTCCGCACAGGTAACTTTAGAAATAGTATTAAATCAATCCAAATGCAATTTCAGGGTATGAAACTATAACTTATTACCCACATCTTACAGAAAACCCCATCTGATTTGCTTTAGTGGTCAAAGAGAATCAAGGAATTTCGTAGAGCATGTCAGGAATCCCTTCCCTCCAAGTTCTGTCCATTATGCTCACACATTATGTAATTCCAAGAGCATCCAAGTGCTAAATTTGGAAGAATCAGACACATGACATGCTTTACAAAGATCCACATTTCTCTGTGACTACTTCACCAAATTGAATGGAGTTTTCTGCAAAATATAGCTAAGATGTTATACTTTGAGACCCTGAAAGAGCATTCAGACAGTTTAATCATACTGGAAGTTTTTAATGCGAAAACCTGGTTGTAATTATCATTATTATTTTTTTTTAAAAATACATTTAGGCCCTATCTATTTATTTATTTATTTTTTTTATTTATTTTTTTTATTTATTTATTTATTATTTATTTATTTATTTATTTATTTATTTTTTTTTTTTGGGGGGGGGACATACTGTATAGTCTGTAGCTTACTCCTTAATTTCAATAACCTTAGCCTCCCTCTACACAGCCTCTCCTGTACATGACCTTTTCCCAGGGGCTACTGACCTCTATCCCAAGCAGCAAGCACGGTGGTCAGCTGCAGGCTGGTGGCCAGACTCTGTAAGGCCCTCAAGGCTCCTTGTGACAGCCGGTTCTTTTGCTCTGTAATGAATAAAACATGCAGACAATCAGATCATGCATACATCTTTTACCATGATAGATCGATGGTAATCTGTCCATGAATATATCTATAGAAATTGGAATTTGCTCTCTGGATACAAATACCCTGTATGTCAAATAAAGGTGATGCATCTGTCCATGAATTCTAAACCAGGGTATGAGAGGGAATATTTTGTCAGAAAATTTAAGAATATCCATCACACATCATAAGATAATCATACTGATATGCTGTGTTCCCATAATTAACCTTGCTGCAATGTAACACTGAAAAATTAAACTGAACAGCATGTAAAGTCAATCATATCCTTTGCTTCCTATGATGCATTATATTTTACACAAGTCCTTGGTACACATCATTCTGTTCACCAATTATCTATGCATCTATGTGAAGATATCTAAACCACCTGCTACATACTGCATAGTAGAATGTAGCACACAGGCTTTGTACTACACGTGGATGGAGAGATGCTGTATAACACACATTTATCATCAACTTCCAGTTGTTACATAATAATGAAATTTAGGGGAACACTCATTTTTTAAAATGATTAGCACTGTAAAGATATATCTACTGTATCCTCCAAATTCCAAATCTATGTAGTACTAGTCAAGCTTGAATGTAAAAGGTGTGGACCATTATACACAAATGACGGATCACAAATATCTCACTACATAAAGAGAGGGAGAGAGAGATTCAGATATTATGACATCATATGTGACCCTGCATCACAAAATCAACAAAAAGTCGCCAGTCATGGATTTTTAGTTAAGGGTAGATTCTGAAAGAGCAGACTCTCCTAATCAATCCAAATAGTGGAAAGAAAGAACTGAGAAAAGAGGCTCTGAAGTAAAGGGTCTATTCAAGTGCTTAATCTTTACCCAGCCACGCTAGCTGTGCGATGAATGAACAAAAAACAGGATGTTAACCACCGGAGCAACAACAATGATGGGATTATCAGAGAAAGCTGAAATTGAGCGTGCTTTATCAACACATTCTGTCCATGATTAATGCCAACTTTCAATGCAGTAGCATCATTCTTTCCAAAGTTATTGGAGTTGAAAGTTGAGTATGGACAGGGTTTTTAAGAAATGAAAAGAGGACTCGATGAGAAACACCTAATCACACTATTGCACCAAAAAGTGTTCAAGAAAAACTGCTAAAAACAACAAGTTCCTGTTCGTTATATGATCCTAAACTTTAGTACAATGCAGAAAAAGACTTGCTCTTTCAGAAATATGAAAAATTCTAGATTGGCTAGGTTGACCCATTTCACCTATTTTCAGTCCTAACACAAAATCAGTGCGTGCGACTTTTTGTCGGTTTTGTGATGCACGGTCACATTATATATGACATAACCGTAGGAATGTGCGGTATGCATGCCTAATGACAGTGACCCACAGATCTTGTCATACATCACACGCTGACGGCGTCTTTGATCTCCAACCGTGACCCCTACTAATGAATTATGCATGAAAAATGCAGGTGTGTCCCATCGACCAACGAGGGGGAAGGGGGGGGGGGAGCAAGGCAGCTGTGCCCTCTTAGCAGAACTCTGCTGCAGCACTCATGATGAAAATCAGTACTAGGCACTTTGAATAATGACTTAGGTTGTACTGGTCAGCGGCATTCCATATATTCATTCTGTGTTCAGATTGGAAGAGTTGATAATGTTTGTTTGCTTTTTTTTTTTTTACTATTTCTACTAGCAAGAAGGGCAGCTTCAGGAGAAGACTACAAAAACACACAAGCAAAAGCATCTGCAGACATTGAGGAAAATTTTATATGCATTTAAGATATATCTCTCAGAACACATTCTTATAGTTCAAAACTTGAATTTTATGCTGATTTGGAGTTTAAAAGTTAAACGGATATGTTATATATGTATGTTAAAGTGTATGTCAGAGTGGACTAATGAAAGAATAACACAACATATTTCCAATCACATATTACCTCTCAGATGAGCAAGGGGAAAAATATATCCTCCCCCATCACATCTAAGATTAGATTTCTTTGGATAGTAAGTTTTGGCACATACTGCTGGAAGGACCACAATCACATACGATCTCATTTAGATTTTTAACTGCAATTCCTGCTTTATAATTCATGGCATCACAAATAAGATTGTGGTTTGTCTTTAATCCCTGCATAACAAAACTACTTGTCAACATGGAAACTAAACACAAACCTAACTTCTGCCCATACTGCTCTTGAAACTACACTGGCCTACAATCCCTTAAGAATTTGGAAAAGCTGTGCAAATGGACACTTGTGCCTTGAAATGGGAAACACCAGTGCAATCTATGGATTGTCCACATCTTTACGACAGTGGAACCTTACACAGAGAAATCACAGAAAAGAACTAGTGCATGATGTTGAATTGAGCCTGCATGTAATCTGCACCATGCTCTATACAGTGTACCCATCAATCATCATAGCAGCATTACCAGTCTGAGTGAGATGCACCGACATATGGCAGGGGCCCTAACCCATGAGAGAGCTGCCTCGGAATCTGCACCCACAAGAGAAGCAGACCGAGCTTGATGGACGAGTTCCCACTTTGCCTCTCCTACGTTGTGGACCTGCATTCATGCTTGAATTAACCTGTTGAAGACGAGTCCCGAGAATACTTGGACAGGTATCTATGGGATATGCGTGTTGTAGCAAATTCAGTCCGTCCTCAATGAGTGGTATTTCATATCACAGTGACTTGTGGGCTCCATTCTCATTGGCAAAATACCATGGTAATAGATATTGCGGTAATTCACTTGGTACCATTCACATTCATGAAATACAATGGTATTGCTGGTCCAAAACTACACTACACCTCTCCGAGCTACGTGTACACATTGAGAATATCTCCTACAGGAAGAAGACAGAAAGTGCGTCAGGTCGTGTGAGCTATACCGGTATACTGCTATACGATTGGTGGCATTTACTAACACGATTCACACTTTAACCTCCCATGAATATTTCAGGCGAAGTTTGAATTACCGCCCTAACTCCCGCAGCATTTTGCAATGTGAATTCACCTACTGTTGCCATTTACACATCACATTTCTCTCCAATGAACAGGTTTACAAATACTAGACAGTCTTCATCTATAACGATTTGAGTGAGTCCTCTATGACAGCGTGATGGGCAAAAAGTGTTTGTGTTTTTGTTTTCATTTACATATCCACCATTTCTGTAAGGGCAAGATGCTAAGTAGTACTGACTGCCAAAATATTGTCACAGCTAGCGACATGTAACCTATGCTCCTCTCAGAGCTGAGGGAAAAAGCGTGGGAGGCGCAAGAACGTGGCAGGGATAGCTTTATACCAGAAACAGCAGTGCAACTTCACACGACCATTTTCATTATGTATTCAACTACTATGCATAACTGCATTACCGAGGATTCATACGCCAACCAGACAGAGCCTGCATGACGTTTCCCCAAGGATTGTGCAGAGTAGCAACAATCAGTGAAACAATCTGTCTTTGCGGATAGACTTGAAATTTTGTATGGCAAGTTCAATGAAGTCCTTGTCATCTGGTGAACGGAAGAGAAGCAGTCATAAATTTGAATATTTATGAAGTTGGCCTATTGCAATAACCACACAATATCTATACAATATCATCTCATGCACCGATATCAGCCCATATGATACGGAATGATATTTTCACATAAGGTGAACACTGCTGTATTCTCCCCACGTCACTTCTCCTTTATTCCACCCATCTCACATCGCTCTCCTGATTGGAGCCATATGACCAGATTTGTTAATCATTGCAAAGCCACCACCATTTGACAGCATATTATCTCATAAGTCCATTAGTTCCTTATTACCAAACTCTCTTGCTCTGCATGCCGATGAAGCAGTTTCAACCGACCCGACATCTCCACAAAACGATGAAGAGCTAATGCACGAAATGTGGATCACAAAAATAACTGTAACATGCAAATCATCTATCAGAGGAAAATATATTGCTGCTCTCTATTTCAAGTTCTACCAACGCCATATCAATGGCCAACTGATATGGTATTATGACATCACACTTTGGATCACAGTGGTAAAAATACATTGGCACATGGATTAATTTCAACAGCTATTTTCTGTGAATGCATTTCTTAGTCAGCCTAGAATAAACCATGATGCATATTATAAGACAAATAAGCTGATGTATAAATATTTGTTGAAACTTTTCCTTTCTTTTTTAGGTGAGTCATTTATCTTTTTACAGTCAATACACATTTTATTTTTTACTGTCAACAAGCATTCATATACATGAGTAAGGCAGAATAACAAATCAGGAAAAAGCAAGAAAGTTGTCACCAGAATCAGCTGCTGGTGCCACCTCCAGCCCGCTGCCAGACTTGATGGGACAAACATAGATTCAAACCCCCAGTGTTTCTCCTCAAAATGTGAAATGCAATTATTGTGCCGAGGTGACGACGGAGAAGCGCTGAATCAGCATCAGTCGATCACATTCATGTCTCCTGAAAATTAACATCTCCCGAGTCGTCTTGTTTTCCCCCCTTACATCACTCCTCGCCCACCAAATTACATCCGCCTTTGTGTGCCAGTCAATTACTTCTGCAAAGCATCAATGCATATCACTTCTGAGTGCAGAGTACCCCCAGCATCCCTAATACAGTCCTAGCTAGTGTGCTCCCAGTACAGGTGCACCTCACACTGTCAAGAGACATAATTTTTAGGAGTGCCCCAAGATACTGTGTACCTGTCTTCAGAAGAATACAACGCATGCCTTCCCAACAATCTGATAACAACGAGTATTTCAGTAATATCAAACACATGTTGTAAATCACATTGTAGACCCTTGAATAGCAACATCTCTGTAAAAGGGGTTTCTTTTTCACTTCAATGGTTTTCAGCCCACATGATTTCTGATAAAAATACTGAATTAAAATGTCAAGTGATTCCTTGTTGGTGTTTGTATTCTGAAAATAATGATGCTTAGGCCTTGTAAGAGCATCCAGGTAGAAATTAATGATTTGCAGAATATTTCAAAATGACAAGTAAGGTAAATCTACAAAAAGCAATACAGAATATTATAGAAGAAAAGAAAATTTGGTTATTATGTAATAAAATTTACTCTTGAAATTTTCCCTTTGGCCCTTGGCAATACACAATCTCATGGCGATTCACCGAAATGAAGAATTTCACTGGATTTTTAATCTCAATCTCACTGCTCCTTCCACGCCACCTCCATCCAGCTGCTCCTCCCCCCACCCAACCAGTCCCAAACAGGAAGTTAGGGTCACATGACATGAGCAAACACTGTCAGGTAAATATAGGAAATTGAATTACATCCTAATGGGAATTACAGAACCTAATTTGGGGAGTATTGCCGCCAGATCAGGGAACCTGTTTGTAATCTTCTTGCATCAATACAGGCATCCATGAGCATCCACATATTCTGAACACTGCACCACCCCTTTCATCTGCCTTTCAATTCATACTAATAAAGTGCCCCAATTATTCACAAATCAGGCAACTCTTTTCAACATCGCAGTGCTCTGGAGTGCTCTGAATATTCTACACATGGGCTAACATCCTAGGAGGAAATTACTGCACAGTAACGATGGCTGTCATCTACACATATATCATTTGGGGTTCCTTTTCTTTCTTCTTTGAAACAGAAACTGATTGGAACTTACCATTTCTTACTCTAGATTCTCCCTCCACTTTTATTAATTGGTTAGTAACAAGTTTTTTTAATTCCAGCACTCCACAAATCTACCGTCAAAATAGCAGCGTTCTGTATCTCTTGTTGTTTTCATTTTGTTTCTGTCTTTTCTTGCAAGTGGCCATGAATTACAGCATCGGCTCATTGGGTACTTTATGGCAGCCTTATTCTGGACACGTCACGCAGATGCCCTTGAAATTATGTCTTCCTCAAGAACTGCTTCACTAGTTGCTGGTTTCGTTCACACATGGGCAGTCAACAGCTCCCCTAATGAGGCGGAATCGAATCAAACATCCCTGGCAAACGTCTATTCATAACTCAGCATCCCAGCCCTGGCAGCATCAGACTGCGGCAGAAATCGCGAAGGAGGTAGGTCACATGACCATCTCCCACCTTGCCTTAACTGACATTTATTTTCCCCGACAGTTCTCCTGATGCACAGAGTGCTAACAACAAGCTGGCCATACACCTTCAGAGAGCCAATAATGAGCCAATTAACGACAAGTCAGAAAAAACAGTTCTATGAATAAATTCTCTGTGGAAATCTTGATGTAGGCCTGTGCCAGTATTAGCAACTTCCATACTGATAATGGTAATAAATAAAATGAAAAGACTTCCCTCTCACACTATATTGAAATCATACATTTGGAGCTTTTCAGCTACACATTTTTTGTTGCATACTACACTGTTTAATCACATAAAGGTGCAGTTCCTCGTGTGAATCTACTTGAATACAGGTATACCTCTTACTATACAGTGTATGATGGTTAATTCTGAAGACACATGTTTAATACTATCAATATCATGCCACAAACTCTGGACAACTACAAGAAGACATCCATGGTAAGATATGGTGCAACATTGATTCAAGATATGCAAAGTAGCTGCTCTCTGAGATATAATGTGTTTTTTTTCCTTCGTGGAAACTAGAGATTCCTAAAATAAAACAACTTTGAAGCCAATGAACAGAATATACTTCACTGTATTCCCTGAACACTGTCAGGCAATTTGATCTTACAAGGGAAAAAATCCTTTTCTGTTGGCTCAAGAAATTTTCATATGGCAGTTTGTGGAAGTGTGGGTGCTTTAATACAAAAGAGAAACATTTTCTTTGACAACACAACATCAGCAAAGAAATAAGGATTGTAATTGACATTGGAAATGATACTCCACCTTTGGTACATGTTGCTTCCATAACCCACACCAGGGTCATGGCTGCGAGGTCATCAACCTGCGACACGTGGCCCACAACCTCTTCCCCTTGGTCGCTGCCATACTTCTTCCACAGGATCTGCTGGAGGGCACTGCCGAGGTTGGTGCCAAACTCCTGCCAGAGCTGCTCAAAGTAGAGTCCACAGAGCTGCTGGCGTGTGCCCTGGGTCAGGGAGTCACCCCACCGCACCGACTTCCTCTGGGAGGGGTCCCGACTCTTTAACCCACCCCCTCCACTGGACAGGGCTGATGTCTTCGACTTTCTGCTCAGGTCACTCATGATACCACTGCTCTTACTGGTCTTGACTTGCCTCTGAAGGAGGTTGGTGGAGGTGGCCAGGGCACCCAGGAGCTTCACAATAAACTCCTCCTCATACATCTCTACATGACTGAGAGGTGATGTCCGTCCGGAAAGGTCCAGGGCTTTGCTGTCCTTGAGATCCCACATTGCACTGATAACAGAACTACTGGACTGCAACGTCACTGAGGTCACTTCCCCTCCTATGTCATCCCGGAGACTCTCTGTGAGGCTGCTGTAATAGGCCTGCCAGTCAAAGAGAAACCCAGGACTCTTGATGGCAGTAAGGTATTTCGAGTTTGCTGTTAGAAAGTGTAGTGTCCTGATAGCCACTGGGCGTGACCGCTCCTTGGCGAGAATTGTCAGCAGGCGACTGCAAGTGTATGGTGAACAGGAGTGAATCAGACCAGGTGAGTCCATGAATCCAGCCTCTCTAGACACCGAGGACAGTGATGTGCGCGGAAGCGTGAACCGCTCAAATAGTACTGATGGCCTGGCGAGTAGCCTATTGAACTCCTCTATACCGCGGCCTACATTGAATAGCAATTCTTGCGACATGGAACTTGCATGGTTAAAAGCTAGCACCCGTATACCCGTGTATATGAGTCTGTGAAGCCAACAGAGTACACAATCTCGCCAATAGTACAAAGTTTTGCTCATGTTTACAAGGTCCAGGCGGAGTTGTGGTAGAAGCAGTTGCAGCCACTTGTCAGAGTGCAGTTGGTGCTGAATTGATGCCCAGTCACTCAGCTGCGTTCGTAGCTCCTCACATAAACTTGGCAAGTACTCCAGCTTGGTGGTGGGGTCTGCGCACTCACATGCCTCCAATGATTTCAGTGTGTTCTGCTCAGCTAGTACTAGCTCTTGGAGGTTTAAGACAAGTTCTCGCATCTGTGATGCTCTGTACATGCAGTCTCTAAAAAGCTGGAGTTGCGCTCTACGAACAAGCAGAGAATGCAGATCCGAGTAGTGGTGTGCAATTGCAACACTGTACTTATTGTGGATAAATGCTGAAGACACCCGACCCCTTGTTCTGAGACATGGTCGATTCTGTGGCTTGAGGAGCTCAAAGCACTCCTCCAAGATCTGGACACAATGCGAGATCTCCTCCTTGGAAAATTGTGGGAGAGATGATTGCGAGCCTTGAACTTGGGATTTGGGGGTGGGGACAGGTGCTGTGGGTAGCATCTCCCCCTGAGGGGTGCCAGGAGATGGGGGCGGGGTATCTAGATCCAGTGCGGGAGTGCCGTGAAGAACTTGGAGGGGCGGCAGCCTTCGAACTGGTGGCTCTACCATTGTGCCACCTGGATCCATGTCGCAGATGACTTAGTCTGGATACAATAGAGAAAATAAAAGAGTAACAAAAGTTAACATTGACACATCAGATCAATTTGAGGACTATTAAATACTCTGGTTTGTCAGACAAGCAGTATTGTATTAATACATTATTTACATGTATGCCACATTTAGGCTAAACCTGCGAAAGAAATCTATGATAGATTCTCCTTAAGAAAACAGACTCATAAAGTTCTACAGTCATTGCCCTGTATGAGAACTCTTAAGGTGCTTGCATATTTTTTCTCAAGTTCAGTCATTTACCAGAGGGAGTCATTTGTTTTAATCAACATTTGTTCAGTAACCATCAATTTATACAATATACAGTGCGCACATAAAAACCTGACAAACTTTATGAAAACGGTATCTACAAGTATTCATCAGTAATTCATCTGAAATGTCAACTGCTTGGAATTTCATACTTGTTCTTTGTTTTCACATGAATGTGACATAATATGAACTTGCTTGTTCTTTGCATAAAATATCTCTAACTTTATGTTGTCAAAGAGACATAAATCATCTTTTAATATGAATCTGATAAAGATACCAAAAGGGTACTTTGTTGTAATTTACACAACTTTCTATGCAAAGTCATTACCTTTAAACTATCCGATTTTCAACATTCAAAACCTGGGTGTTTGTTTGATGCTTAATTCTTGATTTGAACACACACACAAAAAAAAAACCCACATACACACACACGTATAAATTGTACGTGTACACAAAATCAGCAGTTTTATGTAAATGACTTTACAGGCACATGACCAAATATTTTGCTTTCATACTACTGGTGTCATCTAAACAAGCAATACCTCTGCACAAAATGCACCATTTGGACGAGAGGAAAAAAGAGAGGCAAATTTATGACTGAGCCCCTGGATCTCTGAATAAATTGTAATTTTTAGCTACAGAGAAAGAGTGAGAAAGAGGAGTGCAAATTATCCTGCCAACTGTCACACATAATATCACTGGAGTGATGCAGCCATGGGGGATGTAAGGGCAGCATTCAATCAGCAACGAATCATAGTGGGCACCTTCTCCCAGAACATGGCATAACATGCAGTACTACATTGTAGAACCTGACCTCTAGATGTTATTCACATACTCTATGAAGATAGTGCTGAGGACAGAGTTGTAAACCTTGTATTAAAAATCGCACTGTAGTATTGTATTCTGAAGGTTGAAAAAACATATTTCTGGTGGAAAATAGTATTTTCACCTTTCCTATAAATAGACATGTATAAAAATACAATTTTTGGGAAAAAAAACATACAGGTATATTTCCATGAAACCTGCAGTATTTTTGGCAAAAAAAAAGTACTAAATACTGGAAAAAGTAACAGTTGACATGACTGTGGGGACACTGGTGTTTATGAGTCAAGAAGAAAATGTCACTCCCTTATTGTTTATAACAATGCATAAAAAACCCTGATATTCATATACTGGAGGCATGGCCAGCACCACATTTTCAAAAGTGGGAGAGGGGGCACTTCCTGGTTTCATGAGCTAACAAGCCAAAAAAAAAAAAAAAAAGGTCTTCAGCACAAAAACAAAGTGGAGGTGGGGGGGGGGGGTTGGGCTAGAGTAGTAATACCCTGTGTATTCCTATAATGGGTGAAAATGGAAAAAAAAAATAGGGGGGGGGGGCGAACGTAGTAATACCCTGTGTATTCCTATAACGGGTGAAAATGGAAAAAAAAATGGGGGGGGGGGGCGAACGCCTCCACCAGCCCCCCTGGTTCCGCCAGCCCCCGGAGGATTTCGGACAAAATTCAGAATGTGACTGCAATGAATTGTTCATTATCAATTACTCAATGAAATCACCATTGGCTGTGCAATGAGGAATTATGTCTATTACACCACAATTTTCATAATCTACTCCAAAATATGGCAACTGCTACATTTTGTACCTATTATATAAAAAAAAAAAAATTGGCAGCATTCTATGCATGCACATTACAAATGTACAATGCACTTGCTCTGCATGCTTTTTACACTGTCTCAAATGCATTGTAGAATATCTTTTACTACAATGTGTACGCAGCCAAAAACTATACCGCAGACTCAAGAAGACTAAAAGTGAACATTCTGAATATAAGACGTCATCCTCAGGCGCAGCACACCCTTGCCTGACATTTACGGATCGCTGAAGTGGGTAACTTTATTCCTGGTCTAATCATCTAAACGCACAAAGCTTGCTCATCCTGACGTTGAGTTTTACCCCGGCACTGGTCATGGGACCCGTGATTGCACTGGGATGAATTTCATTCTCTCGACACGAAGCTGATTACAGGATATTGATCACTGGTTCTCCTATAGGGCAAAGAATGTATCAAATGGTTTCAAAATGGCAAAGTCTTGGAGAAATACCCTGTACATGGAGAGTATCAAAGGTAGTACAGGGTGTACTTACAGAGGGAGGTCGTACCAGTGGTACACTAGCTGTATACTTGGAATTTCATAATAATGGTATGAAAGCATTTTCAACACCACTAGCAACAACACTGTATTTGAGGGCCAAGGGTATTTGATATTGTTAGCCTAAGAAGGTTAAGCTATGACGCATGACTTATTTTACTTCATGTACACTTGAACCTGCATTACTGACCACAAGGGCATAGATGACTGACCACCTGGGTATAGATACACAGAACACCTTCCTGCAACTTAGGTGGTACTGAGCATGAAAGGCATCAATACAAAGGAATACCAAATCACCTCTGACATACAATATAAAACGAAGAGGGCAACATGTCACAACTCTACATGCAGTAAAAGCAGCGGAATAAAATGCATCAAACTAAATGCCGTACTTCCGTTTTGATAGCATCGTCCTCCTACAAAACCCTGCTGCACAAAGGACAGATTTGTTAATTTTAGCATCTTAACTGTAGTTCTGGCGTAGCAAAGTAACCATGACTACGCTTTGAGAGTTTTAAGGATGTCCACAATGATTATTCTTTTGCGACGCAAGAGTGCATGGTGAATATTATAGAAATTTTTGCACTGCCCCTGTTTCTATGCTGCAACCAAAGTGTGCGCATGGATGAATATTGATTGCAACATGGACTACATTCAGAATGAGCACAGAGTGCCGATACCCAGAGATTCTATGTTCCTTTTTTTTTCCCCAAGTCCTTTCTTGACAATTGAGAACGAAACATTTATTTCCTGTCAGACGGACACTCAGAACTTACAATGTACTTCAAAATCACACAGTGACATTTTAGAATTCAATGTTTAATAGCATACTAAATTGAACCTGTGCGGTGATACAGTTCAGTCCATTTTGTGTATGGATCTGCTTTGCAATCAAATGGCTTGGGTTCAAAATCCTTTGGCCCGAATTCACAAAGGTGGTACAATCTTTGTCCATGGTTTAAATCATGGACAAAGACCATGGGGCGCCAAGTATCGCATGGAATATTTTGTCTTGAAATCAGTCACTTCGGCAACGAAATGATTATTTTGTAACAAAATGACAATTCATTGACGAAATAGTCATTTCGTCAACGAAATTTTCATTTCGTACCGAAATATTCCATGCGACACATGGTCTTTGTCCATGGTTTAAACCATGCCATGGACAAGATTGTACCACCTTCGTGAATTCCGGCCATTGAGTCTTGCCGAGCAATGTTGTGTGTTATCATGCCATCCTCTCTATGGGGCAAAACACTGTCCCTTGGATACAATGTAGGACATAAAATGGAGGTCCCGTGTGTGAGAGAGTCGCAACCTTCTCATGTAAAAAATCCCGCTTCATTCATTCAATGGCACAGTGCGGGGTATAGTGAAGTGGTGAAGTGGTGAAGTGGTCTGCCCCAAAATGCACGCAATACATACAACTGGTCCCCATGGATGACCAGCAGCATTCTACTAATGCAGCTGAGTGTGGTCTACCCAGCTGTCTTGTCTATTCTTGACAACAACAAAAAGAACCCGCAAACAAACATATTAAAACCACAACGACTGTGCCAATGGTGCCGCAGAAACTGTTCTTGCTTGAACAGGTGCATCTCACAGAGCAGCATATCCATCATTTTTCTGGGAGTAAATGGTTAACATCTTTTATCGCCACCACATGAAAGTAGTATGTGACTGCTATTGTGTACAAAACAGCAATTGTTGGAAAACTTAGTCAGTGCTATTCTATATGCTTCGTGTGTAAAGTGCTACTGTAACTTATTGATTAGTACAAGAAGTACAAAGATATATGGATAAATTCCTGTATGATAAAGTCAACTTAGCTGTATGGTTGTTGAAATGCACTGCATCATTCTATTACGAAACATCTACTCCCAGCAGCCCAATAATTTTTGCTATCATTACATTTGAATTCCTTTTTAGATTTCTCCCATCAAAGATTGTTATTGAATACTGGTTATCAAAAATATATACATGTAGATGAATTCAAAAGTTTGTTTCCTTGAAATATACTTCATAGAATCATTTCATATGTCATGATGACATTCTACTTATTGCATAATACAGTGGAAACTCGATATAACGAGATGGTCGGGACCGAGTCATTTTCCTCGTTATAGCCGATATCTCGTTATATCAGTAGGCATAAAAGAAGGCATAACATAAAGACATTGATTTACACATGTGGGACTACCCATCATATTTCAATCAATACCGATAACTTGATATTGTGTGTGAGGGAATTACTCACCTTTATGGGTAAGAAGATGTTTTTTCGCCAAGGAAATCCAATATCAAGATTTCTTATTAATTGTAGATGTTTGAATTTGTAAATTTATATAGCTTGCGATTGTATCAAGATCGTCTGTGGATTGGTATGTGGTTATCGTATGGGTGTGTGTTGTGTGGAAAGCTTGAATATGGTCTGCACAATGCTGTGTGTGTATGTGACACATTCTGTATGTACATTATGACTGCGTGTGTGTGTGTGTGTGTGTGAGGATGGGGAATTCCCTACGTAGAAAGCCAATCACAGCATCAGATTGCCTCACACCTACTAAACGTCATGATGATGTCATGTATACATATGGCCGTCCCACCACATTTTCTGCATGTATCAGTGTGCGCGCACACACACACATACACGTACAACATGCAGTGCTAGCTGGAGTGCACTGAAGAAAATGATTATGTGTGTACAAGACAGTTTTTGGCGCATCAAGCTTTACAATCTCGGAAGATGATAGCACAGGCGAAGTAAAGCTTTACCGAAGGCATTTTGCTTTACCTCGCTATAGCAGGTTTGATTGACTATGTTTTTCTTTGTTTGGAAGTCACAAAATTTATCTCGTTATAGCAGTTATTTCGTTACAGCCGATCTCGCTATAAGAGTAGCATTTTACATAGACTTGTGTGGAAGGAAATTTGGGACCGGGAAAATTTCCTCGTTATAACCGATATCTTGTTATAGCAGCGTTCGTTATACCAAGTTTCCCCTGTACAGTGTATAATATTGTGTTAGGACAATTTGTTACTGTAATGTACTTTGTATAACAACGTGCATCTTCTGTATGTGTATACACCGAATATTTTACGAGATTTTTAATTATGTGAATTTTGCGACTTGGATGCCATTTACAAATTTACAAACACGCGACGATATTTAAGGTTTTATTGTTTACCAATAGGAGCAGTAAAAATGTTGGAGTTATCACATTAGATAAATGGTGTAGGTCAGTTGTATCACAAAACATTCTACCATATAAAAATTTTGCAATAAAGCCTGAAATATAGGAGATATCACTATTTTTCTCAATAAACCATAACTGTAGATGCTTCATTCTAGAAACAATTTTACTGTTTAACTACTGTTCACATTTTGCTTAACATTTACTATACTGATTAACATTTCTACATTGGTGTTTCTTTCCCTAACTCACATTTTAGAACTAATTTCAAACACTGAAGCTGGGTTTTTGTTTCATTTGCAAATGGTAAATAATGCCTTTAACTCCTATACTGCATACATCTCTCCATTCAGTACTGTACTCCATAATCACGAATTTAACCACTCACGAAATTGTCGGGATGTCTCAATTCGCGAAAAATTAGATTTGCTAATGCCGAATACAGTAATTTTGCAAATTTTGTGAGAGCCGAGATTCACAAAATCAAAATGCACATGAAAGTTCTTGTCTACATTATATGCACTGAATGCCATTAGCAATTTGCAAAAAATGTCATGAAACCAAAATGGCAATCGGCTCCAATTTGCGAAAAATTCATGCCGCAAATATTTCTGCTTTTACATTATTTCATGCGGAGAATTGGTGGGTATTCTGAGATATTCTTACTGTATGGAAAGAGAATGAGAAATAATGGATCACAGGTAAGGAATACATAAGAGTAGGCCCTATGCACACAAGATAGCACTCACCTATTGAAGGATATCAGCATTTGTTTTGAGACAGCATCAGTCAGAAAGGCGATAATGTACATTACCATTCATACAATGTTGCAAAATAGAGTTTTCCAAATCATGTTTAACTCATTGAGGATGAGTCCCGAGTGTACTCGGGCAAGTGTCTACTGGAACTGTGAGTTGTAGCAAAATCAGCCCATCCTCAACGAGTTAGAGCATGTAAGTAAGTTTGTAAGTAGATTTACCTAATTGAACTTCAATCCTCTGATTGCTTTGTGATTTACTTTTGAACACTTCATTGAATTCTAAACACACACAACACAGAACTACATCTAAAGATATGCACACAAAATGACATTAAGTTCAAAAATAGCATAAATATATATGATATGGAGACATTTTCTTTTTTAACTTCCACCAGCAAAAAATGTGAAAAGCAGTGCAATCTTGAGTATAAAAGAGTTTATTCATAACTGTAAATTATACCTAAGAGTTGAAGAAAGTAGAAATTGAGCTAAGATGGCTGGCTATGGTCTGAAAGACACGTGCTTGTTCTGTGCCTGGCTTAATGCAAACTGGCTCCTATTTCTATTCACACGCTGCATAATCAAATTCCCTTCCCTCTGAATTCAGGCAGGGAACTCAAGCAGAAAATATATGTGCACTTTGCTTTCACTCTTCGTACTACCTATCCACAGGGGGGAAAAATACTCATTAGCGTATACGTAAGCATCCTCACTGATTTACAATACATACGCCTTGTAATACCACAAATTCCTGATACTAGTATTTAAAGTGAAACATTAACCCTTCTACCGTCATCTCTTCGGTACTCGCTGTGAAGTGATTTCATTAGTGAACCATGATTTTTCCTCCTCATTGATCTTGTCACATACACAGACACACTCGCTAAAAAAAAAAAAAAAAAAAGAAGAAGAAGAAGAAAGGGAGATGGGAGAGTAAAACCCAGAAGGCATCATTCATATAGAGATAACTCCCTCCTGGCAGGATGAGGAAAAGGCAAAATCCATCATGGACCACTGGGGTGCATCCAGCCAGGGGAGAGCTAGAGGACACCAGTGTCAATTAAGTAATGATGCCAATGCATACACTGGAGTGTAGAAGCTGTGAGACCATGTCATGCAGTTAGGCTTAATGAAAAAGCTGGGCTTGATTTGTACACCATAAAATTTTTCCCTTGTGTGTGTGTGTGTGTGTGTGTGTTTTGCCTGCATTAAACATTACACTGAAGAAATGGAAAAAAAAGGATACATTTTCATATTGATAATCACTAAGGGTACACAAAACATTGATACTAAGAAGCATTATAAATCAATTCATGGATTTGCTTTTCCTCCTTTTTCTTTCTCTTTTTAAGAGCTCACTAATAAACATGGCATATAAAGTTTCACAAACAACCTACACACTGTAAGTCATCCATCTGAACAGCTGAAGGAAGCTACCTTAGCACACTACTGATTGGCTTATTTTGAGTAATGTTATCAACACACATTATCAAACTGGAACATCTGAAGCTTTCATTGCACACACCTGAATCACTTTGCCAGAAGTCTTCAGAGAACATGTAGAAGAAATGCATTGGGTGTGTTAGTACTGGCAAAGCCACTTTCAAACATAATCGATCCTCATCTAGCCTCTTCGACACATGCCATCTTTACGCCGCATACCAGTACACCCACTGGAGTGTAAGATGGGATTGCAAACAATGTATAAAACGTTTTGAATGGCTTCCTCTAGGTCAAGCCTAGAATCGCTTTACAATTCTGAATGGTTTTAGCATTTTACAGCACACACAACATGAATGCATGGTGGTGTGTGTCATACGATGCTACAGAAGCTATACATTACTATGATCAAAGACAAACTGGTTGACATTTCTGGCATTTTAAAAGTCAGACTGCTTCATCTTATTATGAGTAACGGTATGAAATAACTACTGGTGATGTTTTTTCTTTTTTTCAGAAAAGCTGCAGCTTCAGTAGGTTTAAAACCATCAGGCTCTGTTGAACTAGTATTTTTACACTGGTATTGGTCTACACAGAAGACAGAAGAATGCATGCACACCACTTAACCAACCAATTACAGCTTCATTTTGATAAGCTGGACTTGGTGTGTTGAATATCTCTGTTGGTATTTTCCATGCCTGTATGCCTATATAGCTTGCAGATGTACACATGTGTGTTGTTGTCACATTTAGCCTCATCCGGAATTTGAAGAATGTATTCAAAGGGAATTTGAAAATACACTGTATGATGCATTATTACAGCTTACATGATCACAAAAAACAAAAACAAAAACATGATTTTTCTTGATATGAATGCATATTATTGGCACATATTCTACTTTCAAAGAGAAAGTATGATTTGGTATCTCAACAAAGATACCATTTGAGGCATTCATACAAACGTGCTGAACCACCAAATGGAAAAATAAGAGTGAAGAAAGAACTTCAAAATGACGCACTCTACAAGAATGAAGGGTGTGTGCCTGCATGGACCACTCCAGGTGGTGTATTTGTGTCTTAATTGTGCATCCAGCCTTAAATGATGGCAGCCGTGTGATTGGGCGAAACTTGCCATTTATACAAAAGTGACGCACTTGCAATCAGATTACTCACAATCATTCAATTGATCGAGCAAGGCAAGCTGAAGTGATCGTCTACGTTGATATCAATGTAACAAACAAATGTGCGATTTAATTTACGTCAAACAGTGCGTGCATATCAAGTGTATCGTGAGGCGAGATTGTCACAGCAGGAAAGAAGGGAGGTAAACACTGCATTTAACAGTTAGCCCCTATCTGAACTTTTTTGTTGCTGTTGATAGCATTGCTTTTTACATAGTCACAACCTGGTTTCATGAGGATTTGTGTTGTTGTTTGCGAAGTAAATGCATGTTGGACAACATCTTTCACAAAAGAAAGGAGAGATTAACCCATCGAGGATGGGCTGATTTTGCTTTAACATGCATTTGCCATAGACACCTGCCCGAGTATACTCGCGACTAGCCTTCAATGGGTTGAGCAATGCCTACACTGCAGTGAAATACTGCATTTTCTCTCCCTGCCAGCAAACAAATTATGATAACAATTACTCTTGAAATTTTTTATCATGTCCCTTTCATAAAACTATGAATGTATCTGCAAGAATTTGTTCAGAATCCAGGATGAACTCAAAGCAGGATATTACTGTATACAGCTGTTGCATTGAACATCCCTTCTCATAAGGCTCACATTTGTCACTCTTTGCTGCAATGCACTTTATAATAATACTGGTGTACATGTATCCAAAACACCTCCAAGCACATTGTGTCAATGTATATCAGTAGCAGCATACTCCTTTACTCTACAGCCACATTTGACTTCTTTACATCACCTCACAGCATAGAATTTCTTCTTACTGCTGTTTAAGCATGCATGCATAAAAAAGGTGAAATTAACACACTGCATCAGATCTTTGTACATGTAATATCCAACCTAATATACAGAGCATAGTCAAATTCAGATGTCTTATTTGATGAGATGTTCAAGCATTCCTTTTCCATCTTTTTCATCTCCATAAAAAATAGGAAAAATAATTCTGTTTCCCCAAGCGCATGCACAAAGAGCATTCATTTGTAATCATTACTTGTCCGCTTGGCTGCTGGCAGACTTATTTATCAGCAGCCTGAAACATAGCATAAAATGACTACCACCCAAAGCGTTTTCCTCCCACACACAGTAAGCCAGGACAACTTGTTCCACATCTGGAGTAGATCTCTCTTGCACATCTACTCAAGATCGTCACATCATCTGAAAATAATCTTCAAACTGGTTCGGTTCAATTTCTCAAATTCTTGGACAAACTGTACAGGAATCAAAAGCTGGGACATTAGAGCTCTACTGTTTATAATGGTGGGCAGAATTTTGATTTCATTTTTCTCTCAAAATGCCTACAAAAAAACAGTAGAAGACTAAGACTTACATAAAAAGTTGTCTTATACCAAGAGTCACACTAGGTGGTTTATGAAAAAAAAATGCAAACAAACAAAACAAAACAAAACAAAAACAATGAAAAATAACAATAAACTGGAAATGTTGCAATGGCAACTGGTATGCCTCAACTGCACCCTACATGTATTATTCTCCTACTACAATTGTAGGTCTAGAGTACATCTCGCAAATGTGAGACAACAATTTTACATACTTTGCAAATAATCATTACAGGTACCTGTTTGTCCTTTATAGAATGCATACGTGTACAACAAGCATGATCTCCTGAGTACTATAATCACAAACTCAGAGATGCAAACTTCTTGATATCTATAGAAAAACAGATGGAATATCCACACAAAAAATCAAATTTTTTAGAGGAAAATCAGATTTTCATGAAATCTTGACACCATCACTAGCCCGTTGGCTCTGGGCAACTTAAATGTCGGAAAAAAATGTTTCCCTGGCAAGAACAGGCATGTAAGAATGTTGCCACTTCATCAACATTTATGAGAAAATTGTAAAGCATCCGTGCATTTCCCTCCCCCCCCCCTTACATGTACAATGTAGGCTCATCATTCAATGCTTTTGTAGGGGTTGCAGGTATTTAGTACAGTAGTCAGAGACTCCAACCCCAAGCACCTTCTGATCTGGAGATTCTCCCGCCCGACACCCCTAGCAAACGGGAGACTGCAAGTTGATGTGTGCGAAGCGAAGTTCCTAGGGTTCTAGATGTTCTCTGCTGCTAATAAGGCTTATTTTGTCGACATATACGATAGCAATAAGTAAGAAATCCTTTCCACCGGGAGACACAGAGCCAGGGCGGGAGAAATCAAATCTCAAACGGGAGAACGGAGTAGTCTTTCTATAATCATTTACATTGTATGATAACGCTGTTTTCTGCAGTTTTCTGTGGTCGATATTGGCTTAATTTTAAATTTTACTTGAAAGATGAAAAGTCGTACTTTCAGGAGGCGATATCGTATTATAGTATTTCACACTGTTTATCATACTAAATACTATAAAATCATATTGGTTGGCATCCCTGCAAACTACTTGGTTTTTATCTTGGTGGACTGAACAATTTTCACTTAGAAATGAATTATCAGAATCTAATAGTAAGAGTCCAAATTTTACCCCTTTCTTAATCTTTTGTAGCTAATATCATGCTGGGCCTCTAAAGAAACAAAAAACAAGAGAATTATAAAGCTGACCACCACATGTAAAGATGTAGTTCTTTGCCTCATACTGTGGAAGAGTTATGGTGGAAGCATTCTTCAGCATGACGTCATGAATGCACGATGGCAGCCGGGATGGCAGGATGTACAAAAAGGTTTAGATCAAGTGCAATTCAGTAAACACCACCAGAATATGGGGATTCAGCCATATTTTTTTTCATGATTCATTTTGATATTAGAAGAGAATTGATTGCACTCACTGCACAAGTGTAGTTTGCTAAAATTATAGAATCTTCACAAATTATGGAATCTTCACAAATTATGGAATCTTCACAAATTATGGGATCTTCACATCAAACACCATTTGGCACATACACTATATCCATTAACCCATTTAGGATGGGCTGATTTTGCTATAACATGCATTTCCCATAAAGACATCTGCCCAAGTATACTTGAGACTAGTCTTCAACGGGTTAACTGTGCGCAATCTAACAGAAACCTACCAAGATCTTTATTGCTCCATGGCAAGTGGTTTTCTTCAGCATGAGCTGAATCTGACCCTCATATATTTATTGGACGAAATATCGTAGGTTTGCGAGTTTTAGAGGATTCCTGTATAATTATCTATCACCATTATCTGCAGATGAACGCAGAAAGCTGGATTATGGCTAATGGACCCAGTCCCACTGTCTGACATAAATCTCATCCCACCTTATCCGCACATCATACCACCGACGACCGCCATCAGGGTGTGATGAGTCACACACTGCTGAAACAAGATCAGAGAACGGGTCCCATGTCTGCGTGCAAGCCATGGTCAGCATGTTGTCATTATGTACAACATGTATGTGTACCCTACCATACAACACTGTAACATTCCATCTTTTATACGTGGAATGTTACACACCAGAAAACTCCAACTGTACTTACAACAATGTCCCTAGCATTACACACAACGAGTGTATCAATACAACTGATAATCACAACTGATGCTTTTTTTACTTAATTGATGCTACAAGAAGAGCAAAAGATAGCAAAGAAAAAGAAGTTGAAACTACTACTAATGATACACAGAAAACAATTAATGATAAAACTTCCTTCTCTTTCAGTCATGACAAAGCCTTTTCAAATACCGCAGGACCGGAAAACTCCACTTCTCGGAGTACATGTAATACTGTAAAAGTGGTTTCTTTCGCGTACAGATACTTTGGCAGTATCCATCGGTGCCGACTTTTTCGTGTGTGTTTAAATTCTCAGTGTGCAAAATCTGTGAATTCACAGTCGGCAAAAACTGTTTTATTTTGCCCATGAAAACCCAAACTATAATCCAATTAAATTCTTTAATTTATTATATAGAAATTAAAATTCTGTAAATGCAGGCTTAACTGAAATCCCGTCTCTCGAGTGCTTTACAACATGCTTGTACCTACATTGTACATTGCGCGGTATCGCTGTGTGTGTTGACCATCAATACACTCAATGCGCAGAATCTTCATGTGTGCATGTGCGCAACAGCGTTGTAACAAGCGCTGAGTTCAAAACATTTCCTTGCG
This sequence comes from Diadema antillarum, assembly GCF_040938485.1. Taxonomy (NCBI): domain Eukaryota; kingdom Metazoa; phylum Echinodermata; class Echinoidea; order Diadematoida; family Diadematidae; genus Diadema; species Diadema antillarum. The sequence goes on from NW_027271100.1 coordinate 1,372,756, forward strand.
TGGGTAATTTCGCGCAACTTTTCAAAACATTTTTGCGTGATGTTAAATTCGCGGTTCAACCTCAAAGCGCGAAAATAAAACCACCGCGAAAAAAAAACAAACAATTTTACAGTAGCAACACTGATGCAATACACACATTGAGTGTATCAATGCAACTGATAATTACAATTATGCTTCTTTTATTAAAAACTACAGAAAAAAAAAGAAGAAAGAAAAGAAAAAGAAGTTAATATTGCTGCTAATAATAAATAATACTTAGAAAAAATAATGATGAAACTTCCCTCTCTTGCAATGCCAACAAAGCCTTATTTTAAATAACTGTAAAACCAGACAGGGACTTTTGGGTCACTTGTCATTCAAAGTGTACATAATATGTCTGTATCTGAATCCATCAATACGGGCACGAGTTATTCGGTGTAAAACATTATGAACAAACTACCAGTATGTAAAAACACGATAGCTTTGGTTGAGGTGGAGCGTAAATGAATTATATTCTATGCATTTGACATTATCTATTTATTAATTTGATAGGGTTCACATTTCAGTGATTTTATTTATACAGTACTTTGTTTTATTTTGTTTGGGAGGGACGGCATATCACAATTCCTATTCTATGAATGTTCATGTATCTGAGGATTAGCACTTAGAAAGAGCTGATATGAACTATTATTTTTCATGACATGTGTGTACAGTTTACACATGTACTAGGTATACATGTAATATTTAAACTGACAAAATATTTTTGCACAGAGACTAGAAAACTCGTATTATTGCATTGATATCACAAAATTCACTATCAATAATGACATGGCACCATGGTACAGAGTCTAAGCTAACATAAATGTACATTTGTACATGTACACTCTAAGAAAATTGCAAGAAGAGAAAGATTAGTTAGAATTTCTCACAGCTACTGTACAGTGTAGATGCGTGCACAGTATGAAAAAAAAAATTATGTGTACTCTTCTTGAGAATAGTGACACATTTATTGGGTGGAAATGGGGTAACAAAGAAGAAAAACACTCTCATTTACTATCAAAGTTAAAGACTAGTTTCACAATGGGGGGGGGGGGGGGGGGGGGGGGGGAAGGCTGGTCATCCACTAAAAAAAGGTTGCACTCATACATGTATACACTGTATGATTTATTTCAAAGTTGCAAGCAAAAGATATTGTCTGATGACAGACTGCAAATGAGCATAAACTGAGCGATGCAAGCTGTGTACTCACCATACTGACACATATCTACATGTATACAAGGAGGATCTTTTATGTTTATGTTTTTGTTTGCACATGTCTCTTTTAGCTTGCTGTTTAGGTAAGCGGTACAACTTCCTGTGCATCCGAGATGCTGACATTTTTTTCTTCTCCAAACTGCTTTTATCCTCTTGTCAGACACAACCCATCAGGATTGATCATGCCATGCTTGAATTAGCACTGAGGTTGCGATGGAGTATTCAGCAGTATGCAAATTTATTACGTTCACTACCTGTCTGCAGACATCAGTCCATCCAAGAGGATGCAACCTCCCTCGATCGTGGGTTGAAGTCTTTAAAGGAGGAGGCGTTGATTAAGGGCCGCCTCCCGATGCATAGCCCAGGCACTTTCAATCAACAGGCAGTGATACTCCACAAACACATGGAAGGATAGAGTGACGATTGCAAGAGTGTACCACATGAGATGGTATGCACAGCACAGATTAGCAATGCTTCTCCCGCACCTGCAATTACGGTTCATTGAGGACGTGCATATCATGGACAGATCACCTTAAAGATCCACATACACAACAAATATTGAAAGTATTTCTTGCCAGTTTCCATGTCAGGTATTCTTTAACAATTGAGAGTATTTGTATGTTCGCCTTCTATTATACAGGTATTGATCTTTAGCTTGTTATCAATAAATAGCAGACTGATACTGAATTGGCTAATTTGTGAAAAGGTCATTCTTGTGTCATATGAAAAACAAACTGCTCACTACAATTTAAAACCACATTTTTAAAGCAGGAAGTATGTAAGTGGCACTAAAAAGAAATAGATAGAGATCTTGAAGTGTGAGCATGGTAAGGTTACGTTTTTCCCCTGAAGACCTTTTTTTTTTGCTTGTCAGCTGAAAAAACCCGGAAGTGGAAGGGGAGAGGCTGAGGACCTTTTTTTTTTTTTTTTTGCTTGTTAGCTCATGAAACCCGGAAGTGGGTCTATGGGAAATGCGTGTTGTAGCAAAATCAGCCCGTCCTATTTAAAATGGGTTATAAACAAACGTCAGGAAACAAAGTCCTACATTATATGTCTTCTGAATACACTTACATTGTATGTACATGTGTGTAGTATTTCATCCAAATACATCAAAGAAGACTTGACTACATAATGACGTGTGAAATTATCTAAAGGAATTTTAAAATGCCTTCATTCTCAGGGTTAATCTATGAGTTGAATTTGACATCAAATATTAAACAGAAGCAGTGAAGTGAGATCAGAAAATTGTTGGACATCCAGAAAACTTGCAAAATCACTACATGAAAATAATTTCTATCTAATGACTGAATCAATTTATATTTTGCTCACATGATGTAGATGTAGACAACATTGTATACTGATCGGAATGTAGATCGTATACAATGTACGTTGGGGGGGGGGGGACAGAAGTTTGCTTATCCTGCAGTAAATACAGTACCCTGGCACGTATCATTCCCATTGCAATGAGAATGACATTTAGGTAAAAACACTGATCTACATGAAGGCAGTAAGGAACGCTCCTTTTAACATTGCAGACAAATTATTCCAACACGTAAAGTTTTCAGCACTCATGAATGGGAGAGTAAGGCAACAGACATCAATGTACAAAATGCGATACATTCTGACTACACATCCAGAGTAGTACTGCAGTACACAAATTAATTCCATAATCTTTTCAAAAGGCTGGAACGTACAAAACGAACACTTCCTCAATTCATGTTTTGTATTGTTATTCTGGAGAAACTACTGCTAGGATAAAACTTCCACTTTATATCATTTCCTTTGAAGAATTTTCTTACAAACATATCTTGTACAAAAATTCCTTGTCTACGATGACTAATTTTTAGAATTAATCAAGAAGGATTGTGCCTAGAGCTAGAGCTGTATATTGTATGCCAAAAGAACTTGCTATGTTTAAACATGGGCGACAATTTATGCAAGACTGCCCTTTTACCCAATCATATTGCATGCATGCTACAATGTACAATACAGAGCCTCTTCTCACCTTAATATACTAGTCATAGCAATATCTTATCGATTTTAATTATGCAGAGTGGTCTCAATTCTGTACATGACAGAGTACAAAGGGCTGTGCACCACATCCAAAACGTATGAATGAATCCAACGGGCGTCCCTGCCTGTACATCAGCGTACACCTGCAAGATATTGCAGTACCCTTATACCAGTAATTTTAATAAACGATGTCCTTCGCTCTCTTTGTCCAGTTGCGGAGCTGGAGAGACGGACAGTTGGCATTAAGGGAAAATACCAGTACTTAAAAGTCACCGCGGCAACAGGCAATTCGTGACTCAAACTGAAAATCAATACAGGCTTGTGTTCTATCGGCCCTTGACAATGATTTGAAAATAAATGGATTAGTTATCCCCCAATTCAGTCTTTTTATATAAAATATCAAAGTGCCGGGCTCATATGATTCTTTTTTTTTTCTTTTAAAGAAAACTGTTACTGAAAGTGTGGACAAAATATGCATGTATGTCTAGTGACTTCTTGTCTGATAGCATACCTTACAATCTCAAAGAGTTTTCAAAATTTAAATTGCTCTCTCTCAAAAAAAAAAAAATTGCAAGTTGTTTTGTAATGGTGATTAAGGTGAACAGATTTTGTAAAAAGGCACACGTTCAAATAAACAATTAAAAAAAGTTGCTGAATACAAGTACATGCAGCCAATTTGATCGATGAATACAAATTGTCATTCTGAATTCTTGAGACATTACAACTGAAGGACATGGTATCTTAAGTCATGGAACGATTATTTTGCACTGTACAATATATGTCCCACTTGCATCTCACACAACAATCCTTTAAACTGTATGTAAATCAATCAATTATACAACATTTAGATCACACTGCAAATTACAGAGAGTACAGGCAAGAAATACTACCAGCATGAATTTTTTTGAATTGGAGCCACTGGCCTTTTTTACGGCATGAAATTTTCGTAAATTGTCACTGGCATTCAGTGCACCATAGTGTATCTAGGGTAATATAGACAAGAACTTTTGCATACATGTACATTCTAATTTTGCAAACCTTGACTCTCACAAAATTAACAAAATAAAATGCAAGCAAACATTCTGGTTTTACAGTATACAGCCAAAGCCAAGCTACTCTGAAATGAAAATCAAATGTGACAAGAAGCATGATCAAAATCAAATACACATACACTGTATTACACACACACACCTGAGATGCAAACTTGTATACCATCTGATGATTAACTCACAAATAAAATATTATGACACTTTCTTAACAAGGACCATGGACTTACATTTTAATATAAAGAATCTACACCTGTATAGTACAATTTGCATTTACTTGACTCTCATAAACCACTCTACACATAAAAACAAATTAATTTCTATTCTCTGTGACCAATCTAGATTGATATTTCCTGCCATCATATTCCTAGACTGTTACATTTGAAGGCATGCACAAAGAAACCTACATTTATACCCTTACCCCTCCCCTCATTCCCCCACACACATACACACAAACGAACAAACACACACACACACACACACACACACACACACACACTACAGAACTAAGCTGTGAAAATAAGAGAAAGTAGTGTATTTAACACTTTTCTTCTTTTTTTTTTCTAAATTCTGTATCACTCAACTTCATTGTTTCTGAAGTACCAAGGAGATCTGTGAGAAATATAGTACTCCCTGCCTACAGTATCAAACATTACTGTCTTTAGCAGTGAGCTATAAAAAGCCATCAAACCACTGTCAAAGAGTGAGCACATCCTATTACAGTTTGGTGCCTTCTTTGTTTCTTGTGTACAATATTTTGTGCTTGTTTGCCATGATCTTTGAATAGAAAAATCAATTCATGAAAATGACATAAATTTACAGGTTTAGGTCATGTTGTGCAACTCTTCAACGCCTAAAGGTAAGAGGCAACAAAAGAAAAAAGTTCTGTGTCACTTGGTGACGGGGGAGCACAGTGTTTTGATTCTCAAAATAGATCTATACAAATATCAGGAAAATATCACTGAGCACATGAAATTTTATACAATTCACATTTCTGAGGGCCAGCAAATACAATGACCTTGATCTATTTATGATACACTCTAAAAAGAATCTAATTATGGGAATGACGCACAATTAAGACAGATCATATTTATGACTATTTAAAGTCGATGCGGGAATATATTACAGAATACCCAAAATCAATGATGTTGATGCAAAACTACTCAATCCTGTGCTCAGCCAATTCAATACAAAAAAAAAAACTGCAAAGTTGTATTTCAGTCATTTAGCCTTCCCATGAGTCTTCACATGAGTACATTTGGGCCACAGTAAAATATAACAGATCACAAAGGGTTGCACGTACATTGCTTCAGAACTACTGTAGCCTACCAAATCAACTGAAAAAAAACCCAACAAACATGTAGCCAATACAAACATGTAATTAACTGAAATGTTAGTTTTGTGGGTTTTACTGCTTGCTGCAAACTGCTAAATATGGGTAGATGTGAAAACAAAATACAAGGTATGATAAAAATCATGTTGCTTCAAAACATGTGTGTTCACCACAGGAATCACTGCTGACCATTATTCAATACTTTTTCCTCTGACAAATTGGCTTAGCACCTAATCAATCAGAATATGTTGACATTTGAATTTCTGTGTCATCTCCAATAAATAAGACCTTTTTAAGAAGCACTCTTTGAAACTATATCTATATTTGCATACTGTGTGACCAAAAATATTTCTGGTTTTTTTGTGCCTTTGTTTTTATAGAAAGTTTTCCATTTGTATTTGCTGATGTGTAATTCTTGACATGGGCATAGAGTACATCTTCAGGACAGTCTTAAAGAAAAATCTTACAGACAATTGATGACTTTTTCAGTTTGTGAATAAAACAAAAGAGATGTTTAGGCAAATACAGGTCTGTAGTAATGGCAGTTACACCTGTACATGACCATAAAAACCAGTGGATCAATGACTAACGTACTGGAAATAAAGAAATAACAAAAAAAAAAACAACTAGTGCACTGTACAAATTGTATTAGTGTTTTTAAATCCTATATTTAAGATAAAAATTCTTCACACAGTACTTGCACAAAAAATTTTCTACAGACACACAATCAGTAGTTTGTAAACTGAATGGTCCAGTAGAGATGTTATGGACAATACGTTTGAGTGAGCTGCATACAAGTGTAAAGCCACGATGTCCACAGAAGCCATAGCAATCAACACTACCAACAGACATTACCAGGACCTGCCAACCTGGTGAACGAAGACGGCTTAAGTCAACAGTGACTTAAACAATGGGATTGTTTGCAGCTTTCCTGACAATAACTTTACAAAGGGCAGGCATGCATATTTGCTGAAACAACTCAAAGCAAATTGCCCAAACAAAGGACTGGCATCTCACTTTTGCTGACTATGACACCATATCTTACATCATCTATAGATTGGGTTTAGTGGTGTCCTTGAGAAGCCATATTCCACTGCAAGTGGAGATGGAAGAGGTCTGCATTGAAAATGTGTTTGCCTTAGCAACAGTTACAGGGAGCTGCCACTGACAGTCTGCTCATGCTGCCTCTCTCCATACGCACACACTCAAATCAAATGACAATCAAATGACTCAGAAAACTGGGATACCTGACAGATGTTGTTTATTAACTGCCATCAGTTGGAAATTTAAAAAAAAAAAAATGTTGCATAGGGTACATTAATGTAGTATCCATACAAACATGTGTAAGGAAAAAAAATGCACATAAACTTTAAAGATATATATGTTATCAAAAAAAAAAGAAAATCCTGAAGTATACAATACAAAACTCTCCAAAGTGAGATTTCTGAAACTCAGATAAAATCTACAGAAAGAATTACCATTCAATTGCCACGATGATCTTTATGCAGGAATTTGTTAATTAACATGTAAATCATATTTATGATGATGAGATAAATGTCATGAGCTTGTTCCAAGTGATGTACATGTAGGCATTTTGATATTTTAATGATTTTCCATGTCCCTTCATTATACCATACATGTGCATTCATAAACTGTATTTCTCCTGCATATCATACATAATGCGCCAGTGCCCTGCAAGTTACTGTATACGCCGAATATTTCGCGAGGTTTTTATTTTCACTAATTTCACGAGTCAGCTGCTATTCGCGAAGTTAAAAACACATGAAAATATTGACTCTAATGCCGATATGAATGTGACGTACGCGCATACATTTCTCCATTCAGTACAGGACTCCACGATCGCGAATTTAACCACTCGCGAAATTGTCGGGAAGTCCCGATTCGCGTAAATTTAGACTCGCGAAATATATATGTATGGCGTATACAGTAACTGAGACAGTAAAGGAGAAATCAAATCAAACCAAATGTTTGGCATGAACACAGAATATTCAAGTATCCTCCAACAAACTTGAGTAGGCTAAATATTGCAAACAGCTCTGTTGTTGGTCATTTACCACTGAGCTGCTAAATGTCCTTTTTCTTTTGCAGAAGTAGACACAATGATAAAAAAAGGAAAGATTTATTTCAGGTCTAAGAACTAAACTTGATTCCTGCATATTTCTGTAAAAAGTTTTTTTTTTTTTAAACGTATCTTGTTAGATCTTTTTGGTCCTCCTCCTGTCATTGTACATTACTTTGGTTGCAAAATAGAGCCTACATAACAAAACCTAAATCATGTGATTTACCAAAAAAAAAAAAAGAGGCTGTGACATACAACAGGGCTTGACATTGGTGGTGGCAAAGGGCCATAGAAATCGATGTCGGGCCACCATATTTCCAAAAATGTCATATTTTCATGGCCTGAGCAGGCACCTATAATTCAAAATTCAAAATAATTGTTATTTAAAATTTCTTTTCTTTCGGACAACCACATTTCAACGATTCAAAGATTTTAGTGGCCTGTACGGACCACCCAACAAAGAAGTTAACGATCAGCGCTGCATACAGTATAAACCACAAAAGCAGTAATACCCAAGTGCAATATGCAGTACATAGCCATAACTGGAATCCGAAACTCACTTGCTTTGTAACTTTGTATCACAGCCAACGTTACTAACGTCTTTATTTGTATTCATGAAGTCTGTTTGTGTCCTTGCCATGGCTAGCATACAATATATGACCCTAAGATTCCTAAAATCTATGATAAGATTATGGAAGGACAAAGAGTTTCTCTTTGTGGAAATGTAATATTAGCAACAGTTCAAATACAAAGCATAATCCAAGCTTCAAATGAGTGATGTCATACTCACAGTTACATGAAAAAGACTATTTTTTGAAATGTCCGTATGATGCCATGAAAGATGACATTTGGACAAATGTTCCAACTTCCTGAGATAATTCATTGCCATTTGAACTCACTTTATACATGAAGACAGTGTTTACTTAAATACACCAACATTCTGACATAGTTACACACACACACACACACACACACACACACACATACACGTTGTATACACACTGTGACCGTGTGTACAACTTGTACATACACATCATGCTACACAAACTTGATTTGATTTGAAACAAGATTTGATGACAGCTAAGCTTTGCATCACATTGTTTTTAAATATTTGGCATAATGAGCACTGTTCACTGAATGAGATCCATCCCTGCTGTAAGTGTAACTGTGATTCCTATGACTCTCAGTAGGACCTATATGTCTATTCAGTCAGGATATCACATCTGTTTTTAGACTCCGTCTTACAGTAAGTACTCCTATTACATGTGTGTGTGTGTGTGTGTGTGTGTTAATGTGCACATACCATGTACAAGACAATGCCCTGAAGACAAGCACATTTAGAGAATGCAAAATAAAAGAAAAGTTAATAAAAAAAGAATCATAATTGAAAGTTTGCTGAGCAAAATCAGCGAAATCAGCGAAGTCTGTAACTTGGGCCTATAATAATGTGCATAGCTCAAAAAATTAAAGTGATAGTTGTAAATGAAGGTATATTTCCCTTTTGTCTTTCAAAATAAGTAAAAAATAGTCACTTAAGTATGCACCTGATCGCACCATTAAGACTCCCAAGAGCTAAAAATTGAAAAAGCTCCCTACCATGGGAGGCCACGGGGGGGGGGGGGGGGGGGGGGGACTCCTCCCACACCCTCGCTCGCGCGCACATTCGCATGCCGAGATGCCGAGTCATGAAAATCTCACTCATAATTTTTTTTTAAACTTGGCATCCCTGGGGTGAGCTAAGCCTTGTTAGTGTTACCTATCTTCATACATGTAACTTTACATGTAGTTTTCAGAATAAGCTTACTTGGCTTTTTTCGGATTGCAGAATTTAATGTTCCAGTAGGCCTAATTTGGTTAGGTAAGATCTACTTGAAAAAGGCCAATTCAGCAACAAAATAAAAGAGGATTGATGGCAGAATTGCGTCAAAAGCCGCCAGAACCTATTATCAAATAGTTTGAATTTGTAAATAGGAGTTTCTGCAATTTACAAGCATTGCTTCTCAGCAGGTCTCCTATCTTTTCCACCTGAGGCACCTGATGTTAATAAACATTAACTGGTTAAACCTATCTCTACGGAGTCTTAGCTTAGTCTTGACCGAAAGATCGGTCTGTATCTGTCCGTCGGGGAATGTTCCGCGGAGACTACGTCTGGCTTCACGGATCCCCTCCGTGTCTACGGAGGACAGCGTTAATGGCAAAATATAAAAGAGTCCTCCGGACAGACGGATCTTTCTGTCTAAGCTTAGAATTTCTAGTCTTACTCTTATCACTCAGCTAACGTTAGGGCCTGCCCTATCTGTCATGATTGTCAAATCAATGATTTTTGTCTTCGCCCAATATTACAATTTTGTAATTTGTTATTCTTGGTGGAATTGAACAAGTAAATTGAAATTGAAATTGAAAAAAAAAAATGAACTAGAACTCTATGATCTATCGGTTGCTTGCTTCGCTTCGAGCTTCGGTCGCAGGTCAGCATAGTGCATAGAGCCGTACCGCGGACACATGCGGGTAATTAGCACCGCAGACAGCTCAACAGTCAGTCTTCATTCACTAGCGAATGTGTTCAAATCACGCATGTAAATCTCCCTTTTCGAAAAGGCATTCAACTGATATCTTACGAAAAAATGTTCTCATTGTTGTACCACACGTTGTCACATCGATTGTAAGTACATTTACTAACCTGTTATTCGTGGTGCTGCAATCCTACTTCAACATCAGCCATCTGTTTCTACGGTATGCTGTCTTGTCACTCGCCATAGTTGCTATACACAAATTATTCTTTATTTACTATCCGAAAAAATGCACGTCGGCTACGAGCAGCCAAAGTGTACCAGGTACATCACACACACGTTGTGTTCTGAAGAATCCATAATCCGCCGCTTGCTACCGCTCCGGATGCGGCACGATCATGTAGGGCGACGGTAGAAGTTGTGTACAAGCACAGTAGAATGGAGTGTGGATACTCTCTTTGCTTCGGATACTCGTAGTACTGAGTACCTTACCTGGTAGTGGAGATGAACAGCTTTCGTAGATGGCGCCATGCATTCAAAGCAGGTTTTGCAAAAAGGAGTCCGTTACAAAGAATGCAGAACAGGTGGAAGATGGCTCTTCCACCTCCCCCCTTACATGTAGGAAACTGGATCGTATCACCGGACGCTTATTTTTGTCGCTCTGAATTCCATACTAGAGGATGGAATTTCGGCCAAAAATAATATCACTTATTCACAAGGTCTTGAAAATTACGAATTTTGCAAAATCAAGTAATTCACTCCGATTTTCGGAAGATAGACTTAAATTAACCCATCTACAAAAAGTTTTTTTTTTTTTTTAAGGGCGGTGTAAAATCGCATTGTAATTCCGTCTTTCACTCATAAATGCACCAGAATCACACTTCATACCCACGATTCACCGTAGGTCTTAAACATTTATTTTGTACCGATAGCGGACGACAAAAAACAAAAAACAAAAACAAAATCAGGCAAATGAGGCTAAAATTTCTTATTGTATGGTGAACGGTTGAACGTGAACATTTCGGGCAATTTTACTAAGTACGTGATAGAATCGAAGTCCCTCGCTTACTCGTATTTGAATGTCATTATTTCGCAGAGATGTGCACGTCCAGAGTTACCATATTACCTGTAGGCCTATATACTCACTTAATCTGCATATAATCTGAATATACCTGCTTTTATGAAACTCTCTTTTAGTCCTTTAATACATTGGATGCTCTTGGTCTGCATGAAGTGTCCTAGCGTGAATCCATTGAACAACTATGCGTACATCCCTCTCTGGATGACGGTGCTCATATCACGAGGATAAGCCTCAGTAGCAACAACACCAATAAGGGCGAGATAACGAGAGATCACAAAAACTACAATTCCAATTACAATGATGGTAGAGAGTTTCGTGTTTGCTTAAACTGTAAAAAGGTCTTTTCAAAGAAAATTTGAATCTATTACTCTATATCAGCGATTTGCCTTTTGAACTGTCATAGATTATTCCATAGGGTATGTATAGAGGCGTTAAAAAGCAAATGTTTGTTTTCCACAAAATTTGGTCCTGTTCGGATTAATAATAAGTCTTTGCTGCAGTGAACGAAGGTTCCTCTCTGGTGTGTAGATTTGAAGTTAGCTCTCTCAAGTAATTCTTATGTGATGTGGAGCAAACGAGGACTTCATTCAAATGCTGGTATTACAAATCCAACTTTTGACTGGAAGCCTGTAACTTAGAACTGGTGAAATTTGTTCATGTTTCTTGATTTTTGATTATACTCGTGCAGCAGAGTTTTGGATTGCTTGTAATCTCTGTATCTGTTTGACCGGCAATCCACAAAGCAAACCGTTATGATCAAGAAAGGTCACATGACGAGAGTATGAACTAAATCGTTCTGCTGTGTGTGTCTTAGTGTCATAGAATTCTCGAATTTTTCCCAATTTCGTACGATGCTATATGAAACAGAACGACCTTTTTCGACACAAAATATTCTAGTGAGCAATTAATCATCCAAGATAACACCCAAATTTCTACAAAATGTGTGCGCCATGATTTGTATAGTACAAAGGCCTACATGTACTATCGAAATCTCGGAGACTGTAAAAATTCTACACTCTAAAATCGGTGGATTAAAAAGTAATCTTATAAGACCGTGAGGAGGGACAAATCCACATAAGATTACAATTTTTAGTCTAATTGATTTAGACTTAGCATTAGATTTGAAATTAATAATCTTATTTGGATTTGTCCCTCCTCATGGTCTATTAGATTATTTTTTAATCCAACGAATTTAGAGTGTAGGCCTACTGCCCGACTGCCCAAAACCGTGATGAGATATATTAAATGGAGAAATTCAGGCTGTTTGGCACTGTTCAACTTTAGCCCATTTAATGTTGACCATTGCTATATCGTTCTGATACAGGATTCAATCTGTGGGATCACATTGTTATCTTCAGAATTCTTGAAAACTACCCCTTGTATAGACCAACTGGGTATCATTGGCATAAAACATTTTTTGAACACCAAATGAATTGATTAAAGTTTCCAAAGAATATGTGTAAAATGAAAACAAAACTGGATACTACTACATAGCTGGCTGTTCGATGCAAATTTGTACAAATGATCAAGTGTTCTGAACGTTTTTGATTGGGTTTTTATCCTCCCTATCATAAAGAATATCGCACACAACGCCTGTGTGTCTTTAGTTGCCGCTTGGTGGCGATGTATACCCCGATAATTTGCACGCCAGACCCACAGGAGAGTTTTGTGCAAAAAGTAGAAGCTGGCGCTAGCTTCTTTTATACTGAGTAACTGTCGGTTTTGTTGTGGCCAGAAAAAAGAAAAAAAAAAACTACATGTAATAAAAAAAATCGAGAGACCCTCAATTTCTTACGGAACGCCGTGCATCGCAAAAGTCGGAAAACCCTGGTTAGTGGTGTAGAATGGATTTAGGCCCTTGAAATTGTTATGTTGTATAACACTTCTTCTTCTTCCAGGTTAACGACCACAATCAACGAGATGATTATTCTGTCACTTTTGTAGAGAGGTTGGCAGAAATTTTTGATAATTAGCTTTGATGAAAATTGATAATTGCAAATAAGGGACTCACTTGGCAGTCAGTTTAAAGTTGTATTATTTTCTCCCCGAGACAATAGGCCCTATTTTCCCTCAGTGCTATACGCGTTTAGGTAAAGCTTAGTCACAATCACACAGACATGACTGTAGCTATTCAAATTGAGCTTTTTGCCGTGTAGAGCCGTCTTATTTGAACTTCACTAGATCTAGGCTTCAGTAATGCCGCCATGAATAGACGATACAAATTGAAGGCAAAGACAGCTCCTGGTATCATCTTAGAATTTTACCAAAGTGAAGGCCGATTAATTAGTGATCAAAATCCCTTTGAATAAGGACAATAGTCTTGTCTGGGTACTGTTTCTTAGTGTTTTTTATGTCAGCTTCGCATATTATCGACCCCTCAAACTCGCTCGTGATCCCTATTCGTACAAAACCGTCATTTAGGCTGCGTTCACATAGAAGTATACTTTTCGGGTATTCGGGCTCGTTTTTCGAGGGCACGCGAATAGCTTGAATCGAACGATAGGATTTCCTCACACCGGTTCACATAAGAGGGCACTATTCGAAAGTACGAATAGCTGCGAAAAGTATAGCAAAGTGGGAATCGAGCTTGTTTGATTTTCTTGCAGCGTATACCGTCTCTCGTTTATGAAATAATGACACTTTTGGTCTGGATTTGCCCTTTAGCAAAAATAAGCATGTAGACTGACATTCTGATGCAGTTTAGAAATTGTTAATAAGATTTGCTTGGATGCAGGAGGAAGAAATCCTCACTGCATGGGATGGAGAGTTGACGGTGCGGGTGGCGGTGTATTCGGTGCCCGAATACCGAATACCGAATAGCGAATACCGAATACGAATACCGAATACTTCTGTGTGAACGCAGCCTAACGAACCAGTTCCTCAGGCTCGAAATGGTAGCCTAAAAGTCAAAAGAACAGAAGTGTATAGGCTAAAAGAAAATAATTTAAATGAAACAAATTGTACAAAATATCCCCATATTGTAGCTGCTCTTACAATCTTAGCATGCAGTATGCTATTATGCAATGCAAGTATTGAAATTCAAAATGACCACCGACTTCTCTATAGCACAGAGTTATGTGGTCTATCACTCTAGTGGTCACTTTTGTCTTCCCCTATTGAGAGATAATTTTCACCTTCGCCTTTTCTCCGACTGTTGCAACATAATGGTGTGACTTTTGCAACATATGGCGTTCCATAAAGACAGACCTCGCGTAGAACTCCGTGTGGAGTTCTGTGGGTGCAGCTTGCCAGCTACGGCCCTACCCCATCCAGCTCGCGAGCCCCGTCGGTACGGTACAGGTACCGATACCATACACGGGGGCCGCCGCGCCGGTACCCGGTGAGAGCCATAGTCATAGGCTCAACTCAGTTGTCTGCCGTCTGGTGATAAGGGGTGGCTTGAACGGACAGTTTGCTGACACAATTCCAAATTACCAACTCTTAGGAAAGGACAAATAGTAACAGTTTCAATTTCCTATAATGCTTGGTTTTGTACATCGCTCGTCTAGATTGACCTGCTTCAGTTCAGCTAATATCAAGAATATTTTTCAACGGACTTTTCATTCCACTGAGACGATGAGTGGGAATCGTGTCGCAGTGGTATGCTTTGGGTGCTTTATCATTCTTATCTCGAACTACAATTGTACAAAGTAACTGTTAACAGTTAGGATTTAGGTGCTATTTTTATTTACAGTGCGGCATGTAATAAGTGATGCTTGATTTTCTTGTTATGATGGAAGCTGTTAAAAGTAGAAGGCCAAGCCCCGTGTCGGTGAAAGTTTGAGAGAAGCTCTTTATTTATTTAGTCAAATGCCTCCTAGTGTTGTTGAAGCTTCCTCGATTAATAATTTCAAAGATTTATTAGATAGACACTGGACGGGGGAAAATTCAAAACCTCTGCTCCTTAACGCACATAAAGCAACAAAGTTGAAGATAATTTTACTACGATGAGACCAGAATACTAACTGTTACAGGACCAGTCCTCTACTTCCGTATCAGATGTGATGTGATGTGATGATGTGAAATCTCTTTTCTTTTTTTTTTTTTGTGAAAAAGTAAACTAGTTCTAGAGTCTAGATTCCATGCTATGAAAGTGACAATAAACTAGTCTGGCAGTCATACTTGTATGTTGAGCTCACTTATCAAAGAATTAGGAATGTGTATGTTGTGAAATGCCAAAATATGGGACATTGTTCTTCAAATAAATGCAGTGACATATAATCCCATTTTTAGATTTAACGTACATTGTACACAGAGAGTGCACATGTTTCTGTCATGTTCATTATGTGTCAACCTGCCCATGCAGTACAATCATATGGTAGATGGGTGCGGTGAATTAAATACGTGGTACAAAAACATTGGTGTGTGTGTGTGTGTGTGAATGTATGCAAAATATGTCAAGCTTGACATATTTTGCAAGGTACCCGTATAGACTGTAGCATTGCAAGGAGCCTCTGTGCATTGAATAAACATTATGTTGGGTGAGAATGAGAAAAAAACTGAGCACAGGATAGAAATCCACGTGATGATCCACCTACATGTCATGTGTCATGCTTCTGTTGTGCCTTTCAGGTCCTGTCTGGATCAGGAGTGTATGATGGCAGCGAGATACACGAGGCTTCAGCGTAAGATATCCAGCGGTTTCTGTCTCTTAAATACTATAGGGTATTAAGCAAATAATCAACGTTGGTGAAGGTGATGGGACAAACTATCACTTCCGAGGCAATCTGGATGTAGCTATCTTTCCGAAGCGCAGCTGAGGAAAGATAGCGTACACATTCAGATCGCCGAGGAAGTGATAGTTTGTCTCATTGCATGAAACTAAAAGTTGATTATTTGCTTTATATTCCACATCTAGGGTCCTAGAAATTCCCATTTTATTCCACATCTGAAACCGTTTTAGCTGTCTTTAGGTATCCTTAGGGCTTAGGCTACGTGTGCGCGTAGATGACAAAACAATGAATTTGCTGCGCGCGCGCACCGCGCGGCACTGAAGTGAAAGTGCATTGCGCTGTGTACTATCAAGTGACCTAGTTAAATGATAGTCCACAGTGCAACGCACTTTTATTTCGCACGTACTCATCTCGGGTTAAGACTGTATGGACTGCCAGAGATCAGCAAAACAAACAGCTGTCTTTATAGATGACAAAACAATGAATTTGCTGCGCGCACCGCGTGACACTGAAGGGAAAGTGCATTGCACTGTGTACTATCAAGTGACCTAGTTCTTCTCAGGTGATGTGATGGGCAAAACTACGCTTTATCACGTGATCAGCTCTTGACCAATCCTATAGCAAGATTCTTAGTATGTGGAATATAATCTCAGCTACAGTCCGGCTGTAATAACATGCATTAACAATCTCTCTCACTTTTGCGTCAGATTCGTACCCTTCTTTTCTGTGGATTCCCCTATGCAACAAACAAACATATGCCCTACCCCCAGAAGCTCTTGTTTCTCATGAATCCCCCCCCCCCCCCATCATTTTGCAGGTAAAATAGGGAGGGGTCTACTTGGTGTTTTGTGAAAACTTGCATACAGATGTAGATGACAGGCGATGATAGTATTAGTAATGAATTCCTGATGTAGAGTATAACAAAATGATGAGAATAATAATGATCACATGTATGATATCAATATTAGTATTCAGTTCGATAATGGTATAATTAATAAAAGATATACAATAATAATGGTTGTTTGTACAATGGTTTACAGCATATCGTCGGTTGAGAATGAGAAGGGCGTTAAGTTGCCTCAAACACTAGGGTTTAGTGGCAACTTAATACCCTTATTCTCATCTGATGATATTACCTGGTCAATGGAATCAAATGACAACCTTATGTGACTGAACCAGTCATACATTCCCTGTGGAACGTTTTAACCAGGTACCGGTATCCATTTTGCTAAATTTAAAAACATTTTTTTTTCTCATCTACCTGCTGGATCCATATTATACACCTGAAAAGAGAGGATATGTTGCTCAAGGACACAAAATGCCATATTGTACCAAACTGGTTTGTTTGATATTATGCAAGTTTCTGATGCACCCTACATGAATGTTAATGGCTTCCTCTGATTGTCTGTGTCGCCCCCAGCGTTTCTGTGCATCTGAGTCGTGCTGGAGCAGATGTGTCATTCTTCGCCCCTGATGTCAACCAGATGCATGTCATCAACCACTCCAAGGGGGAACCAATGGAAGGAGAGACAAGGTACTCAAACCTAGTCCGCAGTTGCTGATCTCGTTCTACGTCATAATGAAGTAGCTACATGTACAAATTATTAGCAACTCTTGCTGCGATGGGAAGTATAATAGTAATAACAAGAATCCTGCTTTCTGATTGGCTGTTGAGTCAAGAAGTTTCCATTTTAGCAGGAATTTCTATCATAACTTCTTTCATGAAAGTAGATCCTGATTACTATGATTGATAAAGAATGCTAGACTATTCAGTTTAAACTGACAGCCTTTACAGTGAGTATTCATCTTGTACAGTCAACCTTGCTTAAGTCGACCGTGCATTTATAAGTCGAATAATCGCCTAAGTGGAGGGTCTTTTCAAGTCCTCTTCTCTTTATATTCTATTGATTTTAACCCCTCATAAGTCGAATTTTGTCTAAGTTGAAGCTATTTCTTCAGTCCAAATAGATTCGACTTAGGCAAGGTTGACTGTAGTCTGCGTCACATACGTGGATGAGATGCACACAATTAAATCATTCAATAGATAGATACAGTAACACTATGAGGGAAGTAGAAGATGGTGAAGACACTTGAAGAAAACTCAGAAGCGATCTTGCTTGCATTATATTTGGGGCTACTCTGTGGTTAAACAACAAATCAAGTCTTTTACTGTACACATTGAAAGTACACCAAGGAGTAGTGTGACTTCTACTGGTGGAAGGAATACAGAATTAAGAGTTGATTTCTGACAGAACCTTGTGCATAAGAGGGACTGATAATGAAATTCAGTCTTCTTTTTCAGCATAAAACAAGTGCAGTATAGGGGGGGGGGGGGCAGGTAGAGAAATGACCTGAGATGTGGGAAGTCCAAATTCATATGGTTTTATGTAGACAGCATTCATTCATTTTGTGATCAAGCAACATTTCGCAGTGAGTATAACTAAAGTTCATTTCCTGATTTGGTCAAACATGGATAACTCCTTGGTGTGACCAGGTTAGACATGTTCATCCAATAATATTGTAAAACAAATATCTGCTAGCATATAGATCTAAGTAGCTACATTTTCATGCATGAGTTACAGTCTTGATAAGTTATCGTAGATAAGCAATAGATTGCTTGGCTAAAGGTATTATTGTACTATTGAACTTAGCAGTGATCATTGTGATTATAATGCTTTTTACAGGAATGTACTCGTAGAGTCAGCCAGAATCGCAAGAGGAAAAATCACAGCCCTGTCATCCCTCAGTGCTGGAAACTTTGAGGCTGTGGTCTTCCCTGGTGGTTTTGGAGCAGCAAAAAACTTGTAAGATTACCAACTTTTACCTTTTCATTGTCAAAGAATTACCTGGTGAAGAAAATCTTTGCATGTCCAATGATGCATTAACTTTTCATATTCTGCTTGTGAAAGTTACAAAGTGGCAATAATTTTGTGAATATACTTTTGTGCCTTATAAATTCCAATGTTAAAAACGTGGTAAATCTAAATGACCATTTTTTCCAGTTGTTTTGAGCAACTGGTCCAACTAGTTGACTTAGTCACAGCTCAGCTCAAAAATGCCAGAGGCAAGCAGCAAAAAGGCTAACTTTTGTAGTGCATGGCAGTAAAAACCATGATACACAAACCAGCTTGTTTGGCTAGAGTGGTAAGTCTACCTGTGCACTCTTTTACAGCTATGATTGATGAATCTTATTTTAGAACTTCAAGAAAGTGTATGACTATAGTATAGTCTGTTTGTTTGACCTCAAAAATGAAATTCTTTCATCCATGCTGACAGTCTTCGAACGAGTTCGAGCAGGGGACTATGAAATGGGCTCCGTACGTGTGTGTGTGTCCGTGTGTCCATCCATCCGTTCGTCTGTGTGTGCGTCCGTGTGTGATCAAAATGTTCAATTTGCTACTGCTCTGTCATTTATGAGCCAATTTTGATTCTGTTTGCTTTATATGATAGCACTACATGGGAGCTTTGAAACTTCTACACAGAATTTCAGTTGTGACCTTTGACCTTGACCTTTGACCTATATTGTACATTTTGCTCAAATGCTACTCCATCGCCATTTCTAACCCGATTTTGATTCCATTTACTTGATGTGATGGCACTAGGTGAGGGCTTCAAAACTTGTACACAGAATTTTGACCTTTGACTTCTTTGACCTTTGACCTTGATTTTTGACCTATATTGTACATTGGCCACAAAATGCTAAGTACTCCTTCGCCAAGTTTCTAACCCGATTTCGATTCCGTTTGCTTTATGTGATGGCACTAGGTGAGGGCTTCAAAACTTCTACATTGAATTTTGACCTTTGACCTTGACCTTTGACCTATATTGTACATTTTGCTACAAAATGCTACTCCTTTGCCATTTCTAACCCGATTTCGATTCCATTTGCTTTATGTGATGGCACTAGGTGAGGGCTTCAAAACAGCTACACAGTATTTTGACCTTTGACTTCTTTGACCTTTGACCTGGATTTTTTACCTGTATTTTACATTTTGCTACAAAATGCTACTCCTCCATTTCTAACCCGATTTCACTTCCATTTGCTTTATGTGATGGCACTAGGTGAGGGCTTCAAAACTTCTACACAGAATTTTGACCTTTGACCTTGAGTTTTTACCTATATTGTACATTTTCCTACTAAATGCTACTTCCGGCGGGGACATGTATTACGCACCGCGTAATTTCTACTTTTCCTTGTTTTCTCTGTGCTATGAAGTGTTTGGGCAGTGCTGCTCAATACAATGTACATATGATAACTCGAAGAGTGTAAGTAGCATCTTGATGCTTAAAAAAAAACAAAACAAAAAAAAACTTGTAAGCTTGGGAGTTTCTATGCTTTTTCTAGCCAATTCCAAGTCTGGTGCTCGTGTATGTTTGTTTGTTTGTTTGTTTGTTTGTTTTGGAGGAGGGAGGGATGTTTAGCTGTCAGCAGCATTAATTTGATTTTGTTTTTTTGTTTTTCTATCAGGAGTAACTTTGCTGTGGAAGGGTCAAAGTGCACAGTCATCCCAGATGTGGAGAGAGTCCTGAAGGAATTCCATCAAGCAAAGAAACCCATTGGGTATGAAAAGCTTGATGCATACGATATAAAATGTACCACACACAAAGTAGCTGTGCTCATGGGATTATAAATCCAAAGTGTAGTGGTATCCATTTGCAGTTGTTGTGTTTGTTTGATTTTTTTTTTCCAGCCTTGCCTTCTGTAGGGGTTCGGGCATGTAGAAAGTGCAAACCTGCATTATGATAATCATATGCAAACAATTTAGACATACAAATATGAGTACTTGTATGAATTTTTTTTTTAACAGGGCGGCCATAAAGCAATGATTGAAATCACTGTATTGTTTCTTTGATACTTGCAGGCTTATATACAGACTAGTCCAAAGCTGTCAAGCTGTTCTAGAATTAACACAATCAACTATTAAACAGTAGCAGCTACAAATGAGGAGAATATCTGTCAAAAGACAGCAGATGATATATATGGGCCGGACGCGAGAAAAGGGCCCTTAGGACATTAAAAACCGAAAATGACTTTTCACCTCCACATTGTAGAAGGAACTCTGACGTATTTAGATATGCAAAACTTCTGAAATTCCAATCCTAAATGACCCCATTACGACATTCAAAAAAGCTAGTTTTGTCCAAATCCTGTCAGTTTTTGATGCTTCTATGCATGTGCGCGCAGTTAGCTAGTTGATCTTTTTTGCGCGTATTGCTTTGTCAAACTTCCGCGCCGTTTTCTTGCGTTTGCGCGTAGCGGTGCTAAGGGCCCTTTTCTGGCGTCAAGGCCCATATATATTTTTTTAGAAGGAGCATGCAGAAAACATGATGTCATTACCACTGTAAAGTCAAATGTATGTGTTATTGTGTGTCTATATTTTTGTTCTTATTTTTTTTTTTAATTGTCTTTATGTCCGTTAATATTACATTTTCATAATTTTTTTCAGTCTGTGCTGCATTGCCCCAGTCCTTGCTGCCAAGGTCCTGCCCGGCTGTAGTGTGACAGTTGGCCACGAGTCGGAGGAAGGTGGGAAATGGCCGTACGCTGGCACTGCCGGCGCCATCAAGGAAATGGGATCCAAGCATGTCAGCAAAGACGTCACAATATCCTTTTGAATTTGGAGCTCCACTGGAGCTTTGTAATAAGATTGTCTCATAATGATTAGATTCATCCAACATAAATCGAAAGAAATTTGATACCTTTTGAAGCTGGAATAATGTTGGGGCTATCGTGCAGTCATACTACAGTGCACTCCTGTTATAATGAACATACTGTATAACGAAATTC
Organism: Diadema antillarum; assembly: GCF_040938485.1. NCBI lineage: Eukaryota > Metazoa > Echinodermata > Echinoidea > Diadematoida > Diadematidae > Diadema > Diadema antillarum. The sequence goes on from NW_027271100.1 coordinate 1,394,513, forward strand.
CGGTTACATCAAAGGAAAAAATTCAGGCTGTAACATTATCCGCTCGATGTATCTTTATCTTGTATTTGTTCGGTGATGACAAAATTTTGATACATGTATAACGAAAAAATCGTCCTGAGGACTTCGTTATAATGGGAGTCCACTGTACTGCAAATGCGGAAATGTTTGCAGTACATTAATTTTGTTTACTTCGCGCTACTTTTGGCAGGCAGGAATTCTAAAACCGTGAAAATATCTTTATAGTTTTCTCTGCATATTTTGAATGGGTTCTTAATTGCGTAGCACAAATTCAAGAATTAGCAAATATGTTTTTTTGAGCTGCTCAGTGCAAAAAAATGTATTGTGCGATAATATTGACGTTTACAGTAAGTGTGGATGATATTTCTATCTGTATGACATATTTGGGACCTGAAAGTTTGCATGTAAGTCACATGACCTGAATAACATCACTCCTTTGATATATGATGTATTCACTGAAGGACCAAGTTTAAAGGAATTTATGTGAAGGTGTCATGACTGCTTGCTTTGGAAGCTGTATAATGAAACGTTATCCTTGATACTTGTGTATCTTAAGTAGGGTCACACAAAGTCACGCACACACACACACACACACACGCACACGTACATTGTGTATTATTTTCAGTAACTTCTCTAAACAAACTGGAATATCATACAAACAATGTTACAAGCACATGACTAAATACCTTTTAGATTTGCTCCAAGTGTTAATACTCTTGTACATTTGTCTTTTCATTTTTTTTTCATGGCACAGATCAATACAGTTGAGCCAGCCATAAATGTTTCTCAGTCATAATGATCTGCATTGATCATGATCATGCCCAATATCTACTGCCCCTTGCAGTTGTGAATGCTTGTTGTCTGTGAGAAATTACTTGACTTTATTGTCCTTATCTTGAATTTTTCACGAAGCCCATGTCGACGAAGAGAACAAGATTGTGACAGCGCCGGCCTATATGTGTGAAACTGGAGTCCATGAGGTCTTCGATGGCATTGGTCAGATGGTCAGCAATGTCATCAAACTTTGCTGAAAAGCAAAAGCAATATCTTGCGTGATGACATACTGATTACACTATGTAATCTTTAGTAATAAGTGTGGACATGAGCAGAGTTGTAAGTTTACTGCATGGGAAAGTCACTGACTTTTAAAGTTATGATATGACTGAGCATCATCATGTTAACATTCATTTGTGGCAGAGGCAAAAACTATAGATAAATGCTGGAGCAAAGCTCTTGTAGCATTTTACATGTGGTCTTGTTAATTTTGAATATGTACCCCGCAATGAAACAGTTTGTCACACAGAGTTATGTGGTACTTGTATTCTATGATGACCTTAATTCTTTTAAAGATTTGCTATTTTTAGATTATGGCTACACAGTATGACCATACATTGATGTATAACCATTTTCATCTCATTAATTTATCCTTCTGCAGTGGGTAAAGGTGAACATCCTTCCATTTATCTGTAACAGAGCAGCAGTTTCAAAGATAAAGAGTACACACAAAATATATATACAGGATAAAATTTCTAAGACGGAACAAAGACTGCCCGTCAAAGATATCCTATTAACTGTAGTCCATGTCAAACCTGTCAATTTTAGGCTGAACCCTGAAAGATATTTTTAAATTAGCTCTCATGGTAATAGTTCATGGAAATATCTGCTTGCCTTTTTATCTGTCTAGATTACATTCTTCATCGTGTTCTTTGAGTAGATACAATCATGTCAATTTTCACTGGATTGGGACAGAATGTGTAAAGTTATGACAAAGTAGTGTATGTTTATAACGCTTAACTACTGAATCAGTGGTTGTGGCCAGATACTATACAATGCATGTTTGATACACACATCATACACAGTAATTTCATAAAGTCCTAAAAGCTTTTGTGTAGTTTCTTCTGGATGTGCCAAATAGTATGTACGCTTCTCATCTGATTTCAGAGAAGCAGAGAGCTTCAAGACATATGATCTATCTGCAAACATGTATTAAAGTAAATCAACATTTCATCCTGATTTGGCTATCAGAGTCCTGCTATTATGGCATGTATGATAAAACATTATGAATGTGCATGTATGCATCTGATGCCCTTTTCATCTGAACATGGTATATGGAATAAAATGCTCCATATGAATAATGTATTTGGTTACTTGTGGTGATCTCTTTTTATTTGGGGGGGGGGGGGGGAGGCAAGAATCTTGAAGTTAGTTTGAGACCCTCATGAAATTACAGAAATCATTGTATAATGGGCTCCCCCAGTTTTTTATAGTATTTTTTCCTTGTATTCCGTGCCTGGTATTCCCTGTACAGGTATCCTGAAGAGATATTTGATCCAATTATGGCTCAAACAAGACATGCAATGCATTTCTCAAGCCTGATTGGGCAACATGGATGAGAGTGAAAGTGGTTGTATGCAAATTATGGAGAGGATAAAACGCATTCACACTTGTTTTGCATGGAATTGTTCATAGTGTAGCGAGGTGCTTTGCATGTTTGTTCATATACATGTACGATGTACTTTCAGATACATTGTACAATGTACTTGTGAACATGTATACTCTGTATATACTTCCAGAAGATTGTGAAGAATGCACTCCACTGAGTGATTCACAGCCCATGACCTCAATGAAACAAATGTGAGCAGGTCGGTGCAAAATGTCAAAATTTTGAAAAAAAAATACTGTAGAGAGTTGATACTGCCAGTTCACATAACACTGCATTTAGTTTGCTAAATAACTTCTCAATTCTTGAAATGACTATGAAATCACTTGCTTAGAATATTGTATGATGTTGTACCCTGGCTATTGTCTGTATCAGGGATATTTTGCCATTCTTCATCTTTCAGAGGAAATTAAATTAATGCATGTTCAATTTTATTTCCATTTCCATTGAATAAACAGAAAAAAATATATACAATACATTTACAGAACAAATTTATAACAATTTCAAAGAAAATGTACAAGTGGTCACGAGTAACAACAGAATTTCATTTCTAAGGTATATACCTAATACAAAGATTAGAATGGAAATGGAGGGTCCCACTTAAAAAGCAAAGCTTGTAGGGTGTACTTCTATTTCAACAAAATGAAGAAAAGGAAAGTTTTACACTGAATTCTTGCTAATACATTGGAATCCCGTTATAACGAAGTCGTCGGGACTGGCAGTTTTCTTTCGTTCTATTGAAATTTCAATTTAACCTAACAAATAACCAGTAAAAATTATAGAGCCTATAATGTTGTGTTATACACACATTTTAGCATAAGAAAAGGAGCCTTAAAAGATTATGATGGACTATGTATCCATAATTGAATTCCTTTTTTTTTTAACAAACACACACATACACACATACACTTTTTAATAGTAGATATAGGGCCTCATAGGATTATGACGGATTGTGTGTGTGTGTGTATGTGTGTCTGTTGTGTGTGTTTGTGTGCTTTATTGATTTTATATTTGGTACTACAAGACACCATACAGAATTCACTGCAAAAAGCGGGCATTCTAATCAGCGATAGTTGCATCTACTCCACGGCCTCATTTCATTTAAAAAAAAGTTAATATGGCAGCAACTCTTGCTGGAATGGAAATTGTCATGATAATGACAAGAATATGTAGCTTTCTGATTGGCTGTTGTTATGTAGAGTTGCCATTCCAGCAAGAGTTGCTATCATTGTAACATCTTTTATAAAATGTCAAAATCGCCCACTAATGTCATAACACGTCAACCACAAAGGTCAAAATCTGATTAACCACAAATGTCAAAATTTCCATTTTTATTGTGAATGTCACAAGGCGTCAACGACAAATGTTATAACTCATTACTTGCAATATGATAGTGAAAAACAGTGAATCGTACTATAATTTCATCAACGTTTGTCTGTCCGTCTGTCTGTTAAATGGCATGAAACCTGGTGGGTGGACGAAGGTTGATCCCAGAATTACCCGCAAATGTCAAAACTCATCGATTGCAGTCATGAAAAAAAGAATGAATCATACTGTAGTTTGATTAACATTTGTTTGTCTGTCTGTCTGTTTGTTTGTTTGTTTGTTTGTGTGTTTTTTTTTTTTTGGAGGGGGGGGGGTGAAACTTGGTGGGTGGATATCGGTGCGTGGATCCCAAAATTACCCGTAAATGTCGTAATCCATCAACCGCAAATGCCAAAATAATGAAAACATAGTGAATCATATTATCATTTGATCAATATTTGTCTGTTCGTCTGTCTGTTTATTGGGACGAGACCTGATGGAAGGATGTAGCTGGACCCCAGAATTGCCATTGAGGCTTTGAATGTGTTTGTTTGTTGGTTGGTTGGTTGGTTGGTTAGTTTTTTTTTTTTTAATGGCGGCCTACGGGCCAGATCTGGCCCGCCAAAAATTTCCAGAAAAAGAGCGATCACAATCACATGTACATGTGATTACACAAAATTTTCTGAATTCGCTCGCATCTACTGACTTAATAACTTTTGTGGTAGCTCTTCTTTTGTTTTGCCCAGTTTAGTGGCGAACTGTGCATGGGTCGACGGATATGCCCACCTGCTGTGTGTTGGGTCCCGGTGCTCACTTATGCCTCTGGTCCAGTTAAAGTGACATTTAAACAATCTGCTGGAATCTACAATCTACTTTACGCAAGTAAATAAGCACTGAATTGATCAGTGTGTAACCCGAATGTTACACTCCCGAGTTCATAAATAAAGAATATCACACCTGGGATTAAGTTTCGACAAAATAATCCAATGACAAACTTTATTAGCTTGTTTGTCGCTCAACAAAGTACATCATTCAATTCAATTTGTTCACAGACTCAATTGTAACCTTTGTTACATTAGCATTATTAAATATTTGCCAGTGTATGACGATAATTCGACTCGTTGCTGTCTCTTTGTCTCTCTCGCCGGTTATCCTGTCGACGAGCCCAGAGTAGTCGCAAACCAGTCGTACACGGTAGCCGATGCAATGCTCAGTAGTCGTCAGTCACGCTGAACCAAGCAAAGGCTGGCCAAAGCTCTCATCCAAATATGTATCTAGTCAAAAGAGTTTATAAGACACAGGACTTTCCTAATATTGTGTCTATCTGATCATTAATATTTCTTCAGGAGTATGGAAGTCCACTCCAATATCTGATCTGATATATTGCCTTTACATACTCGCCTCACAAACCTATATGAGCGCATTAGACAATACAGATACAAACTCCGATCATCAAATGTTTGTCAATTCATTTTGACACACAAGTGCTTACGGTCAGTGTAGCCTCTCGAACTTCAGTTTAACATTTCAACATTCTGAATTATATGCAACACTGCTGCCACAAATAAAGCTTTGATCTATCTGATCAACTGGCGGTATAGTTGCTTCATCTGGGGTCGACAAATAATGTGACTCCGATTCAAATCTCATAGTTTGAGTGGAAATAATGCTCCACGCACACAATAATTACAGTGAGCAGTTGTACACTTTACCACGCATGTACAGTTAACATGTATACATTCTAAAAAGCATGAATATATAACTTTTTTATATTCACAATCGCACAACTATTCCTCACATAATTCTTTGCAAGGTTCTTCACTTCTAGTGGCTAGTCCTCCCACTCTAGAGTTAAACATTCCACAACTCAATAGTGCAGTGACCTCTGCCACTCACGGCTAACGGTCAGTGGACATAAATCTGTCAGTCCAGACGAGGGGGGGGGGGGGGGGTGGTGCTGCTGCACATTGTAGACCTCAATGTTTACGAGCATAGCCTCACTGTCTCTGAGTGTGAGGGTCTACAGGGCATTTCAATATGTATGCAATCAAACATCTGACTTCAAATTCCAAGTCAGTTTCCCAATTTTGTCTGTCTAGCAATGAACTTGAGTCTATGCAAAATCATGTCCATTCATAAAACATTCAAAGGGCAAATACATTGTAGTGCATTGTAATATTACATTGCCAAGTAATACACAAGCATCAGTCATCGATCATCAATTTGCATACCATAACAATAACTTCGGAATTTATATACATGATATCAGAGTCTTCTTCTTAACAAGCAACCTCCATGTCTATTGATTGGGGTTCATAATTACAAACACTCTCCAATGCAATACATAACATGAGAAATACAATGACTTACCTAGTCAAAAGAGCCAACACTCGTTTTCACTACAAGTTGCTCCACACGGCAGTCAGTGGATGTACGTGCCACAACCAGTTGTATCACAGGCACATAAAACTTGTATATAACAGTACAGCTGATGCTTGTAAGGTTTTACCAGTGTTTTGTGGTAAACCTCTCAGCAGAAAATATATGTGTGAGAAAACTTTCCGGATCACACAGTCGATGTAACAAGCAAAGTGAATGCAGGCCTCAAAGCGCTGGCAGGAAGCAGATATGCCTATTTGCTCCAAAGCTATGGGCTTTTATACTTTTCTGTCTCTATGTAAAATGTTAATATTACAAACTTTCTCGAGAAAATCAGAAACTTCCAGGAAGTTAAGTGACCAGCAGAAATATCATTGGTTCATGTTTCTATGACATCATTCAAAGTCTGCCTCATTGGCTAGAGGTCACTCATTCCCCTTGACTTCCAGGAACATTACTGACGTAGTGACCATCCACTTGGCCAGACAAAGTCTTAACATTGACCAAGGGCAGTAACGACAGGCTTTCCAGTCACTCTCAAGCCTTCTGGCTACAGGGCTTTAAAGTTGCACTCCTGTGACCTTGGTCACTAGAGCTGCTGCCTAACCAGCATAGCTATATAACACATTGTTTATACTTATGCAAACACTGATCTAGTTTACCATGCTAGACAAGTCATATATCAGAATCATATAAGCACTCAATTAGAATGCAGATACATACATCTCATTCGCATTAACGATGTATTAAACATAACAAATGCACACTCATATCTCTTATGCTGAAGTGTGTGGATCACACTTTGTTCTGAACGTTTGACATATCAAATAATAATCTTGCAAACAGTCATACCCTTACAGCCATTGATAATTAATATATAGCACAACAGTATCTGTAATATAAAATGTAACACGAGCAATGTAAATCTAGTAATGTATGGAGTTACTCTACTTTAAGGCACACGCAAAGCTAGCCTAAACAGTTCATAGGAAATTGGGGGGGGGGGGGCAGAGAAATGGGAAGGGAAAGGAATAAGAGAGGACAGAATTTGGTCTAGACGTGCACTCTACGTCATTGTCACAGAAAATGTTGGTCTACAGTTAGAACCAGTCCACTCTGTATAGGCTTTGCCCATGGTAGGACACTGTCCCTAAATCCCAAAGCAACTACTACTTTGTCCCAGAGAGAATGACCTTCCTCTTCTGAGACATGGCCCTTTCATTTCTCTCGATGTGCCTACACACCAACAAAAGGGAGGGGTGCTTAAAACAATATCCCTAGACTGGCTAGCTTGCTCCATCCTTGAGTTTTATTACACCTACATAGTCTAACACCAGCAGGGGCGTTTCACAGGGCTTGACCAGTCTCAATACACACAGGCTTACAATTGGACATTGGCTACTGGGGTCAAAGGCTGAAGGGGAAATCTTAAGACTAATCATGGGGTTACTAGTGCACTGATCGAGGGGTTGTTGGAAAACAGGTGGGGTACGGACGTCAGAGGAGGGATGAATGGAGGGGGTGGTAATAACAGTGACCATGGGTCTTCCAAGGAAGTAGGAATCTAGTCTGACGACATTTCTGGAGAAATCTTAGTAACCCATAATTTTGGTGGGGTTACATCTGCTTTAGCAGTAGTCATCAGTGGCGGATCCAGAGGGGGGCGCGACCGGCGCACGCCCCTCTTTATTTTTTATTTTTTGTTAAAAACAAAAGAAATAAAAAGGAAAAAAAAATGAAATGAAACCCGGAAGTGGCACTAGGAATATTAGTTGCGCCCTCCCCCCCCCCCCCCTTTACAGAATTCCTGGATCCGCCCCTGGCCATGATAAAAAATCATGGGCGTACATATAGTACTCGAGCTCCTAGGATTCGAACCTATACGACCTGGAGTCCTGACTACGTCGATGTAGGGCAGTTTGCCAATCAGTTGCGATGAAAACATCTCGACGGAAGAATTTGATGAATTTGAATAAAATCTTGCACCGTTCAGTACGGTACGCTATGTACAGTTCGCTTGTTCGCTTTCTTATAGGGTGCTCGAAGGCACCCAATGTTGCTTTGTGCAGCGTGACCGCGGATGCCACTGGTTGGCATATATAATTTGAAGCTATATATTTTGGTGACTAGCATAACTATATATATATATATATATATATATATATATATATATCCCTCACAACTTATCTTTTGTCCTCTGATTTCTCGAGGGCATCTTCATCGCTCTGGACATCACGCTATTAATGATTATAAAATGTGTTATTCTCTGACATTGACTTGCATAGAATAGTAGTGTCCCGGTGATGGAAAGTGCTCAAATGAGTGCCCAAATTCAGAACATACCTTTGAATTATGTAGTATCATCGTTTGCCTTGGAAACTGATAAACCGATATAGGAGTAAGGGCTGTATTGAAGGTTTCACTGACTGCAGATGAACGGAGCTATAGAAATGATTTCACAGGTCAAAGTGACTTTTAAGTCATTCAAGGGGGGTGGTCCTTTTCTTCAGCTTTTGAATAATAACCATGATTACGCGCAGATCTATACAAACAGTGGCGGATCCAGAGGGGCGCACCGGGCAGCTGCCCCTCTTTATTTTTGGTTGAAACAAAAGAAATAAAAAGAAAATGGGGGTGCGTGCGCCCCCCCCCTTTGATCTTGCCAAGGCGCCTCCCCTTTACTGAATTCCTGGATCCGCCCTTGTACAAAGGCGCATATTTCGTTATTGTCGCAGAGGGACTGATCCGTATAAATATGGATAATAACATTATGTTGGATCACAATAACTGCTTTCCACTTCGAATGCACTCTTCATTCACCGTTGAGTGTTGGTACCAGGCTTTATCACTCGTGTGGGATTACTATGGCTGGATACGTCGTCAGAGGCTTCCACATATTATCATTAACTGTTTAGATCAATTCTGATCACATCACGAGGTATGATATTGTATTCTTTGAAAGTCGCTGACTAATTTGTAAGGCCATGTATGCAATAATTATGATCACGAATATTCTCTCTGAAATGGTGTTTCGAATCGACTTCAACGCGGAATTCATTCCCGTTGATTTGTTATCTTCTAAGATAGCACTCACAGCAGTAATGCCAAAACATCCTGTTCATTTACACATTAAAATTAGTTTAACAAAATTACAATCACTTTATCTATTACCGTATACTATGCAGTTGGTCAGGGCCTTCACGAACGCCAACATACATTGTACTGATTAAATAATGTGTGAGAATGTGGAGGTAGTAATGTCCCAGAAACATCGTCGAACCAGCATACCTCAGTGCGCACCCATTAGGGCCTCTTTTTTGGCCTAAATTTCAAATTTTTGTAGAAACTGATATTTCCGTATGAATTCTTAGTCATCAAACACGAAATTTCTAGCAGAGCCTATATACTCCCAAACATTTTCTCTTGTTTTATGTTTGGTCCACTCTAAGAAAAAAAATCAAAAAATCGGTACTGCTAATGTGTGGTATCGTCTCAGTTCTAAGTTATCCCGTTTATCAATACTTTCAGGAGGAAAAGAAATGCGCCTAAAATGCACCTCCTCAACGCTGTCATATCCCTCCCTCCCCCTCCCCCCCCCCCCCACTCCACCAATCTGGATTACGCAAACTTGCTTAAACATGTTAAAGATACCATATGTATTTTTGTACATTCATGTAATGAAAGAAAGAACGCTTATGCTTTCTGTAAAAATATAACCGGGTATCCTCAAAAAGACAAATCAAAATTTCTTTCGAAAAATATTGATCGTTGCGAACTATGTCATATGCGCCCGCAAAGTAATCATGTGTTGAACGCAGGTATCCCTGTTAAAATCCCTTCTACTTCTGTAAAATGAACAAATGAGTTGTGAGCATGCAAGATAATTATGTTTTTTCTTTGGCATGCGTAGTGTCAATCATTTACTTGAAATAAAGAAAAAGATGAAGGGCCAAAAGAAAAAGAAAGATTGATACTCACACTTCTCTTCCATTTTGCAGAAATTAGGACCAAACAATAATTTGCCGACATCATACTTCGGGTGTGATGCTGATGACGTTCACTGTAACTCTGAGGTAACTTAAACCATTTTCTCCTGAGAAAGCATATTGTGACTCGAGGAATATGAGTGCATCTACGAGTCGTAGTACGACGGCGAAACCGCAAGATTCAAAGGACTCATGGCGCTACGTTATCGTCCTTTCAAAATTCACAATTATGTTCCTGGATGCGGGACTGGCGAAATCCTTGGGAGTGTTGCTTCCAGTAATGATCACTCGCTACAACACCGACTACAAAACCATGGGGATGATATGTAGCATGCCGGCTACCCTAGCGTACTTTGCTGGTGGGTATAAAATATATTGTAGCTTTAAATGGTTACTGTTCTACAACGGTATGACAAGGACCTTTGCGGTTTCTCACGCTTTTACAAAGCCTCCTATTGTTGTTTAGCTATATCATAAGATTTTAATGCATTTAATTGTTAAATGGGGTCGTATGTGCTAAATATGCACAGTGTGAACATATTCTGATTGCCTTTTTTTTCAGTAAAAACAATGAATTTACCTGCGTCTAATCACACATGAACCAAATGGTTTCTTTTGAACACGCACTGGTTACATTCGCAGGCGAATATATAAAAATGATCCAACGTTAAAAGCATCTTATGACCGGTACACTATATAGAGACAATGGGGAGGGAAGATCTCGCTCTGTATCACAATGGATGTTAAAGGTCCAGTTTACCTTTGGGAGTAGAGATTTCAAAAAATTTCAAGATATCACATTGATGCATATGTCTAGGTCTGTTGTATCATAAAACATCATACCATATAATTTTTTTGCAATAGAGCCTAAAATACGAGGAGATATCCTCTCTAAAAAAATCGAGTGGAAATATTCACTCTTAAAAGAGTGAATACAAAAAAGAGTTATTTTAGAGTGAAATTGGAGTGAATTATGAGTGAAAATGTTCATTTTCACTCATTTTGGAGTGACCTCAAGGATCACTCGAAGATTTTGGAGTGATCCCTGAGGTCACTCCAAAACGAGTGAAAACGAACATTTTCACTCAAAATTCACTCCAATTTCACTCTAAAATAACTCTTTTTTGTATTCACTCTTTTAAGAGTGAATATTTTCACTCGATTTTTTTTAGAAAGCAGTGTTTTCCTTAATAAACCGTAACTGTATATAGACGGTTTAATCCAGAAACATTTTTTATTATAACCATTGTTCACATTTTGTGTTTTTAACAACACTTAACATTGATTATACAGATTCAAATTTTTACAGTGGTTGTTTTGTAGCCCTAACTCACATTTCAGAACTATTCTAAAGCACTAATGCTGGGTTTTTGTTTCATCTGCAAATGGTAGATTATGCCTTTAACCATGTATAAGGTGCATGTGGGTGAGAAAAACAAAGACGCGCTCCAAGGAGCAGACAAAAACATATTTTCTATTCTTTTCGTTATATGCCATCGAGATATCTGAAAAGCACTTCATTCGTTTGCATCAGTCAACCGTGCAGTCGATCCTTGACAGTCTCACTGCTACCATGTACCTCAAGTCCAAGTTGATTTATTTCATTTCCAACAACTTCGTTCAACCTACCTTGCCACTACGACATACTCTCAATATAGACATCATAACGTGCACTGGGCCGACCACATCACGATCACTACATTATATCGCATCATTCCTCACGGTGCTATTTGGGCTTTGCTCAGTACAAAAAAATAAAATAAAATAAATAAATAAATAAATAAATAAATAAATATATATATATATATATATATATATATATATATATATAATGGCAAAGGACGTTTTACGAAACTCTGGTAAGGCCGCACTTCACTTTTTTTTAATCTTTTTTTTTTTTCGTTCATGTTATCAGAACGAAACAAAATCGGCATCCACAACCTCAAGATAAGTATTTGTGCAACCCATGATACACAAACACGCGCACTATGATACACACACACACACACACGCACACGCAAATATACATAATATAATATATCCAAGAATATTTTTTACGATACCAAACAAACACCTGTTGTTTATTTTTTTCATCGAGTACTTTCCCTTCTCATTGGAGATATATTACTCTCGATTATGAAAACGACAATGTCTGAGAATTTTTCCACTGCCTGCAGACGAAGAAAAGAAGAAGGTGGCCATAATGCTTGGGATTTGAATGATTTGGCCCATACGTTTGAACTCAAAATATGTCTACAGCAATGATAGAACGCCCAATATAAGAGCCCTTTAAGAGCCCTATATAAGAGCCCTTTGAAATACATCTACACAAGAATGTTCCGCATCATACAGTGTCATAGCTGTCAGTGATGGTACACACTGCGACCTCGTTCCAATTCATCACGCTTGTGCGCTCCCCACCCACAAGGTATTTCCAACTTCTTTGTGATGGCGACGATTAGGGCGCAATAGCAGTGACGACAGGGTTGTTCAGGGACACATTTTTTTATCATTATCCATTGTTCTATATTCCACATTTTCATAGAAATTTTGCATTTCATTTGATTTCGAAAAATAAAGTAAACATGTTGTATTACTCGGAATGCCCGAAATAAAAAGAGAAGAATACAAGCATAGTAAGATATGTGCCTGGTCCTTACTACGCGTTCACTGCGCGTTCAATATGTAAGAAGTATTCTTAGATCAAGTCGTTATTGAATATTCCCACATCTCCCCAAAGCTTATTATCAACAGTCCAGAGTTCCATGAAACTCTGAATACATGCAATTTCACAATTCAAAATATAGCCAAAGAAGGATCCGTTTTGATAGTTCACTGATATTTTCCTTGAATGTATTCTTCCATTCTGAGTCCAGTCCTGTTTTTAATTTCACTTTTAACCCCCCCCCCCCCCATTGCCCAACATAGACAAACTCTTCGGTAGTTTTTACAAGTCGTCCGGATCTTGTTCGCGTCTTCGTGACAGCTCTTGTTGGTGAGGTCCCTTGCTGGCTCAGGCTGGTCTGCTTGGTAGGCTGCTGGGTATCTGGCTCAGCAAAAAATGATCAGGGTTCCCTGGCTCGTCACTGAAGACTCTGGCACTCTGGTCATCTTCGCTTGGTCCTGCTGGGTGGTAATCAGCGTCATGCAGCAACGCTGAGAGGATCAGACTTCAACATCTGCCAGACATGGAGAACAAGCTGGGAAGACACCCAACGACCTGCCCAACTCGTTGTCACGCCCAATACATCTGTCCCCCCAGGAGCAAACCTCCCAAGGAGTGAGTGGGTGTCTCTAAATCGGATTCGAACGGGAGTTGGGCGTTTCAATGCAGCCATGCATCGTTAGGGGCTACGCCCGTCAGCAGCTTGCCAGTGTGGTGCACCAGAACAGACTGCTCAACACATCTTGAGTGAGTGCCCTGATCTCCGCCCTCCTGACAACAATGGACCTGACACACCCTACTCCACAGACTGTAACTTGGCTACAACAATTGAGGGACATTATTTAGCTGCTGCTGCCTCATAAGCAAAAAGAAGAAGCGTCAGGTGATATGGTATTGTACCATGTCTGGACATGGTAGGATCTTGGTTGTTGAGCTTTCTGAGTGATTTTCCCGTAGCGAGACTGATCGCGGATCCAGACCGAATCCCTAGATCATATAGCTGTGGAAGGACACGTGAGTCATGACGTCTGTTGTAGGTCATCATGACTGTGGTACTTCTCCTCCTTCTCTCTCACAAATTTCAGGTCCTGCTGTTGTACTCGTGGCAGCAGCATGTGTGGCAGTTACATAGGGACCTGGGTCTTCAGTCTCCTTCCGATAAGAAGTTAACCAGGAGCTAGCCCGTTTTTGGAGTGGAGGCATACGACAGCTGAGAATGGCTAACTGGATGTCATCGTTTTTAGTCAGCCGTGCTTTTACAGTGCAAACTCCTCTTTCTGCTTCACCATTTGCTTACGGGTACCTTGGAAAACTGGTAGTATGGACAAATTCAAACTCTTCGCAGCAAGCTTTCTGATATTCTTGTGAGCAAATTGTGGACCATTGTCTGATACCATACAAGGTCTGGAATCCTTCAGCGAAGAAATCGCTGCTGTTACTGTCTGACCTTGTAGTTGTTTGTCTTCAATCCACCTTGAGTATAGTAGTCGACTACTATCAGGAATGTATTACCTTTGTTTCGAACATTATTGAGTCCCGCGTATTACAAGACATTGTCATGTCCTGGAAGGAAAGGACGAGGTCATCAAAGACTCGTGGACTTGTTATAGCCTCTCAAGGATATTGAGTCTTTGCAGAGATCTCGGAATGACCAATCTTTCATCATAGACCGGCAAGTCATCTAATACCACACTCGAGTGTCGTCTCTGCTCATAGAAGTTAGTGTTTCAGGATAGGGTTGTGTGGCATGGTCTGGCCATGCCTTGGTACAGTAGTCTCTGACTTTTCCACATGCTTCATCCGTTTTTAGTGCTTTTCTGATTTCATGTATAGTCTTTGCACTGTTACTGGTAGGTTGATGGTTGATGTTGACGCACATGATTCGACCTCCTCTATGAAACTGATAACATCACTTCTTCCTGGTCTCTCTACTGGTGCTCGGGACAAGATGTCAGCTAAGGTCTGTTTTCCAGGCCCGGAACATACCAGGGACCGCGGAATGTTTTTCAGTGAGGAGGGGAGGAGGGGGAGGTTTCAAGGTCAAGCCCCCCCCCCCCCCCCCCCCCGCCGGAAGCGTATTTTTTATTTACACGCAAGCCTGTGGCTTTTGGCAATCAAATTCAATAAAACCGCTCGTAAAACGTCTATGCTTACTCCGCTCGGGTTGTGTGCACAGATACTGTAGTATTCTGTGGTTGTGTGTTGCGAAGAGTTCTGTGAGTATTTCTGTGGTCTCGCGACGATTCGATTCGTACACGTTCATCAGTGAGTGTGTGCACGGGCTGTGAAAGTTTTGTTCGCCGTGGTAGACCCTCATCCAATAATTACTAGTAGTACGTATAGATACTTATAAAAACGGGTGAGAGTGCGAAAGACAACACAATACAAAACAAAACAAAAAATCTGACAAGAAGGAGGGGGGGGGAGAGAATCATAAGGAAAGAGATAAAAAAGCAATGAATATTCTGTGATATCTCATCAATCATGCACAACAGGAATCAATATTATTGCGGGTTCCATGGAAGACGACAACTTTATTGGTGTATGATGGGGATGTGTAGGCCCCTAATGGGCTACCTGCAGTGACCAAAGATTATATAGTTAACGCTTATATATATATATATATATATACTAGAGCAGATAAGCCGAAAAATTGTGCAAAATTTGACTAAAGCATGAAACTTTCACCAGTGTTAGTACATACCATGAGATTCATTTTAAGATCGGGAGGTAAGTCTGAATTGACCTCTGATGACCTCCAAAGGTCAATGACCTCAAAATTTGATAAAAATTGATATTTTGCGTCATTAATTAATGTTAAATATGGTAATGATGTACTAAAGACTCATTTTTCTTACAGTGGAATTGTCTTCATGTTCCATAGAACCCTGACAGGTTTACCTTTGACCTCTGATGACCTGCAGAGGTCAATGACCTCAAAATATCAGAATATTGATATTTTGTCATTGATTAATGATAAACACGGCAATGATGTACTAAAACCTTTTTTTTTTTAAACAGTGGAATTGCCTCAATGTTCCGCAGATCCTTGACAGGTTTTTAGCTTTGACCTCTAATGACCTCCAGAGGTCAATGACCTCAAATTATCAGAATTTTGATATTTGGTGCAATTGGTTGATGATAAACATGATAACGATGTCCTAAACATTCATTTGTGTTACAACTGAATCGTTTCTTATTCCTCAGATCAAGGGAAATTATTTACACGTCTCTGCCTTTGACCGCTGAGGATTGTGACAGGTCAATGACCTCAAAATATCAAAATACAATGTATTGATATTTGATGTATATTCAATGGTTAACTGTATACCTGGTGTGCAATTATGCATTATGCTATTAGCATTTATGCTACAAGAAGTGTCTTCTCATCCCACAGAACATTGGCCATTACGGTACCCTATGTATATCCAACTTTGACCTCCAAGGACAATGTGAGGTCAGACTTTTAGAATATCAAAATTTGTGTAGGATTGCAAATATTGATGTTTGGCTTCATTGGTTTAATCCTGAATGTTTAATCATGTACAAATCACGCCTTGACGTTATAATCAAAGTATATGTATGCATATTCCACAAAGCATTGGTTCATAGTAACAGGTCTCAAGAATGTGAGCGGTCAATTACTTCAGAAATGAAGCTTACGTGCCTTCATCAGTGATGGCAGTGACCTCAAATATAATATTTATGTTTGGGTTAGTTATGCAGACTAGCTTGCATGAAATTATGTGCAACATTATCCAATTTGCACTGGACAAAATTTGTACGCTTAAACATGGAAGGTGCGGAGAGGAGTACCATATTTTGGGTTGATGCTTAATAGTTTGTGAACAGGCATATGGCAAACTAAGTCCCTTGAACTGGATGAAAGGGTGACAGATGCTAACTAGAAAACAACAGGCCCACCTCATCAGGTGTACGTCACAAGCCAAACAACCCGAGTCGTACGTACAGCACATGAGTTACGCAGCCCACGAGTCACATACATCCCGTGACCTAAACACTAGATGAACAAGGTCAATGAGCTCGACATCAATAACAAGCTGTGCGGTCCGCGAACTCGACACTCGACGAAAACAAGGCCCACGAGCTTAATATATGTATTACATCAGAAAGCTTAATCTATTCAGTGTAGGTCTTGTGGACCTCCCCCTCCCCCCATGTGTCGGACCCTTATGGGCCTGGTTTGCCTATACTATAAGCAGGGCTCGACACTAACGGTGGCCCGGTGGCCCGGGGCCACCAAAAACGCACATCGGGCCACCAAAATTTCAGAAATGAAGACTTTGGTGGCCTGATCGCGCCACCAAAAAATGTCGGATGTTTGCCTTTGGGCCACCAAAAATAAAAGTTAGTGTGGAGCCCTGCTATAAGTGTCAAGCTCATGGGCAATGCTACCTAGTTTCGAGCTGGCGGGTCTGTGTAGGTCAGTGTCAAGCTCGTGGGCTGTATGGTTCCGATGAATAACTCATGGTCCTGGAGCATATAAGTGACGTCATGGACCATTTGGAAAGCGACATACTGTGAGGCATAACATGCATTCCACATGAAGCAACCCTGTGTCTTGCAACTTGCTATTGTCATCCAATTAAGTTTGGGTCATTGCGTCAGGCAATTTTGGGCATTTTTTAATGACCTCTTTAGGTACCCTCAATTCAAAATAGGAGTGGAACTACTATTTACTCTAATTGTCTTCTTTATGCTCGATACTCCTTAACACTTGGGCCTGTCCAAGAGTTGTGTCCCCATGCCCAAATATTGGTTGTTTCCAATATGCCGCCATCCGGTTTGCATCCAATGTGTGAATCAGGGTACGCTGACAGCGGGTAATATCACCTGCATGATCCGGTTAAGACTCTCTGCCAGCAAGTGATGATTCAGTGTAACCTGCTGAAATTGGTCTAGATCTATACCCTTGATCTCTTTCAAGACAGGGCAGCATCTGCGTCTTCAGTGAAGCACGCGATCGGCACACAGGATCTCCTCCACGACTTAACTGGATAGACATCCTGAGGTCAGCCCAGCGTTCTTATAGGTGCACAGCCACTGTATGCGATCAGTCATCAGAGTCTTCCAGTGGCAATATCTAAACAGTTTGGGTGAAGGCAACCTTGTCTCTATGATGAGTGCACTGCACATAGAGTACAGGATGCACGAGATGATATAGTAGAGCGGTTAAGCCCTCAAAATCATGAGAATTGTGCAAAATTTGACTAGAGCATGAAACTTTCACCAGTGTTAGTACATACCATGAGATTCATTTTAAGATCGGTAGGTAAGTCTGTTTTGACCTCTGATGACCTCCAGAGGTCAATGAACTTCAAATATCAGAATATTGATGTTTGAAGGCATTTGTGAAAGATAGGCCTAGACGTTGGTTACGCTGCACTAAATATGCATTTGTGCTACAATTCTTCTGATTCCACAGGGCATTGACAGGTTTCTACCTTTGACCTCTGATGACCTTTAGAGGTCAATGACCTCAAAATACCATAATAGTGATCTGTGATGTTATTAGGTAATGATAAACATGTTTAAGATGTGCAAAACAAGCTATCTGTTTTACAATGAAACTGTCTTCAATAATATTCCAAAGAGCAAAGACAGGTTTCTACCTCTGACCTCTGGAGACCTTTAGAGGTCAATGACCTCAAAATATCATAATATTGATCTGTGGTGGCATTAGTTAATGATAAACATGGTTTATACTGTTGTACGCATATGACGCACAAGCTGTAGTAGTCTCCTCATCCAGCGGTTCCAACACAAAAATTTTAAAAATTCATAACTTTTGCATCGATTGTCCAATTTTCCTCAAACTTTCACTGATGTGTTCTACTAATATTGTTGCATTCTCTCAATCCTTATGTTTATGAAGGTGAACTTGTCCTATAAGTAGGCCCCTATGAATCACTCTGTAGAGTAAATTATATATGAACCAAATGGTTTCTTTTGAACATGTGTTGTGTTGAAAAGATCTAGGTAATTTTTTTCCAGGCAAAATGTATAAATTACATGAAAATTCCGATTTAAAAGCATGTGATGAAAAAATGTAAACAGTATGTGCGAATGCTTCTATGTTTCCTGCTAAACTTATTTGTTCGTGGGGAAAAGAAAAGAAAAGAAGAGAGAAGTCTCGCTCTACCACGTCTACATACCACAACGTCTACGGATATCTTTGTTTCACATTGTTAGTGGGGAAAAGAAAAGGAAAGAGAAGTCTCGCTTCATGAGAGATGTGCAGATCCCCCTCTACACCACAACGCCTACGAATGTCTAGGCTGAAGGTGGGTTTGATTGTCTTATAGGGCCTATAGAGCACCAACAGTAAGTGCAGATTAATTGGCACGCTATCTTTTGAATAGAAACAATACTTTGTTTCACACAAGATGATAGCAGAAAGACAATTGATAATCATCCGCTCATGTGAAATCAAGCAGAACTTTTTTCAAAACATTTCAAGAGGCATCTTGGTGAGTTACAGTCTGTTACACATGCCAATATAATGTGAAAAACAAATTGAAGGCCACCTGCAATAGGCCACCTGCAATACATCCTCGCATTTTCCGACATCACAAAAACTTTGATCAACACGTTCCATAACCCGTGATGGAGAGGGAAAATAATAAACAACAACATTGCAAGATTGGTGCATTTCTGCCAAGACAACAGTCGGGAACTGATTCCACGTAAAATACATAAATATGTATTTTGATTTTCCCATGCATTTTTCCCATATCATTACACACAATCATTATACACGTATACTTGATATGGTGTTCAGAAGAAAGCTTCTTTTTGATTCGCGGGATAGGCTACAATCCTTTCTCAGGCAGAGGTTCTGAATTATCGGGTCGTGCTCAGTCTGCACACAGTGAGCTGAACACCATATCAGGTGGCCTTCAACATTAGAATGATTTGCCCCTTAACAAATCAGACTACATCTCTTGAAATGTCTTCAAACGTAAATTAAAGTAATTCCTCTTAAATGATTACTCTCTTATATATATATATATATATATATATATATATATATATACATATATACACGTACTGTCCTACTTTAGTGGGGGGGGGGAGGGTTCGACAAATTGCTCAAATCCGATTTAGTGATATTTTCCTGAAAAAAAAATATGGCTTAGAAATCAATCCTGTGAGATATGTGATTGGAATCGCCAGCGCAATATTATTTTGTTCATTTATAAGAAATAAATCGCATTTGTCACTTGCTGCCTTTTGCCAGGGTGGGGCGGTACAGGTTTGACAGATCTGCGAGAGCATTATACAGTGCAATTAATATTTCTTCACCGGGGACATGGTGATCTGCACTTTACAATTTCATGTTCAATTTTCCTAAAGAGTACACCTTAAGTGGGGCGGCGGAATTGTGTGTGTGTGTGTGTGTGTGTGTGTGTGTGTGTTTTAAGTGTGGGGGTGGGGTAGGGCTCCGGGGCAGCGTTTTTGGCAAGGGTCAATGGTCGATTTTTTAATTATGCTTTTTCCGTTTTCAGTATATATGCACCAGACCAGATTAATAAATAGGACCATCCAATGCTCTCTATAGAACATCATCATGTTTACCATTAATCATGATGTCAAACATCAATATTCTGATAATTTGAGGTCATTTAACCGTCGAGGTCATCAGAGGTCAAAGGTGGAAACCTGCCTGTGCTCTTTGGAATATATGAAGACAATGTCATTATTGTGTAAGTTCCCTAAAACTCCTTACTACTTTCTCCAAGCCGGCGACCAATTATTGTACAGAGGCGGATAGATATTGGATTGGTCTGTCACCTTCTCTCTGTACTGGTCGGGGGTTAAATACTCACATAGACACCAATCATCACCAAAATTCCAAAAGTAGCAGAAACTAAATATTGTTCCACAACACCAAATGCAAAATGCGTTAGAATGATAAAATTTACATGGATAACACCAATGCTACTAACGGCATATTTATTCCAACGACCTGCCTTCCTGTAGGTCTGAAACAAAAAACTTCTTCACAAACAAGTTTCTTTCCTCACAACTTAGTTTAGCATTCCACTCATCACTTATGAACGTCTTTACGGCTTTTGAGACCATTTCATATACCGTCTTATTCTATGGGAAATGGAGGGATTTAGTTAGTAGGGAGAAATGATGCTAGTGGGTGTGGTCACTTATCTCGACATCGGTACGGTCGACGAATGAGGTCCTCGTCTGTATGTCATTGTCGATCTCGTCAGTGCGGCTGGGCCGTCCGTTGAGTAGTATGCTGTCGCGCTCTCATGATGCTCTTCGTCACCATCACTGTCCACTTTGTATCAGTCTAACAGGGCGCTTCAACATCTCCGATGACACCAGTTGACTATTTGGAGTTTGTAATTGCACTCCAAATTGGCGTAAACCAAAGTTTTGTCTTATCGTGACGCACAGTTTCTCCTCATGTGCTGCTGCTCGCCGATTCAGTTACGACAGTCAGATCCTCATCACATTCACAGCGTCGATAAAGATTAGTTGATTGACTTGGAGGGGGCATGATGTACCAAGGAAGGGGAACTCCTGTCTTTATCTCTGTGGTCTCCAACTATTCTCAAAGTTCCTCAAAGTTCCAAAATGCTCTGCAGCCTTTGCTTCACTATATAGTGTGAAGCCGCTCCCATTGTGCTTGCCACTCTATCTGATTTCTCGGCTCAGACATGTTTTTTATAACTAATTTACTAACAAACTTCCTTTCTCTAAAGAATTTCATTGGCTCAATCTTATATTGGGGTGTGGTGTTCGCTAGAAATTAATTCCTTATTGGTCAAAATGTTCAATTTGCTCCTCCTATTCGTTTCTGTGAGAATTCAATTTTCTAATGATTCATCTCAATTTCTGCTTAATTCGCCCACTGTCTTTTAGTTTCTTCATTCACTTCTTCTCTGTAACCACTGGTAAAGACTTTATTGTTTCTTGTATATTAAAATGACAAACCAAATGGATATTAGTGTCCTTATGACAACCAACGTCATCGTTGTTCTGGGTCGTTGTCCCTGAATTTGTCTTTGGAGTTCCTGTTTGACCCACTCCACTAAACAATAAATGCTAGAATAGAGGGATACATTCTGGCAGGAGGGCCACCTTCCAGCTCAGAGGGTCATTTATGTTTGGGGATCAGAGGGCAAAAACACGTCATCACGTTATTCCCCGTAATTTGGCGCGGGGCTTTGGGGATGGAGAGTGCTGACCACTAGCGGGGAAAGTAGCCAATGTCAAACTCATAAATTCCTTTCACCATAGAATTTTCTTGGAAGAGGGGGGTTTGAAAAAAAGGGAACAGCTGGAAGGAAGATACTAGTAAACGGTTTTAAAAACTCCAAGAAGAGGAAAATACTTAGCATATTGGTGTCACAGGGTGTCTAGGAAAACGACTGCAGTGATCTGTTTTCTTTTACTCTCTATCCTATTCTATTCTATTCTATTTTATCCTTCATTATAAACATGTGCTAGTCGCCATCTGGGCTACAATTGTGTTTGTTTTGTACATCCTCTAAAGATCACCAGAGGTCAAAGGTAGAGCCCTGTCTGTGCTCTTTGGAATATGAAGACAATTTCTTGTAAAACATATGCTTGTTTTGTACATCTTAACCATGTTTATCATTAACTAATGCCACCACAGATCAATATTATGATATTTTGAGGTCATTGACCTCTAAAGGTCTCCAGAGGTCAGAGGTAGAAACCTGTCTTTGCTCTTTGGAATATTATTGAAGACAGTTTCATTGTAAAACAGATAGCTTGTTTTGCACATCTTAAACATGTTTATCATTACCTAATAACATCACAGATCACTATTATGGTATTTTGAGGTCATTGTCCTCTAAAGGTCATCAGAGGTCAAAGGTAGAAACCTGTCAATGCCCTGTGGAATCAGAAGAATTGTAGCACAAATGCATATTTAGTGCAGCGTAACCAACGTCTAGGCCTATCTTTCACAAATGCCTTCAAACATCAATATTCTGATATTTGAAGTTCATTGACCTCTGGAGGTCATCAGAGGTCAAAACAGACTTACCTACCGATCTTAACATGAATCTCATGGTATGTACTAACACTGGTGAAAGTTTCATGCTCTAGTCAAATTTTGCACAATTCTCATGATTTTGAGGGCTTAACCGCTCTACTATATCATCTCGTGCATCCTGTACTCTATGTGCAATGCACTCATCATAGAGACAAGGTTGCCTTCACCCAAACTGTTTAGATATTGCCACTGGAAGACTCTGATGACTGATCGCATACAGTGGCTGTGCACCTATAAGAACGCTGGGCTGACCTCAGGATGTCTATCCAGTTAAGTCGTGGAGGAGATCCTGTGTGCCGATCGCGTGCTTCACTGAAGACGCAGATGCTGCCCTGTCTTGAAAGAGATCAAGGGTATAGATCTAGACCAATTTCAGCAGGTTACACTGAATCATCACTTGCTGGCAGAGAGTCTTAACCGGATCATGCAGGTGATATTACCCGCTGTCAGCGTACCCTGATTCACACATTGGATGCAAACCGGATGGCGGCATATTGGAAACAACCAATATTTGGGCATGGGGACACAACTCTTGGCCAGGCCCAAGTGTTAAGGAGTATCGAGCATAAAGAAGACAATTAGAGTAAATAGTAGTTCCACTCCTATTTTGAATTGAGGGTATACCTAAAGAGGTCATTAAAAAAATGCCCAAAATTGCCTGACGCAATGACCCAAACTTAATTGGATGACAATAGCAAGTTGCAAGACACAGGGTTGCTTCATGTGGAATGCATGTTATGCCTCACAGTATGTCGCTTTCCAAATGGTCCATGACGTCACTTATATGCTCCAGGACCATGAATTATTCATCGGAACCATACAGCCCACGAGCTTGACACTGACCTACACAGACCCGCCAGCTCGAAACTAGGTAGCATTGCCCATGAGCTTGACACTTATAGCAGGGCTCCACACTAACTTTTATTTTTGGTGGCCCAAAGGCAAACATCCGACATTTTTTGGTGGCGCGATCAGGCCACCAAAGTCTTCATTTCTGAAATTTTGGTGGCCCGATGTGCGTTTTTGGTGGCCCCGGGCCACCGGGCCACCGTTAGTGTCGAGCCCTGCTTATAGTATAGGCAAACCAGGCCCATAAGGGTCCGACACATGGGGGGAGGGGGAGGTCCACAAGACCTACACTGAATAGATTAAGCTTTCTGCTGTAATACATATATTAATCTCGTGGGCCTTGTTTTCGTCGAGTGTCGAGTTCGCGGACCGCACAGCTTGTTATTGATGTCGAGCTCATTGACCTTGTTCATCTAGTGTTTAGGTCACGGGATGTATGTGACTCGTGGGCTGCGTAACTCATGTGCTGTACGACTCGGGTTGTTTGGCTTGTGACGTACACCTGATGAGGTGGGCCTGTTGTTTTCTAGTTAGCATCTGTCACCCTTTCATCCAGTTCAAGGGACTTAGTTTGCCATATGCCTGTTCACAAACTATTAAGCATCAACCCAAAATATGGTACTCCTCTCCCCACCTTCCATGTTTAAGCGTACAAATTTTGTCCAGTGCAAATTGGATAATGTTGCACATAATTTCATGCAAGCTAGTCTGCATAACTAACCCAAACATAAATATTATATTTGAGGTCACTGCCATCACTGATGAAGGCACGTAAGCTTCATTTCTGAAGTAATTGACCGCTCACATTCCTGAGACCTGTTACTATGAACCAATGCTTTGTGGAATATGCATACATATACTTTGATTATAACGTCAAGGCGTGATTTGTACATGATTAAACATTCAGGATTTAACCAATGAAGCCAAACATCAATATTTGCAATCCTACACAAATTTTGATATTCTAAAAGTCTGACCTCACATTGTCCTTGGAGGTCAAAGTTGGATATACATAGGGTACCGTAATGGCCAATGTTCTGTGGGATGAGAAGACACTTCTTGTAGCATAAATGCTAATAGCATAATGCATAATTGCACACCAGGTATACAGTTAACCATTGAATATACATCAAATATCAATACATTGTATTTTGATATTTTGAGGTCATTGACCTGTCACAATCCTCAGCGGTCAAAGGCAGAGACGTGTAAATAACTTCCCTTGATCTGAGGAATAAGAAACGATTCAGTTGTAACACAAATGAATGTTTAGGACATCGTTATCATGTTTATCATCAACCAATTGCACCAAATATCAAAATTCTGATAATTTGAGGTCATTGACCTCTGGAGGTCATTAGAGGTCAAAGCTAAAAACCTGTCAAGGATCTGCGGAACATTGAGGCAATTCCACTGTTTAAAAAAAAAGGTTTTAGTACATCATTGCCGTGTTTATCATTAATCAATGACAAAATATCAATATTCTGATATTTTGAGGTCATTGACCTCTGCAGGTCATCAGAGGTCAAAGGTAAACCTGTCAGGGTTCTATGGAACATGAAGACAATTCCACTGTAAGAAAAATGAGTCTTTAGTACATCATTACCATATTTAACATTAATTAATGACGCAAAATATCAATTTTTATCAAATTTTGAGGTCATTGACCTTTGGAGGTCATCAGAGGTCAATTCAGACTTACCTCCCGATCTTAAAATGAATCTCATGGTATGTACTAACACTGGTGGAAGTTTCATGCTTTAGTCAAATTTTGCACAATTTTTCGGCTTATCTGCTCTACTATATATATATATATATTATATAGCAATAATAAAGTCACAACAGAGGAATGCAGGGAAAAAATGCATTAATAGCCAATCTTGATTTAATGAATAATCCGAATTTTCGAGGAACCTTCCTCTTCTTCAGGGATGCAGGGATGACAGTGCGAATATTCGCACTGTCATCCCTGAAGAAGAGGAAGGTTCCTCGAAAATTCGGATTATTCATTAAATCAAGATTGGCTATTAATGCATTCCCTGCATTCCTCTGTTGTGACTTTATTATTGCTATTTCTAGTACTGCCAATACGCGGAACAACTACAATATAAGCGTTAACTATATAATCTTTGGTCACTGCAGGTAGCCCATTAGGGGCCTACACATCCCCATCATACACCAATAAAGTTGTGGTCTTCCATGGAACCCGCAATAATATTGATTCCTGTTGTGCATGATTGATGAGATATCACAGAATATTCATTGCTTTTTTATCTCTTTCCTTATGATTCTCTCCCCCCCCCCTTCTTGTCAGATTTTTTGTTTTGTTTTGTATTGTCTTGTCTTTCGCACTCTCACCCGTTTTTATACGTATTTATACGTACTACTAGTAATTATTGGATGAGGGTCTACCACGGCGAGCAAAACTTTCACAGCCCGTGCACACACTCACTGATGAACGTGTACGAATCGAATCGTCGCGAGACCACAGAAATACTCACAGAACTCTTCGCAACACACAACCACAGAATATATGTGCACACAACCCGAGCGGAGTAAGCATAGACGTTTTACGAGCGGTTTTATTGAATTTGATTGCCAAAAGCCACAGGCTTGGGTGTAAATAAAAAATACGCCCCCCGCCCCCACTTAGACGGATCGGCGAAGCCAGGATTTGATCTTGGGGGGGGGGGGGGGGGTGAGGGCGGTTACTTTGCGAGGGAGCGAAATGAACATTTATGGGAGAAATTTCATAACTCGACCATGTGGTTCTGCCACTAAACCGCTCCGACTGTGCTGTATTATTCATCCAGGTACATGCGCTGTGCCACAGCTTGGCATGGCAACACGAATGGTGTGGTTTCCCACGATTCTCTGCTCCCATGGGAGTGAAAAAAACGAAAAACATCAAAGGACGCAATATTGTCCGCAGCATCCGTAACTGTCCGTAAATGTCCGTAAACGGACGTAAGTGTTGTGATACGTTAAATTGCAGTTAACTTCAGATACTTACGGTGGACGCAAGTGAACGCAAATGGACGGGAGGTGTTTTTTTTTTGCGGATGGTTGCGTCCAAGCTACGGATAGTTACGTTCAGTTACGGATAGTAAGGCGAACGTTCAGTTAAGGTTGCTTGCTTAAGTTTGCATCCGTGGAGTCCCTCCGCGAAATTTTGAACATTTTAAAATTTCGCAGGTTTGACGCCGTCATTTGCGTTTCTTTACGGATTAGTTACGGACAGCTTAAATACGTCTGCATACGACCTTGCGGATACCTGCGTCCACGCTGCGTCCCCCTGCGTCCACTCTTCCGTATCTCTTCGCGGCGGACGTAACCCATCGTAAGGCTCTGTGTGACTGGGACATTACATTGATATCATGAACGCTGTTAAGCAATCAAACTGAAAATCATGCCCACGAGGGTGTACATAAGGGGTATTATCCTCCCACATGAAGGTGATCTTACATTCTCAGACCTGAAATTCAGCGATCTTGTGCAAACTTTTGGTGTGCAATACTTGCAATATTTTCTATAGCTGCCCCCCCCCCCAAAAAAAAAAAAAATAATAATGATGGAAATAAATAGGGGTTTTTGTCAGAGAAGGTTTGTTTGTTTGTTTGTTTGCTTTTATTTCTGCATTCAATCAGATGCAATTTGAATGCAAACTTCAAAAAGTACAAAGACAAAGAATAACAAGTGCAGTGAAATAAATCGATAACAGTACATAAATAGATTCACATAGGTGATTGCATTGACAATGTAGATACACAGAAACATAAAATATACAGTATTTTTCAGTAAACAACAGAGATAATTGAATGCAGGGACCACCATCATAAGCGATTAAGCTTGAAATGGATGGAGGCCTCATAAAATGACTATCCAACGACATAACTCTCTTGGAGGAAGGTGATCAGGTGAGTGCAGTGCAGTTGCAGGTGAGAGTGCAAGATGCAGTTGAAGGAAGAAAATTGAGATTGACAATAAGATGACAGTCTATACTATAAATATTTGTTAGCTCAATTGGTTTGGAGAATATAATTGTATCAAATATCGTTTAAGTGAAGCTTTCAAAGAATAAATACTTGAACAAGACTTTATATTATCCGGGAGATTATTCCAAATATCCGGACCCGAATGTCTTATAGATTTATGTGTCACTAATAATTTGGGATTCAAAAGGTGGAAATTTCTACATATACGAGTAGGGTACGAATGGACAGAAGTATTGAACCTAAACATGTTATCAAACGATGATGGAAGTTGATGATGTATATATTTGAACATAATTACTGCTACTTGAATAATATTCAAATCAAAAACCTTCAATGTTTTAAGCTCATGAAATAAAGAATCAGTATGAGCCAGAAAATGCGATCCTGTACAAATACGTATAACTTTCTTTTATAATTTAAATATAGAATTTATTTTGGTAGAGCCGCAAGTCCCCCATACAACATTGCAATAACTTATATATGGGAGAATTAAGGAATTATATAATAGAAATAAAGTTGAACGAGGAAGAAAGAACTTCAGCTTGGAAATTATCCCTATATTTCTAGAAATACACGTTGTAACATGATGTAAATGCTCATTCCAAGTCAAACTTTCATCTATATATACTCCTAGAAATTTTGAATTCATTTTCTTTTCTAATGGGATATCATCAATGTTAATATGTATCAACGTATCTTCATTATGAGAATGAAGTTTGAAATGAATAAAATGAGTCTTTTTTATATTCAAAGAAAGTTTATTAGACTTAAACCAATTTGATACTTTACTAATTTCAATATTTAAAGTGTCATTTAAAATCTTAAGATCTTTATGAGAATAAAATATATTCGTATCATCAGCAAATAGAACAAAAGAGAGAAGAGAGGATGTATTTATGATATCATTAACATAAAGAAGGAATAATAATGGGCCTAGAATTGAGCCTTGAGGAACACCACATTTAATTAAAAGGGGGTCAGATTCACAACCATTAAAAATAACTTATTGTCTTCTATTAGTTAGATAATCTTTAAGCCATAAAAGTGCTTGTCCTCGAATACCATAATGACTAAGTTTGGTGAGTAAAATAGAATGATCAAGAGTATCGAATGCTTTACTCAAATCGCAAAATATACCTGCAACATGTTCTTTGTTTGCAAAAGCACTCGTAATTTTGTCATAAATTTGTATTAGTGCTAAATCAGTTGAATAATTTTTTTCTGAAACCATATTGATTGGAAATAAGTAAATCATACTTATTAATAAATTTAAGAAGTCTATTATAAACAATTTTTTCTAAGATTTTGGATATACTAGGCAATAAAGAAATAGGACGATAATTGCTAATTTCATGAGGATCATCTTTTTTATGTACAGGATTAACTTTCGCTATTTTCAGCAGGTCAGGGAAAATACTTTGTGATAAAGAAAGATTAAATATATAACTTTACGGTTCTGCTAGTGGATAAACTATTTCTTTCAATAACATCATACTTATTTTATCAGAACCACAAGATTTAGAGCTATTTAAAGATTTAGTGATACTAATGATTTCACTGGGACTTGTTGGGTTAAAATAAATAGACTCTTGATTTTGGTCAAAAAGATAATCTGTAAAATGAGCAGAAGTATTGCTAGTTTTAGTAGCAAGTTCCGGACCGATGTTAACGAAAAATGAGTTAAATGAATTAGCATACATATTGGGATCATTTATTTTAATACCGTTTAATGTGATATCATCCGTTGGCGGAGAATCAGGCTTTTTACCTAGGACCTCTTCAATAATTTTCCATGTTGCATTAATATTCGAAGAAACCTTTTTCATTCTATCAGAAAAATATAATCTGCGGGATAAACGAATCAATTTTGTCAATCTATTTCGATAAACTTTATACATATTCAAATTAAATTCAGTTGGGTTACGAATATGTAACTTATACAAAAAATTACGAGTGTTTACGGATTTCAAAATACCTTTTGTAATCCAAGGATTTCTTGGTTTATTTCGGTTACTTTTTATTCTGCATAAAGGAATATTATTTTCATAATAATACAATAATTTATCATTAAAACATTTACATACCAAATTAACATTATTAATACTATATCTGTCCATTCCTCTAAAAATGAATTCTGTTTCAATAATTCCACATTACGTTTTGACTCTTTATAATACCATATTTTATCATGTAATTTATTACGACCCACTTTACATTCACAAATTGAAAATATTGGTAAATGATCAGAAACTTCAGAACATAATATACCCCCCATAATTTTATTATTATACACATTCGAAAATGTATTATCAATCTGAGTTGACGAGTGTGGATTTATCCTAGTGGGTTTATTGATAATCGAAATAAAACCATATGAATACATTAAATGCATAAAATTAAGGGAATTATTGTTATCGGATGTGGGGGAAAAGTTAATGTTGAAATCACCAAAAATAAAAACATGTTTGCTTTCATTACCTATCTTATGGAGATATAAATCCAATTCATCACAAAATAATTCACAATTCAGATCAGGAGGTCGATAAATTAAACCTATAATAACGTTTTTAGAGATTGGGTTCTCAATTTCAATAAATAACGTTTCTGCATATCTTAACGTGATTTCAGAACGGATTTTGAACTGTAAATTTTGCGCAATATAAAACGCAACACCGCCACCCCTTTTTCCTTGACGATCAGCCCTAACTAATTTATGATTGGGTAAATTAAAGATATCTGGGGAGTTTTGATGTAACCAAGTTTCACTTATTCCAATAACAGAAAATTCAAAATTGTTTAAAGAGTGCAAAAGATTTTCCAAATATTCAAACTTTTATTCAAACTCCTAGAGTTTATATGAAGAAGTGAAATATTATCTGAACTATACGATACAATATCATTGAATTCAAGGGGTGTGTAATATTTACTGTCGCGCAAAGGCATAATGTCAGCAGGAATATCGGGGGTATTCACATGTGACGCCATTCCGTAATACAGAAATGTAAATTACCGGAGATTTGAGAGACAACAACTGCATAGGTGCTAATGTGCATTTTGCAAGTGCATACTAATGTGCAGGTGTGTGTACAAAGTGCAAATGTGTGTGGGGTTTCAATATACAATACAAAATTTGGTACAATTAGACCCATCTTGGTCACACTTACAATAATTACTAGTACGCAATTACAACAGATCACCAGGGGATAGCCGGACCACTCAGTATAAAGGTGTTGTGTTTTAAAACACGTACAGACAGAGAATTCAAGGACCGTGACACTTGCCCAGTTAAAGTTCAGGGAGACTTTCCCGTATACAGGGGGGGGGGGGGGGAGTAAAGGGGAGTAAACAGTAAAGGTACATTTCTTGCAACATCTGTATTGGCTATTGAATGTGGGACTTTTAACCATGCACCCATTAACACACGTATCAGAGAAAAAAAAAACCCAGTACAAATACTGAATGGAAATCAGGGTGTTAATAGCAACCCGTTTAACATGCGTCAAACGCAGGTGCTACTTGCAGTGGCTTAATTACCATTGGAGATCAGTCGGCCGTGGCGCGAAAAAGCAGCCACGCCTCGTGTCGACACACAACATGTGAACGATTATACATTCATACTGTACATGTATAATACGGACGTCTTATCAATGGATTCAGAGTTTCAACAGGTGATTCGTAGAACAAAGGGATTTTTTTTTCGGACAGTTCACAGGAGGATAAATATCTGCCAAAGCAGTGAGGGATGTGCTGTACTAAAAATAATAATTATAATTAAAAAAATCGGAGTTCAATACCAAAAAGTGTGGGAGGTTTAAAAGAACCATCTACCAGTTATAAATTAAAAGAGATTAGTGACTTTCTTTAAAAATTTAAAGTTATGGGTTCAAAAACATTTTGAAACTATGAAGTGA
Source organism: Diadema antillarum (assembly GCF_040938485.1). Classification (NCBI taxonomy): domain Eukaryota; kingdom Metazoa; phylum Echinodermata; class Echinoidea; order Diadematoida; family Diadematidae; genus Diadema; species Diadema antillarum. The sequence continues at coordinate 1,426,130 of NW_027271100.1, forward strand.
AATATGTGGGTAGAAATGTCTGGCTTCAATCAATACGTGAAAAAATGAGGTACTATAAACTGTCACCATACTGTGGAGAATGACCAGGTGGTGGATGAGCATAACCTTGCAAAATTGAACCGTGTATCCCTAAAATGATGACCGAAAAAGGTTTTCTTTTTTTCCCGTTAAACTTTTTTGATAACCGCCATAAAAAAAAAAGAAAAAATATATATGTACATATGAATGTATATAATAGGAAATAAAAATGGTTGAAACAAGCCATGGTTCTATCATTCATTACACACAGCGTTGGGAGTCACAGTGGATCAACAAGGAGGACAGATAGCAGAGGCGTGGAGGGGAAACCTCGCCCTGACATTGGTTTACGCACAAGACACGTAATTAACAGCACATATATTTGTAGTGATGTTACAAGGTACAATTGAGTTCTACGGTTAAATATCGAAAAAGGAAAAATGTATGGAAGCTTAGTTGACAATTGGTTGACTTTAGATGTTCTTGCTCAATAACAATAAGTTGTAAGAAAAAGGAAAACTGTCAACCAAAGAGCTCCGGATGGGAATGTGCTTTGACATACCCATTCCCAGTAATGGTGGACTTGGCAATTGAAGGCAACCATTTTCAATCAAAGATTACGTAACTTTTTTACGAGTCAAAGGGCGATGCCCGTCAATAAATCCAACAGGGTAAATAAAATCTTCCTGTATGGTAGCTTTTTAATGGTTCCTGGAAGGTAGTGACAAACATACATTCTTTTCGTGGCTAATGTGTTAAATTATTTTTTTTTCTTTGTTTGTTTTTTTTTAACTCAACCAACGCCATTGTGCCTTACATGATCCTTAGCCACAATAAAACCAATACAAGTTGATCATGAGAGTCAAAGTGTCGAAGTATTTGTGTTTAATAGCTTAATCCCGGCATTTGGCTCTTGTCATCATCTGTGTATCATATGTACAAAGTCTAATGAGGTAGATGGGGAGGGTGTGGGAGTGGGATGTCCCCTCCCGCTCGACGGAGCTTTTGCGTTTTTAGAATTGAAATGAAGTGATCTGAAGCACACTTTTTGTGGGAAATTCCGAAATTGTCATTTCCGAACATGTAGGGGAACAATCAATGGGAGGGTGGCAAGATACCCCTTCCATATTCGAAGGAATTTTGTGGGTTTTTTTTTTCGTTTTTAGGACTGAAATTCAATAATCTGGCGCACGCTTCTGCGTAGAATATCTGGAAATTATTTGTCAATCACAGAAGCGTAGCAGGTCTCTGGAAGCAGACAAAGCAGGATTATGTGGGAGGAGATAAGCCAATTTCGGTCTGACGAGCATGTAAAAAAAGTTACGCAGCGTTGTAACGATATGCTCAATTTTCGCGAAAATCGTGTCATGAGATGTGCGAGACTTGAGAGTAATATTCAGCAAGCGGCGTTGTCCAAAAGTTCTTGCGGTGGAATGGTCGAGGAAAATGTCCGGCTGTTTTAGGGTTAAGCAATCGGTAGGCAACTGAAATCTCTTGAAAGGAGGGGTCTCCCCCAAAAAGCGGTGGAGTTGGCAAGTATGGAGTAAAACAATAATCTTGCTTAAGAGCACCCGCGTGTGCGTAGTGCTGAGAAAATAACAAATAAACCGCGTATACTTTCTGCGTTCTTTGAAAGGCTTTTCCTGTTCCTGCGCCCCCACTGCATATCGCTGCGTATAATCAGGGAGAGCTTTATATTTTGGCGACGCGGACTTTCAGGGGGGAAATACTGTTCTGCGCATGCGCAAAATTGCTTAACGAAATCAATCATTGTTTTCATGGTCGGCTCTGGGCCATTTTAGCGTCCGCTAAAATTCACGACGCAGACGCAGACAGCAATCATTAGCCGGGTTCACACGTACACCAATTAGCGGGATACAAATCTCGAGATTTGCATCGCGATCGTCATCCTGCTATTTTGTACGTGTGAACCCGGCTATTATGAGGGCACCCTTTTACTGCATCCTCGCGTAATCTAAAGCTACTTTGTAACACGACGCAATGGAGACAGGAAACGTCCGTGTCGCAAGTCTAAAGTTCCCTATTAAAAAAAGTGTGGGAGCGAAATTCTTGTTACAAAACACATGATGCAATATAACTAATCTTAACACATATTATAGTTGATCAATTTATCCTAATATTTTAAAAGTAACTGCTGTTGAATTATTTCCCTTCACAGCCCCATTCGTGCACTTGTTGATGAAGGTTGTAAATGTTCGGGCCTTGACGGTTTTGGGCGGTTTCCTATTTGCTCTTCCTGTCCTATGTGTGCCATTCGTCGATTCGACCATTCTCCTGGGAATTCTGACGTCAACAACAGGTAACTGCTTCGACAATAAATTTATACGAGTTGATATAGGCATGTTTGTAGATCTAAAGAGAACTATCCATACAGGGAAGGGGGGGGGGGTGGATGGACCACTGAACATCAACATACCCATAGTCCATCCTGAGGGGGAGGGGCGGGAGAAGAATACCAGTGACTTTGTGCACCTCTGATCCCTTCCGAAATCGGCAGCCCCAGAACAACGTGTACTGTAAATTCACCTAAACCTTCATCAACATTCCATTTTCAAATGCTTGAAATAATCGACACAGTCATTTTCCTTTTTCTTATTTTCCCCTCATTTCCTGTAAAGGTTTTGGATTGGCGATGTTACACTTCCCCCACTACGTGGCACTAAATGACTACTTTCCTGTTTCGTTTGTCTTCTACAACACAATGACTCTCTTCGGTCTAACACTAGGAGCTTTTTGTCTACCTGTCGTCGTTGAGAGATCGTTAGAAGCCTACGGGGAGAGTGGTGCATTCCTCATCCTCGGTGGGATATGTCTCAATACTGTCGCGTGCGGAGCTGTGGTCCGACCTCCAACGGACCTCTCCGGGTTGAACCAGAAGGAAGAGGAGATGAAGCGAGAAGGACGTCTGATAGAAGACTCAACAGCATCAAGCCTCAAGACAAATTCTGTGCAAAACATGGAAACGTCGTCGGGTTGTGCAAGGTCGTTCGTTACCAAACTGACATCCTTAATCTTTGTGTCTGAGCCTGAGTTCACACTCGTTACACCAGCCATCTTCTTGACAAGTTACGTCCTGTATGCTTGGATGCTTTTCCTTGTGCCTCAAGCAGAATGGCTTGGCATTGAGCCCTCTCGCGCTGTGTTTCTCTCTAGCATCGCAGGCATCAGCGGCATCTTCGGACGATTGCTCTTTCTCGTCCTGGTACGCTTGGATTTGAACCCTAACCTCATCTTCGCCCATTGCTGTTTCATTTGTTCAGTATCATTTTTCGTTTTTACCTTGAAAGCGACATACGTCTATCAGGCCGTCAATGCCTCTATTCAGGGCTTCGTCATGTTTATTCTTGACTCCATCCCGCACACCGTATTGAAGAAGACAGTAAGACGTCAGGAGCATCTTTCTACAGCCTTGACTGCCCACTTGGTAATATTTGGTTCTGGTGCCCTCTTCGGTGATCTCCTGTCAGGTACGCTAACATCTATCAAGACTGGTCAGATTTGCACTATTATTGCCATCCATATTCAAGGGCGGATGGGGGGGGGGGGTGGTACATATTAGGCCTAAGCTCATTTTGCAATCTGCGTGATCATGCCGATGTATTTGATGGTTTACCGTATGTCAAAAGTGCTGAATCCAAATGTGGATAATGCAACTCTTGCGTCCTTTCAGAGTCATGAGATGTTCCCTATAGCCACCAAAGTCTGAAATAGTTATATTTACAGGCGTATAAATGGTGAACAGTATAGACGTATAAAAACGAACTTTTACAGGATTTTCACGGTGCTGAATCTGAATCTGGGTGATTGAGCTTTTGCTTTCTTGAAGATTCTGAGGTAGTCAGTATGGCAACCAAAACTTTGAAATACTCTCAATTCTTATTTAATTTCCTGTTAGAAAATGAAATATTGAAAGGATTTGATGGATGTAGCAGATTGCATGATGGATGTTTAATCTGAATAGAGATATGGATTTTTTTTTTTTACCCCTGAGGTTTGGAGAAATCAAAAATGTCGGCAAAAATTAAAATTATTTCAAGGGTGCTGAATCCGAATCTGGCTGATGCAACTCTTGCATCAATGAGGATTTTTTTTTTTCATGTCTAAGATGGCCGCCAAAATAGAAATTCGGATTTCAGTAGTTCCATACAGTGAATGAATTTATACGAAAAGGATACCTTTCCGAGTGATCCGAATATTATCCATGCAGCTCTTGAATCCTTGAAGGTCTTAAGATATACATGATTTTTTTCTTATGTCCATTTTGGCGGTCATCTTGAATATCTAAAAAACCTCAATAATGAAAGAGTTGCATCAACTAAATTCGGAATCGGCATTCTCTGTAATTGCAGATAAAGTAAACACACAATAATCATCAAATTATTTCAAATCTATCTATTATTTGTCTCAACAACCTCAGGAATGCAAGATTTCCTTCATGAATATTCGGACTCTGCATCCCGAAATGGATTAAAACCATCATTTTTTTCACACTTTTCACCGCTAGGGATGTAAATATGGAAATATCCAAGTTTGGAGGCCCTCTTAAGTATTTAGTTGCATCATACAGATTCTGATTCGAAGTCCTTTGAAAAAGGCAAAACTTCATTTCTGTTTCCATTTTCACAATTTATTAGGAAATAGGAATTTCAGATTTTGCCGGCCATTTTGGCGTCCATTTTGAATATACCAACAAGGCTGCAAGACTTTCATCATTCATGTTCGGAGTCAGCACCATCGAAATGGAGTAAAGCGATCAAAAAACATGTGGCGGACGGTAAAACAAGGTTCAGCTTCCGGCACCAGGGCTATAGTTTGGACATTTTTATTTTCAAATCCAAAAGATCATTCCTCTGTGCATTTGCAGCTTTAAGAAGAATGATGATCTTTTTTTGTAATACTGTCTCAGGCCAGCTCGCTGCTCGTTGGATGTAAAATACGATTGCCTCACGCACGAAACCATGATTTTACTGGCTTTTAACTTTATCATTTTATGGTGATTATACTTTTTCCGCAGATGGACACTAAAATTATTTTATTTTTCAGATTACAGATGAATGTTTTTATATTTCCATACCATTCATGACATAGCTCAACTTGCCGATTGTGATACATGTATAATTATACCGACAGCGTTTAGAAGATGCTGAAATGGTAATCACTTTCAATAACTAGTGTTAGTATAACCTATAGTTTTTCTTACAATACACTGTATCATATACATTTATTACCAATGCATTATTCAAATCAAGCATGAACTTTATTCAAAAGGGATTAGGATTTCACATTATATTTTGTTGTCCGTTTTTCTGTCATCCTGCTTTATGGTTTGCTTTGCATGTGTAAGAATTGCTAATATCTTTCCATATCATATTTCATTCTGACAGGTTTAATCTTCGATGTTACCAGGTCCTATACTGTCGTCTTCGCGGCATTCGGATCGATTCAAATCGTCGTTCTCTTCAATCTCATTCTCTCAGAAATCTTTCGCAGAATAAATATGACAGGAGCAACATGAATTTCAATTCTGAATCAAACTGTGAGAGGCAGAAAACTGCATAATGAATCTCTAGAAAAACCTCCTTCAGAGGACAGTGATTAAAGGAAACACAAGCCTCGGTTTCACCATCATGTTTTAGACCTCGATCTCCCCGATCTATGCATATCCCGATCCATCACATCGGGTAAAAGCGGCAAAAGCGTACAGAGATCAGTTGAAATTGGAAGAATCGTAGCAGCAGCGGTGGAACGAAAGAGCAAAAGGCGATTTTTTTTTTCTTCTTGCAGATTGGCAAGAAATTTCGAATACGTTTAAAAATTCTGTTGATATGGAGGAAATGAAAAAAAAAATCAATGTAAGTCTTTGAAATGAAAATCAACTTGAACTATTTGAGCAAAATACATTGCGAAAATAATTTCATGTAGGCCTAATCAAAATTGAGCCTTCATAATGAAGAAATCCACGTTAACAGTAATAGATGTTGCATGGTTTTATAGTTCATTTGGCTATTGTTTGTTTTTCATTCCAAGCGATCACTGCATACGAGGCTGTACAACCTGACGACTAACGTTAGAAGAACCATTCATTGCATGCATATCCCACTGCACTGTACTGCTGGGCTCGCTTCAGCAAATGAAATGAGTCTCAAAACCCAATTCTTTCGAATGGCGTCATCTTTAGGGAAGTTGTGCAGACTTACACCCATCTTTTGTGTCTTTGCTGCGGTGACGACACACCTCCACGGCATTTTCTTGAAATATTTTCTCTAACTTTCCTACAAATACACAAGACTCACTGCACTGTGAAGTACGGTATACGGCGAGACAGTCGGCACTATGAATGCCCCCTGCTACGTCAAAGTGTCACCTGACAAGGCACGTGACCGGTCCTTGCTTTTTCTGGGGGCGTTCCCGACTACCCGAAAAATGAGCGATTTAGGCGATTTCAACTGAGTTTTTTGAAGTTCACAGATCTCGTTGAAAAAAAGCATATGCGATTTCTAATAGTATTGACACAGTATTTTCATATGATCATGCATTATAAAGTTAAAAGACTGCCCCTTTAAATGCACCAAAAGTTGCATGTATATTCCCTATTCCCTTGGTTCCATGACATTTACTCCTGCTACAATTGCCTCCAAGAAAAATTTTGCACGCCAAGCCAAATATAAAACCTTTCTAAGATACTACTGCTCACATGAAACTGAACCTAGAACCCTATCACATTCCAGTCCTACGATACCGATACATCGATGGCGTCATTATTCTTCTGGACGCAATGCTCCCAATCTCTAGCACAATTCCAAAAACACAGTGAATACCCTCCATCCCAAAATCAAATTCACCTTTGGGTCATCTCATCCCCCGATTGTGTCAACTTCCGTGACCTAAAAGTCCTCCTGGACAACGGAACTCTCCAGACAGAGTTATATTCCAAACCAACGGACTCCCACACGTCATTTCTCACTCCCTCCTCACGTCATCCCCAACATGTGTTCAAAAGCATACACTACAGTCAGGCCCTAGGAATCACACATGTTCTCAGCCCGAAAGTACTGTCAAACATCTCAAAGACCTCCAACACTATTTTGACAAGTATAGTTACTCTCCGTACTCTCTAAAAAAATCGAGTGAAAATATTCACTCTTAAAAGAGTGAATACAAAAAAAGAATGAGTTTCGAGTGAAATTGGAGTGAATTTTGAGTGAAAATGTTCATTTTCACTCATTTTGGAGTGACGTCAGGGATCACTCCAAAATCTTCGAGTGATCCCTGACGTCACTCCAAAATGAGTGAAAATGAGCATTTTCACTCAAAATTCACTCCAATTTCACTCGAAACTCACTCTTTTTTGTATTCACTCTTTTTAGAGTGAAAATTTTCACTCGATTTTTTTTAGAGAGTAACAAACTGAAAAACAAATCGTCAGAGTTCGCTCCATCCCTCGTTCTGAACTATTTGACCTAAAAAAGAAAAAAGAAAAAAGAAAGAATGGCCCCCTTGGAAACGACCCCATTCATCTTAACATACACAGTCCCGCCACCGCCAAACTACACAAAATTCTCAAACAAGAAGAAGAAGAAGAAGAAGAACAACAACAACAACAACAACAACAACAAAGCCCTGGAGGAATCAGGTTCACTGTCCGAGATACTTTCGGATCCCCCGTTGGTTGCATTCCGACGCCCTCACTCCCTCCGCAACCTGCTAACATTCTCTTGCGACCCAAAACCTGACCAGCCAAATGAACCCAACACAAACGGCTTTGCCAAATGTGGAGCCAAACGCTGCATGCTTTGAGGCTTCGTCAAAAAAGGCAAACAGAAACTGAAACACTGACCCTCAATGGCATTAATGTTGACCAATGAACACCACACAGTCCCTTCCAGGTAAACCCCATCACTTTGACCAGTGTTGACTTCAGACTTGTAACAGGATACTCAGCCTAGGATTTGACCACACAGGAGATACAGATAAATACAGGTAAAACACTCGAGTATGTATATTGTTATACATTTCAAATGTTGTATTTACTATGAGATCTTATTTGTACTGATTGCTGCTGTATTACTATGATATGAGTAAAGTTGAGTGCGATTATTTATGAGTTATGAGTAATTTGATCTGATTATGAATGATGTGTAATGGTGTATGATGTATTCTGGATTATGACTTTGTGCTTTTTGTCTTTTTTGTTTCATATGAGTAATGTTAAGGGCGATTATAATGTGAGTAATGAGTTGAGCTGATCATAATCTTATATGAATGATATGTGTAATGACATATGGATTAGCTATATATTTGGTGTTTTTTTTTATAATTTTGATATGTTTGATTGTAAAATCGTATCCTCAATATGAAATAATGGTTATTATTGTTTAATGTTATGATTAGTGTAATATTTGTTGACAGAAGATGAGCACACTGCTGTGATGCAGGGCGTCACAATTAAATCATTCACGCCGCAGGTAATTTCACAGAAATGTTATTGTTGATAGATTTGATTTAAAAGTTGATATACTTTAGAAGTTGTTTAAGATATATATTTTGGTAATACATCATCTTAATATATTTGATCAATCGTAGTGTCATATTCATAATATTTGTGCATGTATGCATTATGCCTGTATGTATGTGTGTATGTATGCAATACATAATAAGGCCTAAATATATATTATATACATTGTATATATGCATATGGATGTGTTACGCATGATTGTAATCATTTTAAAATGGTGGTAAATTATTATTATCATATTTTGAAAGTTTGATATTTGAATCGAATTTACGTTTTCATTTTATTTATTTTTTTTTGGGGGGGGGCGTGATATATATCTTTGATAAGATGATGGTAGATTGTATTTTTATGCTGAAATAAAATCAATGATTGATTTGTGCTAAGATAATATAAAGAAGACTGATATATCATTATTATTATAAGGGAGAAAGATTTGCTGTGACACCATGTGTATGTATAGTCCTTAACCGGATCGTTGTTTGGCAGAAGAGCCTGGAAAGAGGAGAATTGAAGAGGAAAGTGACATATGGGGGTAGTAAGGAGGGCAAAAACTAAAGAGTGGGGACAGTAATGGGCTAGAGGTTGAAGTTGCACTAGTGGAGACCGGCGGTAGAGAAAGGAACAGAGAGAGTGGTAAGGAAGAATAGAGTGAGAATCAAGTAAGATGTTCGGACATCGTTAGAAGGAGAAGGATGATTATTAGAAAGGAAGAGGAAGAGGGAGGAGTTGAATGTTGGTAAATCATGGATATAGGAGAGAGAAGTGCACGAAGTTTCATTGAACCAAGAGAGTTAAGAACGAAGTCTGCAAACAATATTATTTAGTGCAAGAAAATGACGCCAAGCTTTCGATTATTTCTACAGACCTTCATCAGGGTTGTAGAGAAATAATACATCATGAGATGACTCACTCTACAGGGGCGGATCCAGGAATTCCGTATGAAACAGGGGGCGCGTTTACAAAATTAAAGCGGGGCGTACGCACCCCTTCCCCCCCCCCTCATTTTTTTCTTTTTATTTCTTTTGTTTCATCAAAAAAAGAAGGAGGGGGCGTGCGCCGGTTGCGGTCCTCCCTGGATTCGCCACTGCTCTATACATATAACATGGCTGCACCCGTTGGCAGCATATAGTCTAGCTACCGATATTGAGCCTGTGAGGGCCATTTTAGTCTATAATGTTCAAAATGGATATGTAGCAAAATGCACAGTGCACAAATATTTGTTCAGGAAGTATTTGAATAGATGATACTCATGAAAATGTCCGATAACAGCAATAAAAAAGTTGTGATTCTATAATGATAGTGACACTCGCACTCAACGCACAGACGCAATAAGGCCTAAAGATAACCATCACAATAGCAGTAAAATCATTTTCCATTTTAATTATATACAGTTGTAACCAAGATGTTTTGACACAATCCAATTATATTCCGAGGAATCACCAATTTTGTTATCTAACATATGTCTAACCCTCCCTGAAAGATGTAGCTACCAAAAGTCTGTCTCCCGCTGGTTCCATCGTTCATTCATTCAGGCCTGCCTAACTAATGAATTATAAGCCCTTGCTCTAAACAGACGATTTATATCCATATAGGCCTACACATAAAACATAGGCACTGATTTGATCTGATTGTATTTGAATCCGTTTTATTTCATTATATTAGTTTTCTCACTAAAACAATATTGAGTTTTGGTCAATTCCACAGAAAGGTTGCATTTTATGAAAATCAAACTATTGAGTATAGATGATTAATGAAGCTTAATTAGATGATCTGGTATTGTTAACTCAAAGCAGCCTTTCACAACGGATATTTTGATACCTCATTTGTGAACATCGGTGATCGTGGAGTGGAGTTATGTCCGAAAAACCTTCATTTTTCATGAAAATTGCCAATTTTTGTAGAATTTATGTATCATTTCTGATACACTATTATGACCATAATACAGCTTGTGTAATTCTCAGATAGCTTATTTTCTGAATGTTCTTTGGTCATAGATTGGTTTCATGATGTTCTAGAACTTGTTCCGGCATCAGTAAATATTATTCTCTCAATCTCAAAATGTGGTAGTTGATAGCGTCCCATAAGTCACGTTTTTGTGTCCCATCAGTCACACTGGTTTTCCCTATCCTGCTACTGTACCAATGAGTAGATATTCATACCACTTGGCTCAGGGTAAGCACCAACCCTTTGCTACATTCAGGAAAGAAAATATCTTTCCAGAGACTCTGTTTGTAAGAATATTTCAGAACTTACTTTCCCATGTGAAAAACGGTGGTCTTCAAATGTCCCATAAGTCACGACAGCAATTTTTCGTTGCTGTACGTAATGCAATGATACTTTTCAAACTAAGTATGGTGTTTTCATAAACTGTGATATGATGGATCTAACCATGAACTGAGAAAAATGCATTTGATGCAACTATTTTCTCAAAATACTGGTTTGAAATTGCCGAAAATTGTCACTTTGTCCCATAAGTCACAATGGAATTGACCTTTTGACATTTGCGGTTTCAACGCGTGACATTTGCGGGTAATTCTGGGATCAACCTTTATCCACACACCAAGTTTCATCCCAATAAACAGACAGACGGACAGACAAACAAACGTTGATATATATTCGCTATTTTTTCATTATAATGCAAGCAATTATTTTGACACTTGTGGTTGACGCGTTATGGCATTTGCAGTAATAATGGAAATTTTAACATTACGTATATGTGGTCGAAGTGTTATATGACATCTGTGGCTAATCAGATTTTGACATTTGTGTTTGACATGTGATGGTAATTTTGACATTTAACAACAATAACAATCGCAGGGGATATGGATAGAAAAATATTTACAAAGGGGACAAAAACAAAAACAATCACAATAAACAATTTCAAAGATAAGAAAAAAGAAATAAAAAGTTAAATATTCATGATATTTCTGTTGGAAATGGAAAAATAAATTAATGAATGAATGAATACTATTGAGTACATGTACCACAGAACTTGAAGCCTATTTTCCAGGTCGATCGAATGACGAGTGCTATAGAGCTTATAACCAGTACGTGAGGAGAAAATCTCTTTGGCTCGTACAAAATGTAGTTTATCAATACCGCGTATCATTGTTGTGTCCTCTTCAGACTGCACTTTCTCCAGTGTTTTCTTGTCTTTCTCTAGGTATGGACACCAGGCCTGCATACAGTAATCCAAGTGTGGTCTTACAAGTGATTTGTAGAGTTTTAGGATAACTTCTCGACTTCTGTATTGAAAGCTTCTTTTGATCATTCCCAGGACTCTGTTTGCTTTTTTTGCGGCTGCTGCACACTGGGTTGAGACTTTGAGGGATTGGTGTATCAGTACTCCCAGGTCTTTTTCCTCTGGTGTTACTCTTAATGTGGCGTTCCCCATGTGGTAGGTGTGATGTGGGTTGTGGTATCCTACATGCATCACTCCACACTTGTCAGCATTATACCTCATTTGCCACCTTCCAGCCCATGAGTGGAGATTGTCGATGTCTTTTTGCATGTTCTCGATATCCTCTTCTGTTCCTACAGGGTGTGCTATCTTAGTGTCGTCAGCAAACATACTAATGAATGAGTTATCACCCATACCACATGGTATGTCATTCATGTACATAAGGAAGCAGAGTGGTCCCAACACTGAGCCTTGAACGACGGAACTTGTTACGCTTTCCCAGTCCGACTCAGCTCCTTGCGTAGTAACCTTCTGTTTCCTTCCAGTTAGCCACGCCTTAATCCAGGCGAGCACCTTTCCATCGATCCCGTGAGCTTTGATCTTGGCAATTAGTCTGTTGTGGGGTACAGTGTCGAACGCTTTGGCTAGGTCTAAGTACACCACATCTACTTACTGGGATTCCGTCATCAACGAGCCTGGTTAGGACTTCGAGGTGTTCGAGAAGATTTGTTAGGCAAGATTTTCGTTTCCTGAACCCATGTTGTGACCTGTGGATCAGATTTTGCTGTTCTAGATGTTGTGTGATACGATCTTTGATAATGCTTTCCAAGACTTTGCCAATTACAGAGGTAAGACTTATGGGTCTGTAGTTTCCTGGATCTGACCGTGATCCCTTTTTGAAGATGGGTATGATGTGGGCAACCCTCCAGTCTTCAGGGACTACTCCTTCTTCGAGGGACTTGTTGCAGATCCAGGCAATCGGTTCACTCAGTTCGTCTGCTAGAGATTTCAGTATGTAAGGGTGAATACCATCTGGTCCCGCAGATTTTGATGGGTCAAGCTCCTGTAATCTTCTCTTTACATCCTCCTCTGTAACCTCCAGGTCTACTAGTCTATCATTTTCAGGTCCCTTGTACATTTGTTCAGGCTCAGGTGTTTCATCTCTTTCCACAGTAAACACTGATGCAAAGAACTTGTTGAGGGTGTTGGCGGTTTCCTGTCCTGGTGGGATAGTGTCGCCTGATTTGTTTTTCAGAGGGCCAATGGAATCTTTTACCTTTTGTTTTGATCTCACATAGGCATAAAAACTTTTGGAGTCCTCTTTTATGTTTTCGGCAAGTTTCCTTTCAAAGTCACGTTTGGCTTTCCTCACTTCATATTTGGCTTCCTTTTGGCACTTCCTGTAGTGTTCTTTGCTCTTAGTAGTTTTAGCCTGTTTGTACTTTCTCCAAGCTCTCTGTTTGCGGCGCACAGCTTTCTGAGCTCTTCTTGTTAGCCAGATCGCTTTCTTTTTCCTCTTGTTTTCCTGCTTAATAGGTACGTTCCTCTGTATGAGGAGTTGAATTTCCTCTCTTAAGGATGTCCATGCTTGTTCGGCTGTGCAGTCTCTGAATTCCTCATTCCATTTCTTCTTGGATAGATTGGCTTTGATTTTGTCGAAGTTGGCTTTCTTATAATCTCTCTTTGGCACTGATTCCTCAGGCACAATTAGGTAATTCAGGTCCCATCTCAACATACAGTGGTCACTGGATCCCAAGTGCGCCTGTACTAACACTTCGTCAATCACGTCGGGGTTAGAGGTGATGACCAGGTCAAGTAGAGAATCTTCTCTCGTGGGTTCTGTCACATGTTGTGTCCACAAGTTGTCCTGTATAACATCGAGAAAGGCTTCTGCTCTACCAGACCTGGCTTGTGTGGTTTCCCAATTGATTTCTCTGTAGTTGAGATCACCAATAATCATGACATCCTTTTGCTCATCGCCTAGAGCTAGCTTCAGGAGTATTCTGTTTAGGCAGTCATTTTGATCATCTGTGTTGTTGGGGCTTCTGTAGACAATACCTAGTAGGAGGTTGAGTTCAGTTCCTTGACACGAGATGTCACACCATAACGCATCTTCGTATTCAGCCAGTACTGGATCACAATCACGTGGGTGTACCTCTATATTGTCTCTTGTGTACATAATTACACCTCCATGAGCCTTGCTGGTTCTGTCACGGCGAGTAACTTGGTATCCTGGGATGTGTACTTCAGCGTTACTTACATCACTGTTGAGCCATGTCTCAACTATACCTATTACATCTGGCACCTCTTCATCGACATAGCACTGTAAATCATCTATTTTGTTGACTAGACTTTGTGCATTGGTGAATGCACACTTGAGTTTTTTGCTTTTACTTGAGTAATTCTCCTTCCATGACTTAGTTGGCAGTGTTGCTGATTGGTTGTTGCTATCTCTAAATGCTTTAGAACCGTCATTCTGAGCCCATCTTACTTGTACATCTTCACTGCGGTCCGCTGGTTGGTGATTTTCCATTCCAGTTCCTTGGCCACTGAGACTAAAAAAGTTTCCATCCTGAAACTGTGCAGTAAGGCTACTTGTCCCCTCACGTTCTGGCTGTTGCATAAACACATGTGACTGGTGCATTGGTGCTGTATTTACATCGTGCACCTGTTTTCAATGTCAAACTCATGGGCTGTACATGATTTGTGTCGGTCTCGTGGGATGACCCCCAGTAGACTAATTTATGGTAGCAATCTGCAATGTTCTCACTGGGCTCTGTGCCTCTTTGGTTGTGGATGGGGTGATATTATCCTGATACCTTACTGTCATGAATCCTTCAACACCTTGTTAACGTGGAGATAAAGTTCTAATCTGCTGCTTGATTTTGGAATGCCTCAATAGCAACAAAGAATGTATTGACTTTATTGTTTACACAGTCATATTATGTTTATTCTTGTGCCGACATGAATTAGGGGTGTGTACTGCAGATAATACAGGTTTTCATACCCTGCTATTATCGGATGAGCATGGTGGATGGGTGTGTGTATTTGATACATTTTGGTGCAGGAGTTTCCTATTTGCCTTACAACGTCAAACGAGTGATTCATTTATTAATCTTGTTGTCATGCAAATTTTGTAATTTTCCCTACAGCTTGAACATTTTTTTTTTTCACATTGGGACATAATTTGAACTCATGATTATACACCATCATACTGTATACGCCATATATTTAGCGAGTCTAAATTTTCATGAATTGGGACTTCCCTATGATTTTGCGAGTGGTTAAATTCGTGATCATGGAGTACTACCAAATGGAGAAATGTAAACGTGTGCATCACATTCACATTGGGATCAAAGTCATTATTTTCGCGTGTCTTTAATTTCAAGAAAAGCACCTGACTCGCAAAATTCGCAAAAATAAAAACCTCACCATACATTTAGCATGTCTAATTTTTCACGAATCGGGGATTTCTCTAACAATTTTGCAATTGTGGAGTACAGTACTGAATGGAGAAATATATGCATGCATGTTTTGATCAGAGTTTGTATTTTCGTACATCTTTTGATGAATTCTCAAATAGAACCCAATTCATAAAATTCATAAAGATTTTTAAAAACCTTCAGTGAAATATATGGCATAAGAACATGTACAGTAGATGAAGGAAATGAGACACTATCTTCAGCTACTTTCAGACCATTCCTAAAATGTATGTTTATTATGTTTACTCATCTACAGAGAAGCTGCTTGTTGTTCTGAGAGACGGAAGAACACTAATTGGTATCTTGAGGAGCATTGATCAGTTTGGTGAGTTTGATGTCACATAATGCCCACACATGCAATGCAGACAATTATAAGGCTGTGCTGTGCTGTGCTGTGCTGTGCTGTGAAGACAAGCACATTTAGAGAATGCAAAATAAAAGAAAAGTTAATAAAAAAGAATCATAATTGAAAGTTTGCTGAGCAAAATCAGCGAAATCAGCGAAGTCTGCAACTTGGGCCTAAATAATGTGCATACGCTGTAGCTCAAAAAATTAAAGTGATAGTTGTAAATGAAGGTATATTTCCCTTTTGTCTTTCAAAATAAGTAAAAAATAGTCACTTAAGTATGCCCCTGATCGCACCATTAAGACTCCTAAGAGCTAAAAATTGAAAAAGCTCCCTACCGTGGGAGGCCACGGGGGGGAACCCTCCCACACCCTCGCTCGCGCGCACATTCGCATGCCGAGATGCCGAGTCATGAAAATCTCACTTATAATTTTTTTTTTAACTTGGCATCCCTGGGGTGAGCTAAGCCCTGTTAGTGTTACCTATCTTCATACATGTAACGTTACATGTAGTTTTCAGAATAAGCTTAGGCCTACTTGGCTTTTTTCGGATTGCAGAATTTAATATTCCAGTAATTTGGTTAGGTAAGATCTACTTGAAAAAGGCCAAAGCAACAAAATAAAAGAGGAATGATGGCAGAATTGCGTCAAAAGCCGCCAGAGGAAATCAAATAGTTTGAATTTGTAAATAGGAGTTTCTGCAATTTACAAGCATTGCTTCTCAGCAGGTCTCCTATCTTTTCCACCTGAGGCACCTGATGTTAATAAACATTAACTGGTTAAACCTATCTCTTACGGAGTCTTAGTCTTACTCTTATCAGCTAACGTTAGGGCCTGCCCTATCTGTCATGATTGTCAAATCAATGATTTTTGTCTTCGCCCAATATTACAATTTTGTAATTTGTTATTCTTGGTGGAATTGAACAAATAAATTGAAATTGAAAAAAAAAATGAACTATCGGTTGCTTGCTTCGCTTCGAGCTTCGGTCGCAGGTGAGCATAGTGCATAGAGACGTACCGCCGACACATGCGGGTACTAATTAGCACTGCAGACAGCTCAACAGTCAGTCTTCATTCACTAGCGAATGTGTTCAAATCACGCGTGTAAATCTCCCTTTTCGAAAAGGCATTCAACTGATATCTTACGAAAAAGTATTCTCATTGTTGTACCACACGTTGTCACATCGATTGTAAGTACATTTACTAACCTGTTATTCGTGGTGCTGCAATCCTGCTTCAACATCAGCCATCTGTTTCTACGGTATGCTGTCTTGTCACTCGCCATAGTTGCTATACACAAATTATTCTTTATTTACTATCCGAAAAAATGCACGTCGGCTACGAGCAGCCAAAGTGTACCAGGTACATCACACACACGTTGTGTACTGAAGAATCCATAATCAGCCGCTTGCTACCGCTCCGGATGCGGCACGATCATGTAGGGCGACGGTAGAAGTTGTGTACAAGCACAGTAGAATGGAGTGTGGATACTCTCTTTGCTTCGGATACTAGTACTAATAGTGGAAATGAACAGCTTTCGTAGATGGCGCCATGCATTCAAAGCAGGTTTTGCAAAAAGGAGTCCGTTACAAAGAATGCACAACAGGTGGAAGATGGCTCTTCCACCTCCCCCCTTACATGTAGGAAACTGGATCGTATCACCGGACGCTTATTTTTGTCGCTCTGAATTCCATACTAGAGGATGGAATTTCGGCCAAAAATGATATCAGTTATTCACAAGGTCTTAAAAATTACGAATTTTGCAAAATCAAGTAATTCACTCCGATTTTCGGAAGGTAGACTTAAAGTTAACCCATCTACAAAAAGTAATTTTTTTAAGGGCGGTGTAAAATCGCATTGTAATTCCGTCTTTCACTCATAAATGCACCAGAATCACACTTCATACCCACGATTCACCGTAGGTCTTAAACATTTATTTTGTACCGATAGCGGACGACAAAAAACAAAAAACAAAAACAAAATCAGGCAAATGAGGCTAAAATTTCTTATTGTATGGTGAACGGTTGAACGTGAACATTTCGGGCAATTTACTAAGTACTCGATAGAATCGAAGTCCCTCGCTTACTCGTATTTGAATGTCATTATTTCGCAGAGATGTGCACGTCCAGAGTTACCATATTATCTGTAGGCCTATATACTCACTTAATCTGCATACTCATTCTGAATATACCTGCTCTTATGAAACTCTCTTTTAGTCCTTTACTACATTGGATGCTCTTAGTCTGCATGAAGTGTCCTAGCGTGAATCCATTGAACAACTATGCGTACATCCCTCTTTGGATGACGGTGCTCATATCACGAGGATAAGCTTCAGTAGCAACAACACCAATAAGGGTGAGATAACGAGAGATCACAAAAACTACAATTCCAATTACAATGATGGTAGAGAGTTTCGTGTTTGCTTAAACTGTAAAAAGGTCTTTTCAAAGAAAACTTGAATCTATTAATCTATATCAGCGATTTGCCTTTTGAACTGTCATAGATTATTCCATAGGGTATATATAGAGGCGTTAAAAAGCAAATGTTTGTTTTCCACAAAATTTGGTCCTTCTGTACGGATTAACAATAAGTCTTTGCTGCAGTGAACGAAGGTTCCTCTCTGGTGTGTAGATTTGAAGTTAGCTCTCTCAAGTAATTCTTATGTGATGTGGAGCAAACGAGGACTTCATTCAAATGCTGGTATTACAAATCCAACTTTTGACTGGAAGCCTGTAACTTAGAACTGGTGAAATTTGTTCATGTTTCTTGATTTTTGATTATACTCGTGCAGCAGAGTTTTGGATTGCTTGTAATCTCTGTATCTGTTTGACCGGCAATCCACAAAGCAAACCGTTATGATCAAGAAAGGTCACATGACGAGAGTATGAACTAAATCGTTCTGCTGTGTGTGTCTTAGTGTCATAGAATTCTCGAATTTTTCCCAATTTCGTACGATGCTATATGAAGCAGAACGACCTTTTTCGACACAAAATATTCTAGTGAGCAATTCATCATCCAAGATAACACCCAAATTTCTACAAAATGTGTGCGCCATGTTTTGTATGGTACAAAGGCCTACATGTACTATCGAAATCTCGGAGACTGTAAGGATTCTACACTCTAAAATCGTTGGATTAAAAAGTAATCTTATAAGACCATGAGGAGGGACAAATCCACATAAGATTACAATTTTTAGTCTAATTGATTTAGAAATTAAATCCATTAGATTTGAAATTAATAATCTTATTTGGATTTGTCCCTCCTCATGGTCTATATTAGATTACTTTTTAATCCAACGAATTTAGAGTGTAGGCCTACTGCCCGACTGCCCAAAACCGTGATGAGATATAAATGGAGAAATTCAGGCTGTTTGACACTGTTCAACTTTAGCCAATTTAATATTGACCATTGCTATATCGTTCTGATACAGGATTCAATCTGTGGGATCACATTCTAATCTTCAGAATTCTTGAAAACTACCCCTTGTAGACCAACTGGGTATCATTGGCATAAAACATTTTTTTGAACACCAAGTGAATTGATTAAAGTTTCCTAAGAATATGTGTAAAATGAAAACAAAACTGGATACTACTATATAGCTGGCTGTTCGATGCAAATTTGTACAAATGATCAAGTGTTCTGAACGTTTTTGATTGGGTTTTTATCCTCCCTATCATAAAGAATATCGCACACAACGCCTGTGTGTCTTTGCCGCTTGCAGAGACTCCAACCCCAAGCACCTTCTGATCTGGAGATTCTCCCGCCCGAAACCCCTAGCAAACGGGAGATTCCAAGTTGCTGTGTGCGAAGCGCGAAGTTCCTGGGGTTCTAGGTGTTCTCTAGTGCTATCTATAAGGCTTATTTTCTTCAACATACGATAGCAATAAGTAAAAAATTCCTTCCCCCGGGAGACACAGAGCCAGGGCGGGAGAAATCAAATCTCAAGCGGGAGAACGGGAGATTTTGCAAAAATGGGCTTTCGGCGGGAGATCTCCCGTCGAAAACGGGAGAGTTGGAGTCTCTGCGCTTGATGGCGATGTATACCCCCGATAATTTGCACGCCAGACCCACAGGAGAGTTTTGTGCAAAAAGTAGAAGCTGGCGCTAGCTTCTTTTATAACTGTTGGTTTTGTTGTGGCAAAAAAAAACCAAAACAAAAACCTACATGTAATAAAAAAAATCGAGAGACCCTCAATTTCTTACGGAACGCCGTGCATCGCAAAAGTCGGAAAACCCTGGTTAGTGGTGTAGAATGGATTTAGGCCCTTGAAATTGTTATGTTGTATAACACTTCTTCTTCTTCCAGGTTAGCGACCACAATCAACGAGATGATTATTCTGTCACTTTTGTAGAGAGGTTGGCAGAAATTTTTGATAATTAGCTTTGATGAAAATTGATAAAATTGCAAATAAGGGACTCACTTGGCAGTCAGTTTAAAGTTGTATTATTTTCTCCTCGAGACAATAGGCCCTATTTTCCCTCAGTGCTATACGCGTTTAGGTAAAGCTTAGTCACAATCACACAGACATGACTGTAGCTATTCAAATTGAGCTTTTTGCCGTGTAGAGCCGTCTTATTTGAATTCACTAGATCTAGGCTTCAGTAATGCCGCCATGAATAGACGATACAAATTGAAGGCAAAGACAGCTCCTGGTATCATCTCAGAATTTTACCAAAGTGAAGGCCGATTAATTAGTGATTAAAATCCCTTTGAATAAGGACAATAGAATACTTGTCTGGGTACTGTTTCTTTGTTTTTTATGTCAGCTTCGCACATTATCGACCCCTCAAACTCGCTCGTGATCCCTATTCGTACAAAACCGTCATTTACGAACCAGTTCCTCAGGCTCGAAATGGTAGCCTAAAAGTCAAAAGAACAGAAGTGTATAGGCTGAAAGAAAATAATTTAAATGAAACAAATTGTACAAAAAAATCCCCATATTGTAGCTGCTCATACAATCTTAGCATGCAGTATGCTATTATGCAATGCAAGTATTGAAATTCAAAATGACCACCGACTTCTCTATAGCACAGAGTTATGTGGTCTATCACTCTAGTGGTCACTTTTGTCTTCCCTTATATGAGGGTGCCGTTATAGACAGAGATAATTTTCACCTTCGCCTGTTCTCCGACTTTTGCAACGTAATGGTGTGACTTTTGCAACATATGGCGTTCCATAAAGACAGACCTCGCGTAGAACTCCGTGTGGAGTTCTGTGGGTGCAGCTTGCCAGCTACGGCCCTACCCCATCCAGCTCGCGAGCCCCGTCGGTACGGTACAGGTACCGATACCATAGGCGATAGAGTACACGGGGGGCCGCCGCGCCGGTGAGAAGCCAAAGTCATAGGCTCAGCTCAGTTGTCTGCCGTCTGGTGATAAGCCTCATAAGGGGTTGACCGAAAGATCGGTCTGTATCTGTCCGTCGGGGAATGTTCCGCGGAGACTGCGTCTGGCTTCACGGATCCCCTCCGTATACGGAGGACAGCGTTAATGGCAAAATATAAAAAGAGTCCTCCGGACAGACGGATCTTTCTGTCTACATAAGGGGTAGCTTGAACGGACAGTCTGCTGACACAATTCCAAATTACCAACTCTTAGGAAAGGACAAATAGTAACAGTTTCAGTTTCCTATAATGCTTGGTTTTGTACATCGCTCGTCTAGATTGACCTGCTTCAGTTCAGCTAATATCAAGAATATTTTTCAACGGACTTTTCATTCCACTGGGACGATGAGTGGGAATCGTGTCGCAGTGGTATGCTTTGGGTGCTTTATCATTCTTATCTCGCACTACAATTGTACAAAGTAACTGTTAACAGGATTTAGGTGCCATTTTTATTTACAGTGCGGCATGTAATAAGTGATGCTTTTCAGAGTTGATTTTCTTGTTATGATGGAAGCTGTTAAAAGTAGAAGCCCGGTGAAAGTTTGAGAGAAGCTCTTTATTTATTTAGTCAAATGCCTCCTAGTGTTGTTGAAGCTTCCTCGATTAATAATTTCAAAGATTTATTAGATAGACACTGGACGGGGGAAAAATTCAAAACCTCTGCTCCTCAACGCACATAAAGCAACAAAGTTGAAGATAATTATATTATGTTGAAACCGGAATACTACAGGACCAGTCCTCTACTTCCGTATCAGATGTGATGTGATGTGATCGTATTCAACTATTGTGATGTGATGATGTGAAATCTCTTTTCTTTTCTTTTTTGTGAAAAAGTAAACTAGTTCTAGAGTCTAGATTCCATGCTATGAAAGTGACAATAAACTAGTCTGGCAGTCATACTTGTATGTTGAGCTCACTTATCAAAGAATTAGGATTTAATGTGTATGTTCTTGTGAAATGCTAAAATCTGGGACATTGTTCTTCAAATAAATGCAGTGACATATATAATCCCATTTTTAGATTTAACGTACATTGTACACAGAGAGTGCACATGTTTCTGTCATGTTCATTATGTGTCAACCTGCCCATGCAGAATAATCATATGGTAGATGGGTGCGGTGAATTAAATACGTGGTACAAAAACATTGGTGTGTGTGTGTGTGTGTGAATGTATGCAAAATATGTCAAGCTTGACATATTTTGCAAGGTACCCGTATAGACTATAGCATTGCAAGGAGCCTCTGTGCATTGAATAAACATTATGTTGGGTGAGAATGAGAAAAAAACTGAGCACAGGATAGAAATCCACGTGATGATCCACCTACATGTCATGTGTCATGCTTCTGTTGTGCCTTTCAGGTCCTGTCTGGATCAGGAGTGTATGATGGCAGCGAGATACACGAGGCTTCAGCGTAAGATATCCAGCGGTTTCTGTCTCTTAAATACTATAGGGTATTAAGCAAATAATCAACGTTGGTGAAGGTGATGGGACAAACTATCACTTCCGAGGCAATCTGGATGTAGCTATCTTTCCGAAGCGCAGCTGAGGAAAGATAGCGTACACATTCAGATCGCCGAGGAAGTGATAGTTTGTCTCATTGCATGAAACTAAAAGTTGATTATTTGCTTTATATTCCACATCTAGGGTCCTAGAAATTCCCATTTTATTCCACATCTGAAACCGTTTTAGCTGTCTTTAGGTATCCTTAGGGCTTAGGCTACGTGTGCGCGTAGATGACAAAACAATGAATTTGCTGCGCGCACCGCGCGGCACTGAAGTGAAAGTGCATTGCACTGTGTACTATCAAGTGACCTAGTTAAATGATAGTCCACAGTGCAACGCACTTTTATTTCGCACGTACTCATCTTGGGTTAAGACTGACACATGGACTGCCAGAGATCAGCAAAACAAACAGCTGTCTTTATAGATGACAAAACAATGAATTTGCTGCGTGCACCGCGTGACACTGAAGGGAAAGTGCATTGCACTGTGTACTATCAAGTGACCTAGTTCTTCTCAGGTGATGTGATGGGCAAAACTACGCTTTATCACGTGATCAGCTCTTGACCAATCCTATAGCAAGATTCTTAGTATGTGGAATATAATCTCAGCTACAGTCCAGCTGTAATAACATGCATTTACAATCTCTCTCACTTTTGTGTCAGTTTTGTAACCTTCTTTTCTGTGGTTTCCCCTATGCAACAAACAAACATATATGCCCTACCCCCAGAAGCTCTTGCTTCCCATGAATCCCCCCCCCCCATCATTTTGCAGGTAAAATAAGGGGGGGGGGTCTACTTGGTGTTTTGTGAAAACTTGCATACAGATGTAGATGACAGGCGATGATAGTAATGAATTCCTGATGTAGAGTATAAATGTGACCTTGCACCTCAAAACAAACAAAAAGTCGCCAGACATCGATTTTTACTTAAGACCATATTCTGAAAGAGCAGACTTTAAGCTTTAAAATGATGTATAACTGAAATCAAATGGACTCTCCTAACCTATCTAAATATTTGAAAGAAAGCACAAACTCATGAAAAGTGTGAACTGAGAAAAGAGGCTCTGAAGTACAGTGTCTATTCAAGCGCTTAATCTTTACCAAACCGTGCTGGCTGTGCAATGAATGGGACTAAAAACAGGAAGAAAAACCACCAGAGTAACAACAATGAAGGGATTATCAGATTAAACTGAAATTAAGCATGCCTCATTAACACATTCTGTCCATAAGTAATGCCAACTATCAAAGCAGTAGCACTGTCCTTTCAAAAGTTATTAGAGTTGAAAGTGAAGAGTGTGGACGAGGTTTTTCAGAAATGAAAAAGGGATTCTAAAGACACACCTAATCACACTATTCTACCAAGAATGTTCGAGATAAACTGCTAAAAAAACACACTTTCCTGCCCGTTTTATGATACCAAACTTTAGCATAATGTAAAAGAAGACCCGCTCTTTCAGAAAAAATGAAAAAGTCAAGTTCGGCTAGGTTGACCCATTTCACTTATTTTCAGTCCTCACGCAAAATCAGTGTGTGCGACTTTATGTTCGTTTTGAGGTGCACGGTCACAAATGATAAATGATGAGAATAATAATGATCACATGTATGATATCAATATTAGTATTCAGTACGATAATGATGTTATCAAAAAAATATATAAATGATAATGGTTGTTTGTACAATGGTTTACAACATTACATGGTCAATGGAATCAAACCATGTACAACCTTACTTGACTAAACCAGTTATACATTCCCTGCATAACGTTGTAACCGGGTATCCATTTTGCTAAATTTAAAACCATTTTTTTTTTCCACCTTCCTACTGATTCCATACTTATACATGTGGGCAGAGAGGATCAGTGTAGGTTAACCCATTGAGGACAGACTGATTTTGCTACAACATGTATTTCCCATTGGCACCTACCCGAATATACTGTATACGCCATATATATTTCACGAGTCTAAATTTTCGCGAATCGGGAATTCCCGACAATGTTGTGAGTGGTTAAATTCGCCATCGTGGAGTACACGCGTATGTCACATTTACATCAGGATCAGAGTCAATGTTTTCGCATGTCTTTAATTTCGCGAATAGCACCTGACTCACGAAATTCGCGGAAATAAAAATCTCGCGAAATATTTGGTGTATACAGTACTCTGGACTCGTCTTTAACGGGTTAAGTACAAGTGTATGTTGCTCAGGGACACGCAAGTGCCATATTGTACCATAATGTGGTTTGCTTGATATTATGCAAGTTTCTGATGCACCCTACATGAATGTTAATGGCTTCCTCTGATTGTCTGTGTCGCCCCCAGCGTTTCTGTGCATCTGAGTCGTGCTGGAGCAGATGTGTCATTCTTCGCCCCTGATGTCAACCAAATGCATGTCATCAACCACTCCAAGGGCGAGCCAATGGAAGGAGAGACAAGGTATTCAAACCCCGTCCTCGGTTGCTGATTTGGGCTCCATGTCATAGTATAGTAGCTATATGTATGTATGACTAGCAACCTTTGCTGCAATGGCAAGTGTCATGGTAATAACAAGAATCTTGCTTCCTGATTGGCTGTTGAGACGAGTTTCCATTTTAGCAGGAATTTCTATCATAACTTCTTTCATGAAAGTAGATCCTGATTACTATGGTTGATAAAGAATGGTAGACTATTTAGTTTAAATTGACAGCTCTTTTACAGTAAGTATTCATCTTGTACAGTCAACCTTGCTTAAGTCAACCTTGCATTTATAAGTCTAATAATTGCCTAAGTTGAGGGTCTTTTCAAGTCCTCTTCTCTTTATATTCTATTGATTTTAACCCCTCATAAGTCGAATTTTCTCTAAGTTGAAGCTATTTCTTCAGTCCAAATAGATTCGACTTAGGCAAGGTTGACTGTAGTCTGCGTCACATACGTGGATGAGATGCACACAATTAAATCATTCAATAGATAGATACAGTAATACTATGAGGGAAGTAGAAGATGGTGAAGACACTTGAAGAAAACTCAAAAGCGATCTTGCTTGCATTATATTTGGGGCTACTCTGTGGTTAAACAACAAATCAAGTCTTTTACTGTACACATTGAAAGTACATCAAGGAGTAGTGTGACTTCTACTGGTGGAAGGAATACAGAATTAAGAGTTGATTTCTGACAGAACCTTGTGCATAAGAGGGACTGATAATGAAATTCATAGTCTTCTTTTTCAGCATAAAACAAGTGCAGTATGGGGGGGGGGGGCAGGTAGAGAAATGACCTGAGATGTGGGAAGTCCAAATTCATATGGTTTTATGTAGACAGCACTCGTTAATTTGTGATCAAGCAACATTTCGCAGTGAGTACAATGTATAACTAAAGTTCATTTCCTGATTTGGTCAAACATGGATAACTCCTTGGTGTGACCAGGTGAGACATGCTCATCTAACAATATTGTAAAACAAATATCTGCTAGCATATAGATCTAAGTAGCTACATTTTCATGCATGAGCTACTGTCTTGATTTATTGTGGATAAGCAATAGATTGCTTGGCTAAAGGTATTATTGTACTATTGAACTTAGCAGTGATCATTGTGATTGTAATGCTTTTTACAGGAATGTACTTGTAGAGTCAGCCAGAATCGCAAGAGGAAAAATCACAGCCCTGTCATCCCTCAGTGCTGGAAACTTTGACGCCGTGGTCTTTCCTGGTGGTTTTGGAGCAGCAAAAAACTTGTAAGAACACCAAACTTAGTTAAATTTTACCTTTTTAGTATCAAAGAATTGCCTGGTGGAGAAAATCTTTGCACATCCAATGCATGAACTCTTCATATTCAGCTTGTGAAAATTGCAAAGTGGCAATACTTTTGTGAATATACTTTTGTGCCTTATTCCAATTTTAAAAACATGGTAAATCTATTAAATGACCATTCTTTTTCAGTTGTTTTGAGCAACTGGTCCAACTAGTTGACTTAGTCACAGCTCCACTCAAAAATACCAGAGGCAAGCAGCAAAAAGGCTAACTTTTGTAGTGCATTGCAGTAAAAACCATGATACACAAACCAGCTTGTTTGGCTACAGTGGTAAATCTACCTGTGCACTCCTTTACAGCTATGAATGTTCGATGAATCTTATTTTAGAACTTCAAGAAAGTCTATGACTATAGTATAGTCTGTTTGTTTTTCAAAATGATGAAATATCAATATGTGACCTCAAAAATGAAATACTTTCATCCATGCTGACAGTCTTTATTTTCTCTGTGCTATGAAGTGTTTAGGCAGTGCTGCTCAATACAATGTACATGTGATAACTCGAAGAGTGTAAGTAGCATCTTGATGCTTAAAAAAAAAACAAAAAAAAAAAACAACAAACAAACAAACTTGTAAGCTTTAAAGGGGAAGGCTAGTAACTGATCAGTGGGAATCAGTGCGAATGCTGGGGGATGATTGTTCCAATTCTTGGGGGATTCATTTAAGAGTACATTATATATCTATTGTTGTGTGAAAATCATTTGCTTCAGAACGGTCTCATATTCAAATAATGTGCAGCTTAATGCCCTGTCACTGACCAGGCATGCTAACCTGGTAACATTAAACTGCACATTACTTGAATATGAGACCATTCAGAAGCAAATAATTTTCACACAACAACAGATATATAATGTACTCTTGAATGAATCCCATAAGGATTGGCACAATCATCTCCCAGCATTTCCACTGATTCCCACTGATCAGTTACTAGCCTTCCCCTTTAAGGAGTTTCTATGCTTTTTCTAGCCAATTCCAAGTCTGGTGCTCGTGTATGTATGTATGTTTGTTTGTTTGTTTGTTTGTTTTGGAGGAGGGAGGGATGTTTAGCTGTCAGCAGCATTAATTTGATTTTGTTTTTTGTTTTTCTATCAGGAGTAACTTTGCTGTGGAAGGGTCAAAGTGCACAGTCATCCCAGATGTGGAGAGAGTCCTGAAGGAATTCCATCAAGCAAAGAAACCCATCGGGTATGTACCACACACAAAGTAGCTGTGTTCATGAGATTATAAATCCAAAGTGTAGTGGTATCCATTTGCAGTTGTTGTGTTTGTTTGATTTTTTCCCCTTGCCTTCTGTAGGGGTTTGGGCATGTAGAAAGTGCAAACCTGCATTATGATAATCATTTGCAAACAATTTAGACATATGAGTACTTGTATGAATTTTTTTTTTTAACAGGGCGGCCATAAAGCAATGATTGAAATCACTGTATTGTTTCTTTGATACTTGCAGGCTTATGTACAGACTAGTCCAAAGCTTTCAAGCTGTTCTAGAATTAACACAATCAACTATTAAACAGTAGCAGCTACAAATGAGGAGAAATCTGTCAAAAGACAGCAGATGATATATATTTTTTTTTTAGAAGGAGCATTCAGAAAACATGATGTCATTACGACTATAAAGTCAAATTTATGTGTTATTGCATGTCTGTATTTTTGTTCTTATTTTTTTTTAATTGTCTTTATGTCCGTTGATATTACATTTTCATAATTTTTTTCAGTCTGTGCTGCATTGCCCCAGTCCTTGCTGCCAAGGTCCTGCCCGGCTGTAGTGTGACAGTTGGCCATGAGTCGGAGGAAGGTGGGAAGTGGCCGTACGCTGGCACTGCCGGCGCCATCAAGGAAATGGGATCCAAGCATGTCAGCAAAGACGTCACAATATCCTTTTGAATTTGGAGCTCCACTGGAGCTTTGTAATAAGATTGTCTCATGATGTTTACATTCATCCATCATAAATCAAAAGAAATTTGTTACCTTTTGAAGCTGGAATAATGTTTGGGCTATCGTGCAGTCATACTACAGTGCACTCCTGCTATAATGAACATACTGTATAACAAAATTCCGGTTACATCGAAGGAAAAAATTCAGGCTGTAACATTATCCACTCGATGTATCTTTATCGTGTATTTGTTCTGTTATGACAAATTTTCGATACATGTATAACGAAAAAACTGTCCTGAGGACTTCGTTATAATGGGAGTCCACTGTACTGCAAATGCGGAAATGTTTGCAGTACCTTAATTTTGTTTACTTCGCGCTACTTTTGGCAGGCAGGAATTCTAAAACTGTGAAAATATCTTTGTAGTTTTCTCTGCATATTTTGAATGGGTTCTTGATTGTGTAGCACAAATTCAAGAACCAGCAAATATGTTTTTTTGAGCTGCTCAGTGCAAAAAAAATGTATTGTGCGATAATATTGACCTTTACAGTAAGTGTGGATATTTCTATCTGTATGACATATTTGGGACCTGAAAGTTTCTATGTAAGTCACATGTCCTGAATGAAATCACTCCTTTGATATATGATGTATTCACTGAAGGACCAAGTTTAAAGGAATTTGTGTGAAGGTATCATGACTGCTTGCTTTGGAAGCTGTATAATGAAACGTTATCCTTGATACTTGTGTATCTTAAGTAGGGTCACACAAAGTCACGCACACACACACACACACACACACGTACATTGTGTATTATTTTCAGTAACTTCTCGAAACAAACTGGAATATAATACAAACAATGTTACAAGCACATGACTAAATACCTTTTAGATTTGCTCCAAGTTTGGTCTCTTGTACATTTGTCTTTTCATTTTTTTTTTCATGGCACAGATCAATACAGTTGAGCCATAATGATCTGCATTAATCATGATCATGGCCATTGTTTACTGCCCAGTACAGTTGTGAATGCTTGTTGTCTGTGAGAAATTACTTGACTTTATTGTCCTTATCTTGAATTTTTCATGAAGCCCATGTCGACGAAGAGAACAAGATTGTGACAGCGCCTGCCTATATGTGTGAAACTGGAGTCCATGAGGTCTTCGATGGCATTGGTCAGATGGTCAGCAATGTCATCAAACTTTGCTGAAAAGCAAAAGCAATATCTTGCGTGATGACATACTGATTACACTATGTAATCTTCAGTAATAAGTATGGACATGAGCAGAGTTGTAATAAAGTTTACTGCATGGTAAAGTCACTGACTTTTAAAGTTATGGTATGACTGAGCATCATCATGTTAACATTCATTTGTGGCAGAGGCAAAAACTATAGATAAGTGCTGGAGCAAAGCTCTTGTAGCATTTTACATGTGGTCTTGTTAATTTTGAATATGTACCCCGCAATGAAACAGTTTGTCACACAGAGTTATGTGGTACTTGTGTTCTATGATGACCTTAATTCTTTTAAAGATTTGTTATTTTTAGATTATGACTACACAGTATGACCATGCATTGATGTATAACCATTTTCATCTCATTAATTTATCCTTCTGCAGTGGGTAAAGGTCAACATCCTTCCATTTATCTGTAACAGAGCAGCAGTTTCAAAGATAAAAGAGTACACACAAAATATATATACAGGATAGAATTTCTAAGATGGAACAAAGACTGCCCGTCAAAGATATCCTATTAACTGTAGTCCATGTCAAACCTGTCAATTTCAGGCTGAAACCTGAAAGATATTTTTTAATGATCTCTCACAGTTGATTTATGGGGATCTCTGCTTGCCTTTTTATCTGTCTAGGTTACATCCTTCATCGTGTTCTTTGAATAGATACAATCATGTCAATTTTCACTGGATTGGGACAGAACGTGTAAAGTTATGACAAAGTAGTGTATGTTTATAACGCTAAACTACTGAATCAGTGGTTGTGGCCAGATACTATACAATGCATGTTTGATACATACATCATACACAGTAATTTCATAAAGTCCTAAAAGCTTTTGTGTAGTTTCTTCTGGATGTGCCAAATGGTATGTATGCTTCTCATCTGATGTCAGAGAAACAGAGAGCTTGAAGACATAAGACATATGATCTGTCTGCGAACATGCATTAAAGGGGAAGGCTAGTAACTGATCAGTGGGAATCAGTGGAAGTGCTGGGAGATAATTGTTCCAATCCTTATGGGATTCATTCAAGAGTTCATTGTATATCTATTGTTGTGTGAAAATGATTTGCTTCAGAATGGTCTCATATTCAAGTAATGTGCAGTTTAATGCTTCCAGGTTAGCGTCCCTGGTCAGTGACGGAGCATTAATCTGCACATTACTTGAATATGAGACCGTTCTGAAGCAAATCATTTTCACACAACAATAGATATACAATGAACTCTTGAATGAATCCCATAAGGATTGGAACAATCATCTCCCAGCATTTCCACTGATTCCCACTGATCAGTTACTAGCCTTCCCCTTTAAAGTAAATCAACATTTCATCCTGATTTGGCTATCACTAGTATCAGAGTCCTGCTATTGTGGCATGTATGATAAAACATTATGAATGTGCATGTATGCATCTGACGCCTTTTTCATCTGAACATGGTATATGGAATTAAACGCTTCATATGAATAATGTATTTGGTTACTTGTAGTGATCTCTTTTTTATTTGGGGGGGGGGGAGACAAGAATCTTGAAGTTATTTTGAGACCCTCATGAAATTACAGAAATCATTGTATAATGGGCTCCCCCAGTTTTTAGCTCACCTGAGCCAAAGGCTCAAGTGAGCTATTGCGATCTCCCTTCGTCCGGCGTCCGTCGTGCGTCGTGCGTCGTGCGTCGTCCGTCGTCCGTCGTCCGTCGTCTGTCGTGCGTCGTGCGTCGTGCGTAAACTTTTTACATTTTCATCTTCTTCTTGAAAACCCCAAGACCGATTTTCATCAAACTTGGCAGGTAGCATCCCTAGGGGGTTAGGAACTCAATTTGTTAAAATGGGCACCATGCCCCACCCAGGGGGCCCCCAGGGGGGCCCAAACCCCCCAAAATTAAGGAATCTGTAAAAATCTTCTTCTCTAGAACCAGAAGTGATAGAGCTAAGTTAATACTATGAGTTAGTACATTGATGACTGTAGTTTCAAGTTTGTTCATGGCAGAATCAGGGGTGCCCCCCTTGGGACCCAGGGGAGGGGGGTGGGGAAGGGTTCTAATGGGGCCTAAATTGAACATTTTCATCTTCTTCTTGAGAACCCCATGACCCATTTTCACCAAACTTGGCAGGTAGCATCCCTAGGGGGTTAGGAACTCAATTTGTTAAAATGGGCACCATGCCCCACCTAGGGGGCCCCCAGGGGGCCCAAACCCCCCAAAATTAAGGAATCCGCAAAAATCTTCTTCTCTAGAACCAGAAGTGATAGAGCTAAGTTAATACTATGAGTTAGTACATTGATGACTGTAGTTTCAAGTTTGTTCATGGCAGAATCAGGGGTGCCCCCCTTGGGACCCAGGGGAGGGGGTGAGGAGGGGTCCTAATGGGGCCTAAATTGTACATTTTTATCTTATTCTTGAAAACCCCATGACCCATTTTCACCAAACTTGGCAGGTAGCATCCCTAGGGGGTTAGGATCTCAATTTGTTAAAATGGGCACCATGCCCAACCCAGGGGGCCCCCAGGGGTCCCAAACCCCCCAAATGAAGGAATCTTTATAAATCTTCTCTAGAATCAGAAGTTATAGAGCTGAGATAATATTATGAGTGAGTACATTAATGACTGTAGTTTGAAGTTTGTTCATAGGAGATCCAGGGGTGCCCCTCTTGGGTAGGGGGGGGGTGGTTGGAAGGGTCCAAATGGGGGCCTGAATTGTACATTTTCATCTTCTTCCTGAAAACCTCATGATGGATTTTTGTCAAACTTGGCAGGTAGCATCCCTAGGGGGTCAGGATCTCAATTTATCAAAATGGGCACCATGCCCCACCCAGAGGGCCCCAGGGGGCCCCAATCCCCCCAAATTAAGGAATCTTTAAAAAATTGGGCCCTTATTGTACATTTTCATCTTCTACTTGAGAATGCCTGGTCAAATTTTAATTTAGATTAGTGACTGCGTGAAAGGTGAACTTGCGATACTCAGGTGAGCGCTAGACCCGCGGGTCTCTTGTTTATAGTATTTTTCTTGTTAGTATTCCATGCCTGGTATTCCCTGTAAAGGTATCCTGAAGAGATATTTGATTCAATTATGGCTCAAACAAGACATGCAATGCATTTCTCAAGCCTGATTGGGCAACATGGATCAGAGTGAAAGTGGTTGTATGCAAATTATGGAGAGGATGAAATGCATTCACACCTGCTTTGTATTGAATTGTTCATAGTGTAGCAAGGTGCTTTGCATGTTTGTTCATACATGTACGATGTACTTTCAGATACATTGTACAATGTACTTGGGAACATGTATACAATTGTACTTTGTATATACTTCCAGAAGATTGTGAAGAATGCACTCCACTGAGTGATTCACAGCCCATGACCTCAATGAAACAAATGTGAGCAGGTCTGTGCAAAATGTCAAAATTTTGAAAAAATACTGTAGAAAGTTGATACTGCCAGTTCACATAACACTGCATTTAGTTTGCTATATAACTTCTCAATTCTTGAAATGACTATGAAATCACTTGCTTAGAATATTGTATAATGTTGTACCCTGGCTATTGTCTGTATCAGGGATATTTTGCCATTCTTCATCTTTCAGAGGAAATTGAATTGATGCATGTACTTCTATTTCAACAAAATGAAGAAAAGGAAAGTTTTACACTGAATTCTTGCTAATACATTGGAATCCCATTATAACGAAGTCGTCGGGACTGGCAGTTTTCTTTCGTTCTATCGAAATTTCGTTATAACCGAACAAATAAACAGTAAAAATCATAAAGCCTATAATTTTGTGTTGTACACACATTTTAGCATAAGAAAAGGAGCCTTGGAAGATTATGATGGAATATGTATCCATAATTCCTTTTTTTTTTAAACACACACATACACACATACACACACATACACACATACACTTTTTAACAGTAAGATATAGGGACTTAGGGCCTCATAAGATTATAACGGATTGTGTGTGTGTGTGTGTGTGTGTGTGTGTGCATGTTGATTGTGTTTGTATGTGTGTCGGTTGTGTGTGTTTGTGTGCTTTATTGATTTTATATTTGGTACTTCAAGACACCATACAGAATTCACTGAAGTGGGCATTCTAATCAGTGATAGTTGCATCTACTCCATGGCCTCATTTCATTAAAAAAAAAGTTGATATGGCAGCAACTCTTGCTGGAATGGAAAATGTCATGATAATGACAAGAATATGTAGCTTTCTGATTGGCTGTTGTTATGTAGAGTTGCCATTCCAGCAAGAGTTGCTATCATTGTAACATCTTTTATAAAATGTCAAAATCGCCCACTAATGTCATAACACGTCAACCACAAAGGTCAAAATCTGATTAACCTCAAATTTCATAACACGTCGACAACAAATGTCAAAATTTCCATTTTTATTGTAAATGTCAATAGGCGTCAACCACAAATGTTATACATTGTAACTCATTACTTGCAATATAATGGTGAAAAACAGTGAATCGTACTATAATTTCATCAACGTTTGTCTGTCCGTCTGTCTGTTAAATGGCATGAAACCTGGTGGGTGGACGAAGGTTGATCCCAGAATTACCCGCAAATGTCAAAACTCATCGATTGCAGTCATGAAAAAAGAAGAAGAATGAATCATATAATTTGATCAACATTTGTTTGTTTGTTTGTTTGTCTGTTTGTTTGTTTGTTTGTTGTTGTTTGTTTGTTTGTTTGTTTGTTTGTTTTGGGGGGATGAAACTTGGTGGGTGAATGTATAGGTGCGTGGATTCCAAAATTACCCGTAAATGTCATAATGCATCAACCGCAAATGCCAAAACTCGTTGCAACATACACGTAATAATGAAAAAATAGTGAATCATATTACAATTTGATCAATATTTGTCTGTCCGTCTGTCTGTTTATTGGGACGAGACCTGATGGAAGATGTAGCTGAACCCCAGAATTGCCATTGAGGCTTTGAATGTGTTTGTTTGTTTGTTTGTTTGTTTTTTGTTTTTTTTTTAATGGCGGCCTACGGGCCAGATCTGGCCCGCCAAAAATTTCCAGAAAAAGAGCGATCACAATCACATGTACATGTGATTACACTAAATTTTCTGAGTTCGCCCGCATCTACTGACTTAATAACTTTTGTGGTAGCTCTTCTTTTGTTTTGCCCAGTTTAGTGGCGAACTGTGCATGGGTCGACGGATATGCCCACCTGCTGTGTGGTAATAGGGTCCCGGTGCTCACTGCACGGCTGATGACTTTTTTTAAGCGGTCAGATTGTTATGCCTCTGGTCCAGTTAAAGTGACATTTAAACAATCTGCTGGCATCTACAATCTACTTTACGCAGGTAAACAAGCACTGAATTGATCAGTGTTTTAGCAGTAGCCATCAGTGGCGGATCCAGAGGGGGCGCAACCGGCGCACGCCCCCCCCCCCCTTTATTTTTTTGTTAAAAAAAAAAAAAATCATGGGCGTACATACTCGAGCTCCTAGGATTCGAACCTATACGACCTCCTGGAGTCCTGACTACGTCGATGTAGGGCAGTTTGTCAATCAGTTGCGATGAAAACATCTCGACGGAAGAATTTAATGAATTTGAATAAAATCTGGCACAGTTCAGTACGGTACGCTGTATAGTTCAGTTCGCATGGTTTGCTTCTGAGCGCTCGAACACACCCTTGGTTCGCTTTATAGGGTGCTCGAAGGCACCCACTGTTGCTTTGTGCAGCGTGACCGCGGATGACTCTGGTTGGCATATAATTTGAAGCTATATATTTTGGTGACTAGTAGCATAACTATATATTATTTATATATATCCCTCACAATTTATCTTTTGTCCTCTGATTTCTCGAGGGTATCTTCACCCCTTCTCTGGACATCAAGCTATTAATTATAATTATTATATAAAATGTGTTATTATCTGACATTGAATTGCATAGAAAAGTAGTGTCCCAGCGGTGATGGAAAATGAGTGCCCAATTTCATTGAATCATAGTATCAACGTTTGCCTTGCAAAATGATAAACCAATATAGGAGTAATAGTCTAGCGGATATAGACCACATATAGGGTGAATCATGCACATTATGGTAAAAGCACCATACTTGGTACACATGTACATGATGCCAATACAAGTCATTTCTGATATGGAAGCCACTCTGATTCTGCCTGTGGCGGCCGTGGCGGCCATTTTTCAAAATGGCCGCCATGTGATATAGCAATGCTGTGTATTTTGGAAACTATAAGTCCGATTGTCGTGATTCTTGTACCAAAGTATGGGTTTTGAGGGTCAAGGATTCCAATAGAATAATTTTTGAGAGGATAAAACCATGGCAACCTACTTATTGGCGGCCATTTTGAAAAAATATGGCCACCATGCTAGATATAACATATCCTTAAAATGTATGGACAAAGGGTCATGACTCTGGTACCAACTTATATGTTTTTGGGGTCAAGGATTCTGATAAATTCAACTGTAAGTGAATATGAATCGTTTCATCCTACGTTTTGGCGGCCATTTTAATAAATATGGCTGCCATACAACAGATAATGAATACTGTATATCTTCGAACTCAAAAGATATAGAATCCCGATTCAAGTGTAAAAGTATAGTTTTTGGGTGAAGGTTTTCAATATAATGATGTTTTAGCAAAGTGAATAGGTTCATCACATCCTTTGTTTTGGCGGCCATTTAATAAATATGGCCTCCCTCCAGTTAAACATGGCTGCCGCTCTACATTCTATTCATATATCTTTAAAACCAATGGATGCATCTTCATGATTCTGGAACAAAAATATGTTTTTGAGATTCATTTATTTAAATGGATACATCTTTTCGTGTATACAACCATCGCATCCTATGTTTTGGCTGCCATTTTAAAACATGGCCACCGCAATATATACTTTACTGTACGTCTTTGAAACTAATTGGGGTCAATGATTTTAAACAAGCATTTGTTGATGAATAGAACTAACACATTTCGTTTTCATGTCCATTATGATAAATATGACTGCTGCAGTACATAGAGTATGCACACACACACACACACACACACACATTATATACAGTGTGGCCTAGAATTAACGGAAACGCGAGTTTTCGCATATATCTGCACATTTGCTTTACTTTGGTGCCAAAATGAATGACATAGAGTTGTAGAGAATTTATCTAGAAGAAGAATGACACCAAAATCCCTCGATTTGGTTGAGTAGTTTTCATTCTACAGATGTTTTTGTAAAGACGGATCGAGCGTAAATTTCTTAGCTCAATTCAACAAATTTCAGCATCGAACAAAAGCCACTGCCTTGGGAGACTAACAAAGAATCGAGGCCGCACATCACAATGTGGAATGCTTGAATAGGATTATTGTCGAAAATAGACCTTCAATTGTTGAGTAGTCTCCGTTGCTGAGCTTTGATAAAATAAAGTAAGAAATTAATGATTAACAAAAACATGTCTAGAAAGAAAAGTACTCAACCAAATTGGACAATTTCGTTTTGGTTTTGAAAAAATATTCGTTTCCATTTTCTGAGGGGCCAACCTGTAGTGTATAATACACCCTCACTTGCCATATGTATTGTCCCATTGACAAGAATCGTTCACCTATTATTGGTAAATGAACCTCCTATGTTGTTGCGGCGTTTAGTTCTGTATTGTTCATTGATTGTTGTTGATTGACCATACCTCTATCACATTCACTATTCAAGTAGGTATTGAACATCACATAAGTACAATTGTTGCATACCTAGAATACTAAAGATAATTATGTTGAATATCAAAGGCAGAATAAAATGGTGAGAATGGAATAGAAGACTTTCCCCCCAATTTTGGATGCATAGACAGGAGAGTACAATTAGTGTACTGTCATAGTTTCCAGCCACAAAGACATGATAATTGCAGTCTTATAAGACCTACTGATTTCTAAAGGTTTTTTTTTCAGTTCTTGATCATTATTTCATAGTATGACCCATGTCAAAACAGTTACACAACATTATAAGAAATCATATGAAGGAATCGAATTAGCTCTGACAATCCAAAACAATTATTGTTCCTGATCATCCATTGATGAGCGGTGATGAACGTGAATGCATATATAGATGCAGGTGCGCTTTAGAGAACTTCTTCAGTATTTCTACTGGTGCCGGTAAGTAAGATCGATTTACTGAATATTTTATTCTGCAGTTTTATCTTCCAATAATTATGAACCTAAAAATTTGTATTTCTTTGAGGTTTTCATTAAATTCATAAATTAGCATAATTTTTCTTGTAAAGTGTAGTTTATATTTTGCTAGTAGACTCATGTGGAGCTGCAAATGACAATTAGATGTAAACCTATAAAGATGTATTGTATAATACCATTATATTTGCCGGAGAGATGATGAACTACAACACCTAACCGCCTTAGGGGTTCCGCTCCGGATTTGGATAAGGTTTACTCCCTAGCCTTTGATTAACCAAAAAAACTGCCCGCAAGGCAGCGGGAGACTCGTGGAGGGCGGGGACGTCTCTCTACCCGTACAGGACCAGAAGGACCTGCCCACTGCCACTATTTACTTTATCGTTTGATGTATGAGATTCAGTGTAGTTATAAGTATCAGAACAGCCTGGTCAATCATGGATTTTATAGACATACATGTAGTGTGTTTACATTTGATGTAAGTGACCCAAGAAGTTTTAGAAGTTTTCTCACACTTAGTGTCATGTTTCCAAAGAAAACAGATATAACATATTGGTTGGAAACTATGATTTTCATTCCATAGTCCAGGGACCAGAGAAAGCGAGAGTCTATATTTCTAGAAAATGTATAATCTTGATTAAAATGTACTTCAGACATGAAATTGTGAAGATCATGTTTTTCACATACACTGTACACACAGAAATCCTATAAAGGAAGTTGAGCATATTTTCCAAAATGCTTACAAAGTTAAATATGCCCAGATGTTCCACATTAGAATACTTAAAATGAGTGAACAAGTAATTGTTGACCCCTGAAACAAACGTTTACACCAGAATCAATCCACAATGGGCATCCCGCTTTCATAACACTCGTACGCTATTTATTAAATGGCCGTCAAAACAAAGGATGTGATGAACCTATTCACTTTGCTAAAACATCATTATATTGAAAACCTTCACCCCAAAACTATACTTTTACACTTGAATCATGATTATATATCTTTTGAGTTCGAAGATATGCAATATTCATTATCTGTTGTATGACAGCCATATTTATTAAAATGGCCGCCAAAACGTAGGATGAAACGATTCATATTCACTTACCAGTTGAATTTATCAGAATCCTTGACCCCCAAAACATATAAGTTGGTACCAGAGTCATGACCCTTTGTCCATACGTTTTAAGGATATGTTATATCTAGCATGGTGGCCATATTTTTTTCAAAATGGCCGCCAATAAGTAGGTTGCCATGGTTTTATCCTCTCAAAAATTATTTTATTGGAATCCTTGACCCTCAAAACCTATACTTTGATACAAGAATCACGACAATCGGAGTTATAGTTTCCAAAATACACAGCATTGCTATATCACATGGCGGCCATATTGAAAAATGGCCGCCACGGCCGCCAAAGGGAGAATCAGAGTGGCTTCCATATCAGAAATGACTTGTATTGGCATCATGTACATGTGTACCAAGTATGGTGCTTTTACCATAAAGTGCATGATTTTTTCTATATCCGCTGGACTATAAGGGCTTTATTGAAGGTTTCACTGACTGCAGATGGACAGAGCTATAGAATTAATGATGCCATAGGTCAAAGTGACTTTTAAGTCATTCAAAAGGGGGGGGGGGAGTTGTTGAACCTTTCTTCAGCTTATGAATTATAACCATGATCACGTGCAGATCTACAAACAGTGGCGGATCCAGAGGGGGTGTAACAGGCACACACCGCCCCTCTTTATTTTGGGTTAAAACAAAAGAAATAAAAAGAAAAAATGGGAGGGGGTGCGTGCGTCCCCCCCCCTTTTGATCTTGCCAAGGCGCCTCCCCTTTACTGAATTCCTGGATCCGCCCTTGTACAAAGGCGCATATCTCGTTATTGTCGCAGAGGGACTGATCCGTATAAATATAATTGATTATATTGCGGATCACAATAACTGCTTGGCACTACGAATGCACTCTTCATTCACCGCTGAGTGTTGGTGCCAGGCTTTATCACTCGTCTGGATTTACTGCGGCTGGATACATCGTCAGACGGAGGCTTCCACATATCATTAACTGTTTAGATCAATTCTGATCACTGCACGAGGTATGATATTGTATATTCTTTGAAAGTCGCTGACTAATTTGTAAGGCCATGTATGCAATAATCATGATCACGAATATTCTCTCTGAAATGGTGTTTCGAATCGACTTTAACGCGGGATTTATTCCCGTTGATTTGTTATCTTCTAAGATATAGCACTCACATCAGTAATGCCAAAACATCCTGTTCGTTTACACATCAAAATTATAGTTTAACAAAATTACAATCATTCTATCTGTTACCGTACTATGCAGTTGGTCAGGACCTTCACGAAAGCCAACATAGTGATTGTACTGATTAAATATGTGTGAGAATTATGAAGGTATTAATGTCCCAGAAACATCGTCGAACCAGCATACCTCAGTGCGCACCCATTAGGGCCTCTTTTTTGGCCTAAATTTCATATTTTTGTATAAACTGATATTTCCGTATAATATGAATTCTTAGTCATCAAACACAAAATTTCTAGCAGAGCCTTGATACTCCAAAACATTTTCTCTTGTTTTATGTTTGGTCCACTCTAAGAAAAAAAAAAAATCAAAAACCGGTACTGCTAATGTGTGGTATCGTCTCAGTTCTAAGTTATCCCGTTTATTAATACTTTCAGGAGGAAAAGAAATGCGCCTAAATTGCACCTCCTCAACGCTGTCATATCCCTCCCTCCCCCCCCCCCCCCCCACTCCACCAATCTGGATTAAGCAAACTTGATACTTCGACATGTTAAAGATACCATATGTATTTTTGTACATTCATGTAATGAAAAAAGAACGCTTATACTTTCTGTAAAAATATAACCGGGTATCCTCAAAAAGACAAATCAAAATTTCTTTCGAAAAATATTGATCGTTGCAAACTATGTCACATGCGCCCGCAAAGTAATCATGTGTTGAACGCAGGTATCCCTGTTAACATCCCTTCTCCTTCTGTAAAATAAACAATTGAGTTGTGAGCATGCAAGATAATTATGTTTTTTTCTTTGGCATGCGTAGTGTGAATCATTTACTTGAAATAAAAAATGATAAACATGATAAAGGGCCAAAAGAAAAAGAAAGATTGATACTCACACTTCTCTTCCATTTTGCAGAAATTAGGACTAAACAATAATTTGCCGACATGATACTTCGGGTGTGATGCTGCTGACGTTCACTGTAACTCTGATGAGGTAACTTAAACCGATTTTCTCCTGTTATGAGAAAGCATATTGTGACTCAAGGAATATGAGTGCATCTACGAGTCGTAGTACGACGGCGAAACCGCAAGATTCAAAGGAATCATGGCGCTACGTTATCGTCCTTTCAAAATTCACAATTATGTTCCTGGATGCGGGACTGGCGAAATCCTTGGGAGTGTTGCTTCCAGTAATGATCACTC
The DNA here is from genome assembly GCF_040938485.1 of Diadema antillarum. Classification (NCBI taxonomy): domain Eukaryota; kingdom Metazoa; phylum Echinodermata; class Echinoidea; order Diadematoida; family Diadematidae; genus Diadema; species Diadema antillarum. Next base: position 1,467,035 of record NW_027271100.1, read on the forward strand.
GCTACAACACCGACTACAAAACCATGGGGATGATATGTAGCATGCCGGCTACCCTAGCGTACTTTGCTGGTAGGTATAGCTTTAAATGGGTTACTGTTCTACAACGGTATGACAAGGACCTTTGCGGTTTCTCACGCTTTTACAAAGCCTCCTATTGTTGTTCAGCTATATCATAAGATTTTAATGCATTTAATTGTTAAATGGGGTCGTATGTGCTAAATATGCACAGTGTGAACATATTCTGATTGCCTTTTTTTTCAGTAAAAACAATGAATTTACCTGCGTCTAATCACACATGAACCAAATGGTTTCTTTTGAACACGCACTGGTTACATTCGCAGGCGAATATATAAAAATGATCCAACGTTAAAGGCATCGTGACCGGTACACTATAGAGACAATGGGGAGGGAAGATCTCGCTCTGTATCACAATGGATGTTAAAGGTCCAGTTTACCTTTGGGAGTAGAGATTTCAAAAAATTTCAAGATATCACATTTGATGCATATGTCTAGGTCTGTTGTATCATAAAACATCATACCATATAACATTTTTGTAATAGAGCCTAAAATACGAGGAGATATCCTCTCTAAAAAAAAATCGAGTGAAAATATTCACTCTTAAAAGAGTGAATAAGAAAAAAAGAGTTATTTTAGAGTGAAATTGGAGTGAATTATGAGTGAAAATGTTCATTTTCACTCATTTTGGAGTGGCCTCAAGGATCACTCGAAGATTTTGGAGTGATCCCTGAGGTCACTCCAAAACGAGTGAAAACGAACATTTTCACTCAAAATTCACTCTAATTTCACTCTAAAATAACTTTTTTTTTGTATTCACTCTTTTAAGAGTGAATATTTTCACTCGATTTTTTTTTTTAGAGAGCAGTGTTTTTCTTAATAAACCGTAACTGTAGACGGTTTAATCCAGAAACATTTTTTATTATAACCATTGTTCACATTTTGTGTTTTTAACAACACTTAACATTGATTATACAGATTCAGATTTTTACAGTGGTTGTTTTGTAGCCCTAACTCACATTTCAGAACTATTCTAAAGCACTAATGCTGGGTTTTTGTTTCATCTGCAAATGGTAGATTATGCCTTTAACCATGTATAAGGTGCATGTGGGTGAGAAAAACAAAGACGCGCTCCAAGGAGCAGACAAAAACATATTTTCTATTCCTTTCGTTATATGCCATCGAGATATCTGAAAAGCACTTAATTCGTTTGCATCAGTCAACCGTGCAGTCGATCCTTGACAGTCTCACTGCTACCATGTACCTCAAGTCCAAGTTGATTTATTTCATTTCCAACAACTTCGTTCAACCTACCTTGCCACTACGACATACTCTCAATATAGACATCATAACGTGCACTGGGGTATAAGTGCCCGACCACATCACGATCACCGTGCTACATTATATCGCATCATTCCTCACGGTGCTATTTGGGCTTTGCTCAGTACAAAAAAAAAAAAATAAAATAAGATAAATAAAGAAAATATATATATATATATATATATATATATATATATATAATGGCAAAGGACGTTTTACGAAACTCTGGTAAGGCCGCACTTCACTTTTTTTTTATCTTTTTTTTTTCGTTCATGTTATCAGAACGAAACAAAATCGGCATCCACAACCTCAAGATAAATTTGTGCAACCCATGATACACAAACACGCGCACTATGATACACATACACACACACGCACACGCAAATATACATAACATAATATATCCAAGAATATTTTTACAATACCAAACAAACACCTGTTGTTTTTTTTCATCGAGCACTTTCCCTTCTCATTGGAGATGTATTACTCTCGATTATGAAAACGACAATGTCTGAGAATTTTTCCACTGCCTGCAGACGAAGAAAAGAAGAAGGTGGCCATATTGCTTGGGATTTGAATGATTTGGCCCATACGTTTGAACTCAAAATATGTCTACCGCAATAATAGAACGCCCAAATAAGAGCCCTTTAAGAGCCCTTTGAAATTGATCTACACAAGGATGTTCCGCATCATACAGTGTCATAGCTGTCAGTGATGGTACACACTGCGACCTCGTTCTAATTCATCACGCTTTGCGCTCCCCACCCACAAGGTGTTTCCAACTTCTTTGTGGTGGCGACGATTAGGGCACAATAGCAGTGACGACAGGGTTGTTCAGGGACACATTTTTTTTTTAATTATTATCCATTGTTCCATATTCCACATTTTCATTGAAATTTTACATTTCATTTGATTTCGAAAAATAAGTTAAACATGTTGTATCACTCGGAATGCCCGAAATAAAAAGAGAAGAATACAAGCATAGTAAGATATGTGCCTGGTCCTTACTACGCGTTCACTGCGCGTTCAATATGTAAGAAGTATTCTTAGATCAAGTCGTTATTGAATATTCCCACATCTCCCCAAAGCTTATTATCAACAGTCCAGAGTTCCATGAAACTCTGAATACATGCAATTTCACAATTCAAAATATAGCCAAAGAAGGATCCGTTTTGATAGTTCACTGATATTTTCCTTGAATGTATTCTTCCATTCTGAGTCCAGTCCTGTTTTTAATTTCACTTTTAACCCCCCCCCCCCCCCCCCAATTGCCCAACATAGACAAACTCTTCGGTGGTTTTTACAAGTCGTCCGGATCTTGTTCGCGTCTTCGTGACAGCTCTTGTTGGTGAGGTCCCTTGCTGGCTCAGGCTGGTCTGCTTGGTAGGCTGCTGGGTACCTGGCTCAGCAAAAATGATCAGGGTTCCCTGGCTCGTCACTGAAGACTCTGGCACTCTGGTCATCTTCGCTTGGTCCTGGGTGGTAATCAGCGTCTGGTATTGTACCATGTCTGGACATGGTAGGATCTTGGTTGTTGAGCTTTCTGAGTGATTTTCCCGTAGCGAGACTGATCGCGGATCCAGACCGAATCCCTAGATCATAATAGCTGTGGAAGGGCACGTGAGTCATGACGTACACGTCTGTTTTATAGGTCATCATGTGATCTAACCGGTACTTCTCCTTTTCTCTCACAGATTTCAGGTCCTGCTGTTGTACTCGTGGCAGCAACATGTGTGGCAACATAGGGACCTGGGTCTTCAGTCTCCTTCCGATAAGAAGTTAACCAGGGGCTAGCCCGTTTTTGGAGTGGAGGCACTCGACAGCTGAGAATGGCTAACTGGATGTCATCGTTTTTAGTCAGGAGTACTTTTACAGTGCGGACTCCTCTCTCTGCTTCACCATTTGCTTATGGGTACTTTGGAAAACTGCATGGTAGTATGGACAAATCCATACTCTTCGCAGCAAGCTTTCTGATGTTCTCGTGGGCAAATTGTGGACCATTGTCTGATACTACAAGGTCTGGTATCCTTCAGCGAGGAAATCGCTGTTGTTACTGTCTGACCTTGTAGTTGTTTGTCTTCAATCCACCTTGAGTAAAGTAGTCGAGTACTATCAGGAATGTATTACCTTTGTGTTCGAACAATAAGTCCATTACATGACATTGTCATATTCTGGAAGGAAAGGACGAGGTCATCAAAAAAGGCTCGTGGACTTGATATAGCCTCTCAAGGTTATTGAGTCTCAGAGCTCTCGGAATGACCAATCTTTCATCATAGACCGGCAAGTCATCTACCACACTGAAGTGTCCTCTCTGCTCATGTTTCAGGATAGGGTTGTGTGGCATAGTCTGGCCACCCCTTGGTACAGTAGTCTCTGACTTTTCCATATGCTTCATCTGCTTTTTGTGCTTTTCTGATTTCATGTATAGTCTTTGCACTGTTACTATCAACATGGTAGGTTGATGGTTGATGTTGACGCATATGAATCGACCTCCTCTATGAAACTGACACCACTCCTTCCTGGGGGGCATTTCATGAAGCGTTTTGTCAGATAATTCGTCTGACAAAATTTTAAAAGCTACTGAAATCATTGCATCTGATTGGCTGAGAGCAAATTTGTCCGACAAGTTGTCGGACAAAAATGCTTCATGAAATGCCCCCCTGGTCTCTCTGCTGGTGCTCGGATGGCGACAAGATGTCAGCTGAGGTCTGTTGTTGTCCAGGAACATACACTGTCTTTGCGTCAAATCTCATCATTCTCATTCTGAAGCGTTGGTGTCGTGGAGGCATTTTGGCAAGTTCTTTCGAGTTTAGAAGAATTACAAATGGTTTGTGGTCAGTTTCTACTCCTCTCCTTCTTTCAATAAAGTACAGGCCACCTTGTGGTGTTTCAGTGTACTGGTGTGGTGCGAGGTGCATGCATGCATATACAGTGTACGTGTAGTGTATTTTAAAACGTTTTCGCGGAAGGCACATACAGTGTTAATTAAAACATGTGCTGCTAAAAAAGTGCTCTCGCCCTCTAGCGAAGCTGAAGATGTTGCACCTCTTCCTTGAACATGAGAGGAGAGGTGCAATTGATGGCGGGGTCTGGTAGGCTGGTCCATTTACTTCTATACTTCGAAGTGAAGACCAAATAAGACATACTCGGAGAATCTCTCGCATGCCCATGTAGCTGCCAGTGCTTCCTTTTCAATCACCGCATACCTCGATCTGCTCAGTCTCAGTAAGTGATCGAGATGCATGGCAAACCGGTCTGTGTTATGCATAGCACACCAGTCTATATCATCTGCAGTTGATACAGGATTAAACCAATTCGGTGGATTCCAAATACGGTGCGCCACCTATCGGTTGTAGCGGACAGGCCGATTTTCAACTTTGGGGTCGACATCGCGCTATGCAGCTAGAGCTACGCTGCAGCGCAGCAGACAGCTGCATGCGCAATGCACTGTTTACTGTACAATAACTGTACTGGGGGGCATTTCATGAAGCATTTTTGTCCGACAACTTGTCGGACAAGTTTGCTTCCCAGCCAATCAGATGCAAGGATTTCAGTAGCTTTTAACATTTTGTCAGACGAAATATTTGACAAAACGCTTCATCAAATGCCCCCCTGGCCCCTAGCGCCTGGCGATCGGTATACGCGGTAACCAGCTGTTAGAGGTACGCGTTACGGTCGCCACAAAGCACAGCGGACAAAAAAAAAAACAAAAAAAAAATGGCAGATTCCCCCCCCCCCCCCCCAAACCCAAGGCCCAAGGCAAAAATGGCAGACCCCCAAGACCTAGCTGTCTTCCGGCGAATGCGAGTCGACGAACTGAAGAAATACCTGAATGATCGTGGCATACCTCTCGTGCAGTCAGGAGAGGCGGGCCAAGCCAGACCAGAAGGCCAAGAAGCACAAGGAGGCTTTGGCAGCCCTGGTTGAGTCTGTTTAGAACAGCAGGTAAGTAACAATTTGGCATGTGAGATGCCTTTTTTCCAACCAACTTTGGTGTCTTTTGCCAAAGAAATAAGTCAAAAGCCAAGCCTGCATTTTGGAGTGTACATACGTCGCGTCGAACATGCAACACGGAAAAGCCAGTTTGCTGCTAATACCATACCGTATCGATCTATCTCTCGATCTCGCAATTCTCGCTATCGCCAATGACGTAAAAAGTACCCGGATGTGGCTTTTTCGTCAAGATTTAGTGCACTTGGTAGCAAGGGCACTTCCGGCGCGGGGCATAATTTGCACAACGCTAGCGTGCGTGTACGTGTACCTTACCTATAGCGCAGCGCCGACCAAGGATACTAGTACAGTAGGCCGCTGCACCGCCCGAGCCAGCGAGTGGCCAAGCCTGTCATACTCGTACACTGTAGTCCCCGCCGCCGGCGGCGGCCGGCCTTGCATTTATAAGCATGCACCACTGCACGCAGCGCATAAGCTAACACATACCGGTACAGCGTACTGCTTGATCATGCGATCGATGTGCACATCACAGATCAGTCATCTCTGCATACGCTGAAAACATGCTGGAAAATATTCACCCACCTGGATATACAGTATATCGTCATGAAATGCCCATCTTTTTTTTTTTATTTGTTCTCTGTCTAAATGTCGCGAACACAATCGGGAACGAGCAGTGATCTCGAACTTTTGTCCTGTCTCCGACCGAAGCAACTTCTTCCAATTAAGTACGTACAATGTACGTAGGCACTAGGCCTACCTAGCGTTACTACCATGTACCACTACTAGTAAGTCGCGCGTGCACGTACTGCGCTGTGGAGTCACCCGTAAACTTCACCCACGCGGCCACGTCACTTCTCGCATGCCAGTAAGGGTCCTATTTCTGCAGATTTTTTTCATTTATTGTCGTGCGAACAACACATGGCAGCTTCGCAGCAACAACCAATAGTCGTATTAACAGCAATTTCTTAAAAATGGAGAAATTTCAAATCATATTAAAGCTGTAATTCAAGTCGAGAAAACCGGAAGTACACGTAGAGTACAGTCGGTTGTGTGTGTAAATAGCATTAGTCACGTATCACGCGCGTACGAACGGAAGTGACTTTGCTACCGGACTATCCCATAATGCACCGTAAATGACGCTTAAATCAACATCCGGGTACTTTTTACGTCATTGGCGATAGCGAGAATTGATATCCGGCCGGCCCAGCCCGGGCGGCGCCCGCCCGCCCGGCGCGGCCGGCTGAGCTGAGCCGCGCTGCTGCATGTGCATGATGCGAGTAATTTTGATGTCGACTTTTTCCCATAAGGCATTGCGGATTTCGGCCCGTCCGCTACAACCGATAGGTGGCGCACCGTATATGGAATCCACCGAATTCCGGTACAGGATGCATTCTGCTGCAAGTGTTGTGTAATGATACACAAAGTCATCACTACCCCCTCCCATTCTACATTGATGACTGGATATACACCACCAGTTCACCTCCACCAGTCAATGACCCCTACCAATACTCTCCACCTCATCCAGTGAGTCATCGACCTTCATCATCCCTTGAGTAATTCTAGCCCCATCTAATTTACGACCAGGCTAAGCCAAACCTACACATCCTGCCCTTCCCCCATTGATTACTTAGAATTGTCAAATCCTAATCCAAGAATACTACCTCCTCTATAAAACTAGTCCCGCCTTTGTTCCTATAACAACCAAAGTTTTGCCCAATTAAAACCCCTCTCTAACATAAAGACTCCACCCCCATTCACCCATTCATAGTGTGTCACAACAGTGTAACCAGTAACCAACAGTGTAATCCTCATGATTGAATGTATGAAGTGGATTACGAGTTGTATAGAACATGCAGAAAAGAAGATTTGGATTCTAAGAGTTCTAAGAGAGAGGATCGCCTCCAAAACGCCTCTCAAATAAAGTGCACATGGAATCTTAACTGAACTGTGTCGCCAGTCCTTTTACTGTGATGTGTACCTCTCAAAAAAATATTAACGATCCCAAGTAGCGAAACATCCGCTACACAACACAAGGACTGTTGGGAGGTCTGGATCATAATGTGCTAAGACTTCTGTCGAAACCTGTATCTTTTTTGATCTGCTTGAAAGATCTCTGCTGCGTCCCCCCCCCCCCCGCACCACACTTTTTTTTTAGAAGCTGACAAAGTGCTTCACTGATGGTAGCTATAGTCCGGAAAGGGATTCCCCCACCTGGTTCACCATTCCTCAATATTTCAAACACACATGCAGTTATCTACACACAAACATTTTCTTTCTCTCTTTCACACACACACACACACACAAACACACAGTCACTGATAGACACAAGTGGAATCTTATGTATACACACAAAGAGAAAATTGAAATAAATGCAATGTGTGAGCATTGGTGCCATAACATTTGCTTTCATCACCCCTCCTACGCCTGTGGGGAAGAGTTGTTAAATTGAGTTGTGCAATGCGTTCATGATTTATGACAAATTCCTCAATCCTGGAATCTTTTTGCACACTTTCCAACTTTTTCTGCTCACTTTGCTTATATGGCGACCACGCTGCCTGGCCTTTGAAGATGGGTCTTATAAGATCCTTAAACAGTCCTTAAAGGGAAGATATACCCCAAGAGCAATGTGGATTGCGTGAAAGCAGCAGCATTAGTAGAACACATCAGTGAAAGTTTGAGGAAAATCAGACAATCGATGCAAAAGTTATGAATTTTTAAAGTTTTGATGTTGGAACCGCTGGATGAGGAGACTACTAGAGGTTATGACGTATGAGTGGACAACAATACCAAGAAAATATAAAGAAAATTCTGCAAAAATCAATTTTTCATGAAAATTACAAATTCCATCAACTTGATATTGACATATGTTAAGGGTAGCAATTATTTCCCCTGCTTTCTGAAAGCGGTTGGTCCATTGCTCTTTTATAATTCTAGAAAAGTGAATTTTTGTTGAATTTCCTTTATATTTTCTTTGTATTGTTGTCCACTCATACGTCATATCCTCTAGTAGTCTCCTCATCCAGCGGTTCCAACACCAAAACTTTAAAAATTCATAACTTTTGCATCGATTGTCTGATTTTCCTCAAACTTTCACTGATGTGTTCTACTAATGTTGCTGCTTTCACTCAATCCACATTCTTCTTTGGGTTTACCTTCCCTTTAAACAAAAGCAGCATTGTAATGTATCTGCATCAAGATTCACAAAAGTTCTAACAAAAGTTCTAACTATCGCTACAACTCTTCTAGCTTTCAATGTTGCGTGGAAAACTTGATTTTGAATCTTTTAAAACACCAAGGTCCTTCTCAGCACGAACCTCATTTTGTTTGTTTATAGTTCTCTCTATATTCAGTAGGCCTATGCATTTTTATGGTTTTTTTAGGGGATCTTCAATAAGGTGTACATCTCTCTGGATAAAAACGAAGCTGCCACTTTGTATCCCAATCGATCCTCAAGTTTCAATAAATCTATTTGAAGTTGCACAACAGGGTCTCTTGAATGTGAGATAACAAGCCTAACATACATTATAGTTTGTGTCATCAGCTAACCTAACAATATTTGACATAACTACATCTGAGAGATCAATGGCAAAGATTAGAAAAAACCCTTTGTTCACGAGAGTAGCTGTGTATTTCGATTTGTATTTTCATCTCAATTTACATCATTAATTATTTGTTTGGAAGACAGATGATTAGCCCTAACCCCGCCCCCCTCCCCCCCCCCAAAAAAAAAAAAAAAAAATCCACGGTATTTCAGAGGTATTTTTTCTTTAACCCCAACAAGACCGGTCTTTTGGGCTGTTCTGGGGCGGAAGAGGGGGGAGGGGTTGGATACACCTATGGTTAAACAATCGATAGGCGACTGAAATCTCTTGAAAGAGGGGTCAACCCCAAAAAGTGGTCGAGTTGGCAAGTAGACCTATGGAGTAAAACAATAATCTTGTTTAACATGTCACTGATAACGAGTTTTATGAAACGGGGCCCAAACCGCGTACTTTCTGCGTTCTTTGAAAGGCTTATCGCTGCGTATCATACTATAATTCGAGCAACGTTTGTCTGTTTGTCTGTCTGTTTGTTCCTCTACTCCTCCCAGGTCCTTGGTCCGATCTGCATCAAACTTAGTGGGTGGATGTAGGTTGACCGCAAAATTGCCCTTGAGGGGTTCAATTTAGGAGAGGTCAAGGTCACTGGGTTAAAGGTCAAATAACTTCTAATCTTCGTCAGGTGCAATAATCAGACACCCGATAGAGGGCGCTATATTGATTTCTTACTTTTCCTACCTTGGCTGCATTGGTACATGCAGTGGCACCTCGGTATGACATATTCCCCCCAGAAATATCCTTAATGGGGATTTCCCAGGTGTAGGCCTACTTTTGCTTCCAGCAAGTTTGGCCAAGATCGGACCAAGGAGTAGCGCAAAACAGTTATTTGACCTCCGTTGACCCAGTGACCTTGACCATTTCTGGGGGAATCCCCATAGAGGATCTCTTGGGCACTGGCTGAAGCCAAACAAGCATGATACATGTACTTCATCATAGCCCTCCCCCCCCCCCCCCCTTTATGCCCCACTTCGGCTGATTCAGCACTCCACGGGTACATTGACTAGTATAGACAATAATAATAGGGAGCTTTAGATTTTCGCGACGCGGACTTTCAGAGGCAGGGGGGGGGGGGGGAACTGTTCTGTGCATGCGCAAAATTGCTTAACGAATCAATCACCGTTTTCTTGGTCGGCTCTGAGCCATTTTAGCGTCCGCTAAAATTCACGACGCAGACGCAGACAGCAATTATTATGAGGACGCCATTTTACTGCTTCCTCGCGTAATCTAAAGCTACAGTAAGTACTTTGTAACACGACGCAGTGGAGAGAGGAAACGTCCGTGTCGCAAGTCTAAAGTTCCCTATTACAAAAGCGTGGGCGCGCTGTGAGTGTTTCGGTATAGGCACGACCGTGCACTATGCCGAAATACGTGTTACAAAACACAATTATATGATGCAATATAACTCATCTTAACCCATCATAGTTGATCAATATATCATAATATTTTAAAAGTAACTGTTGTTGAATTATTTCCCTTAACGCAGCCCCATTGGTGCACTTATTGACAAAGGTTGTAAATGTTCGGGCCTTGGCGATTTTGGGCGGTTTCCTGTATGCTGTCCCTGTCCTATGTGTGCCATTCGTCGATTCGACCATGCTACTGGGAATTCTGACGTCAACAACAGGTAACTGCTTCGATAATGAATTTATACGAGTTGATATAGGCCTGTTTGTAGACCTAAAAAAAAAAAATATCCATACAGGGAAGGGGGCGGTACCACATTAGTTGTCCTTTTTTCTAAGGGGGCGGGAGGGGCTGAACATCAACATACCCATATTCCATCCTGAGGTGGAGGGGGAAGAATACCAGTGACCTAGTTCACTACTAGTAGACTTGCTAAGGGGGGGCATTTTTTGGTACAAATGTCCTATTTGGCACAGATGTTCCCTAGGGCAATTGAAAAATTTTCATCTAAAGAGACATTCTGTATCCATGCAAATAAGTCTTAATTTGCATAATTTATGCAAACATACATACAAAAATCATTAAAAAATATATGTGCATCCAGCGAAAATACCTAATTTGGTAAAAATATTCTATAGAGTAAGTGGTAACAATTTCTGCAAAAATTGATTTCATACCTATGTAAATAAACATAAAATTTGCATAATTACGCAAGTTATTGTGCAAAAATCTGCATTTTTGAGAGAATTTCTAAACTATTAAGCACTGGATCTTGTAGTACAAAGTTTGAACCTTGGATGAATGTTCCTTGGGTCAAAAATAAATTATTCATCTGAAGAGACAAACTGTCTCTACGCAAACAATCTGTTATTTGCATAATATGCATATCAATACTTACACATCTATAGATAATCAGAACAAACAAAAAGCCTCAACGTGACAATGTCTTAAATCGCTTTGAACTTGATATCCAAAAACCTAATGGAATAAGACAATATTCTCACAACAACACTATTCAGTTGCTTAATTATTGTTTTCACATTTTTTAATTAACTTAGGCATTTTATGCGTAAATTATATAAATAAGTACACCAGACGTGAAATTTCGAAACATATTGATCTTTGAAATAATTTTTGCTATCAATTTTCCCTCATTGCATAAATGCTTTGCAGAAAGGAAAAGATAGCAATCGATAGTGACGCTCTTTAGATATGATTATGCAAATCTAACAGTAGGGCCTACATTATGAACAGATGCAAATTGGAACACTATTGTTTACAAAAGGACTGTTTTCCCCTTGCAAACAGTACACAACTGAGGTCATGGTTAGAAAATCATTACAAAAAAACACTACCATAGTGGAAATGTGAATTCTGATTTTCATTGTATTTTGTAGGCAATCAAGCGAATAAGAGGCTTTTAACATCAAACTGATTATAAACTTGTGCAAATTATGTGGATGCAAGGGTATCTGCACACATTAAGAACGTACAAGCTTGAGTTAGAAACAAAGTCTGTTTCTGAAAAAAAAAGTGTTAACTCGGTATACTATCAGCTACTATGGCATGGAAACTATGCTAGGAAATTTACACACAATAACATTTTGATAAGGCAATAATATGCAAAAATTGTCATGTGAACTATATAGGAGATGTTATACTTTAAGTCAAATAATCTCAGTCTCTGACTTAAAATCAGCCAATTTCAACCATAAATCAAAGCAGAAATAATATGTTCATAGCCATAAAAAAGTATATTCGATGGCTTTTAGAATTACTAGAATGTGATTTGTCAACAGATCGTCACAGGCTACTGTTTACGAGAATCGTAAATGTCATATTCTCCCTGGTTGTGATTGTTTTCCCTTGGGATAATGTAACTCCCTGGCGGTCCAAAAAATGTTATATTCCACCACATATCAGCTAATACCTGTATAGATGATCATGACCTACATGATCTTGAAGCTTTTTCCAAAAAAATAAGTAATTATGTTAACTGGTTTAGTGTAAAGATGTCAGGGGTTAAATTAAAAGAAATACACAGGTAAAAATGTAAAAGGTAAGAATGTCAGAGGTTATACATGTGTGCATCAAAATTAACTTCCATGCGACCCGTACATTAAATGTAATGATGGTGATGACTATACCATGTCACTGAATTCCATGTCCTTTCCTAGTTATCAAGAGGAAACCAAAAAAAAAAAAAAAAAAAAAAACACTTGAGAGGGGAGGGCTTAGCATTTTTTCGATAATCAACAAAGGTATCACTGTCAGGTAGAACATGCACAAAAGTGTATTAAGTTTCATGATACCTTGATTCATATTCAAGATATGAAAGAAAAAGTGAAATATAGCACTTTCATTAGAGCTTTGACATTTTGGCAGGAACTTTCCCAGAGAATATCCATTAGGTAATACATGTATATATTAAGTTTCTCGAAAAATCCTACAAGCATTGCAAAAACTTGAGGGAAATAGTGAAATTCTAAGGGCCCAATTGACCTTGATCTTTGACCCCTGACCTTTGAAAAATGACCCCTAAATTCCCTAGAAAATCCCTGCCAGTACCAAGTTCCATGAAGACACCTTGAACCATTTGCGAGGTAGAGAGAAAAAAGTGAAATTTTAACATCTTCACCTGAACTTTGACCTTTGACCTCTTGACCTGAAACTCTCTGCAGAATCTTATTTTGGTAGTACATTGTGTGCAGTCACTAAGTTTGAAGAAAGTACCTTCAGACATTGCATAGATATAGGGAAAATAATGAAATTTTAGCATTGACCTCTTGCCGATTTTACTTAAAAACTGCTTAATCACTTGCCCCATCATACGTCATCTTTGGACCAGGTTTGGTGAAATTTGCATAATCCAGTCTTGAGTTATCGGGTAAACTGACACAATTTCTTAAGTCAACCTTGACCATTGACTTCTGGTACATTCGAGTATTAATATACACAATACGCTGATTAGGTGGTATTTGCTTAGACAATAGTGTTTTGATATTACAAACCATTAAATTTTCCTTTTGGCTAAAGGAAATGTACATGTATACTACTTCCGTAGTTTTCATCATAAAATACAGTTCTTAAACTGTAGGAAAAACTAAAAATAATGTTTTTACTTTACTTTCTTTAGTAATTATGTAAATAAGCTGGTAATGATGGTTCAATTATTCAAATTCTTTTCTCATTTTGTTTCATAAAGTGTTTCTAACGGGTTATATCTATCTAGGATGAGATTTAAAGGAAGTTTCATTAAGGCTTCATTAAGGCTTTTCGTTCTGATTATCTATAGATGTGTAGGTATTGATATGCACATATATACAAATAACAGGTTGTTTGCATAGAGACAGTTTATCTCTTCAGATGAAACATTTAGTTTTGACCCAAGGAACATCCATCCCAGGTTCAAACTTTGTACTACAAGATCCAGTGCTTAATAGTTGAGAAATTCTTTGAAAAATGCAGATTTTTGCACAATAACTTGCGTAATTATGCAAATTTTATGTTTATTTACATAGGTATGAAATCAATTTTTGCAGGAATTGTTTCCACATACTCTATGAAATACTTCTGCCAAATTAGGCATATCCGCTTATTGCACATATATTTTTTAATGATTTCCATACGTATTTTTGCATAAATTATGCAAATTAAGGCTTATTTGCATAGATACAGATTGTCTCTTTAGATGAAAAAATTCCGATTGTACAGAGGAACATGTGTGCCAAATAGGACATTTGTACTATAGAATGCAGCGATCACCCCTTTTTTCGCCCTTAGCAAGCCTACTATACTGATCCCTTCCGAAATCGGCAGCCCCAGTACAACGTGTACTGTAAATTCACCTAAACCTTCATCAACATTTATCACAAATTTTTGGAATAATCGACACATTTTCCTTCTTATTTTCCCCTCATTTTCTGTAAAGGTTTTGGAATGGCGATGTTATACTTCCCCCACTGCGTGACACTATATGACTACTTTCCAGTTTCGTTTGTCTTCTACAACACAATTACTCTCTTCGGTCTAACACTAGGAGCTTTTTGTCTACCTGTCGTCGTTGAGAGATCGTTAGAAGCCTACGGAGAAAGCGGTGCGTTCCTTATCCTTGGCGGGATATGTCTCAATACTGTCGCGTGCGGAGCTGTGGTCCGACCTCCAACGGACCTCTCTGGGTTGAAACAGAAGGAAGAGGAGATGAAGCGAGAAGGACATCTAATAGAGGACTCAACAGCATCAAGTCTCACGACAAATTCTGTGCAAAATATGGAAACGTCGTCGGGTTATGCAAGGTCATTCGTTAACAAACTGACATCCTTAATCATTGTGTCTGAGCCTGAGTTCACACTCGTTACACCTGCCATCTTCTTGACAAGTTACGTCCTGTATGCGTGGATGCTTTTCCTTGTGCCTCAAGCCGAATGGCTTGGCATTGAGCCCTCTCGTGCTGTGTTTCTCTCTAGCATCGCAGGCATCAGCGGCATCTTCGGACGATTACTCTTTCTCGTCCTGGTACGTTTGGATTTGAACATTAACCTCATCTTCGCCCATTGCTGTTTCATTTGTTCAGTATCATTTTTCGTTTTTACCTTGAAAGCGACATACGTCTATCAGGCCGTCAACGCCGCTATCCAGGGCTTCGTCATGTTTATTCTTGACTCCATCCCGCTCACCGTATTGAAGAAGACAGTAAGACGTCAGGAGCATCTTTCTACAGCCATGACCGCCCAGTTGGTAATATTTGGTTCTGGTGCCCTCTTCGGTGATCTACTTTCAGGTACTCAAACACCTATCAAACCTTGTCAGATTTGCACTATTATTGCCATCCATATTCAGGGGCGGATGGGGGAGGGGGGGGGGGGTAGGGGAGGGCGCATGATATGTCAAAGTCACACTTTAGGCCTAACCTCATTTTGCAATCCGCGTGATCATGCCGATGTATTTGATGGTTTTACCCTATGTCGAAGGTGCTGAATCCAAATGTGGATAATGCAACTCTTGGGTCCTTTCAGAGTCTTGAGATGTTCACAATAGCCGCCAAAGTCTGAAATTTTTATGTTTACAGGCCTAAATGGTGAAAAATATAGACGCATAAACGAAGTTTTACAGTATTTACATAGTGCTGAATCTGGGTGATGGAGCTTTTGCATTTTTTGAAGATTGTGAGGTAGTCAATATGGCAACCAAAAATCTGAAATCCTCTTAATTCTTAATTCTTTCATTTCCTGTTATAATGAAAAATTGAAAGGATTTGATGGATGCAGCAGATTGCATGGATGCTTAATCTGAATAGGGATATGGATTTTTTTTTTGTATCCCTGAGGTTTGGAGAAATCGAAAATGTCGCCAAAAATAAAAATTTCAATGTAAGTATTTCCGTATGAATGTTAAAAAAAGAAAGATAATAAATTGATGATTAACCTTATTTAAGGGTGCTGAATCCGAATCTGGCTGATGCAACTCTTGCATCAATGAGGGTCTTTTTTTTTCATGTCTAAGATGGCCGCCAAAATAGAAATTCCAATTTCAGTAGTTCCTTACAGTGAATGAATTTATACGAAAAGGATCATGATACCTTTTCGAGGGTAGTGATCTGAATATTGTCCATACAGCTCTTGAGTCCTTGAGGGTCTTAAGATATTAATGATTTTTTTAATGTCCATTTTGGCGGCATATTGAATATCTCAAAAACCTCAATGATGCAAAAGTTGCATCAACTAGATTCGGATTCAGCATTCTCTGTAATTGTAAATGAACTAAAAACACAATAATCATCAAATTATTTCAAATCTATCTATATTTTATAGGGAAACACTTATACATGTACCAAAATTAAAATTTTTGGCGGCCATTTTGGATATCTCAACAACCTCAGGAATGCAAGATTTCCTTCATGAAGATTCAAGCTCGGCACCCCGAAATAAGTTAAATCCATAATTTTTTTTTTCTCACTTTTCACCATTAGGGAAGCAAATATGGAAATTTCCAAGTTTGGAGGCCATCTTAAGTATCTATAGTTGCATCATACGGATTCTGATTCGAAGTCCTATGAAGAAGGTAAAACTTCATTTTTTGCATGTTTCCATTTTCACCATTTATATGGAAATAGGTATTTCAGATTTTGGCGGCCATTTTGGCGTCTATTTTGAATATACCAACAAGGCTGCAAGACTTTCATCATTCATGTTCGGAGTCAGCACCATCGAAATGGAGTAAAGCCATCAAAAACATGTGGCGGACGATAAAACAAGGTTCAGCCTCCGCACTAGGGCTATAGTTTGGACTTTTTTGTTTTCAAATCCTAAAGATCATTCCTCTGAGCATTTGCAGCCTTAAGAAGAATGATGATTTTTTTTTAACACTGTCTCAGGGCTGCTCGCTGCTCGTTGGACGTAAAATACCATTGCCTCGCGCACGAAACCATGATTTAACAATTTATTGGCTTTTAATTTTACCGTTTTATGGTGATTATACTTTCTCCGCAGATGGACACTAAAATGATTTTTTTTTCAAATTACAGATGAATGTGTTTATGATTCCATAAACCATTCATGACAGCTCCACTTGCCGATTGTGATACATGTATAATTATACCGACAGCGTTTAGAAGATGCTGAAATGGTAATCAATTTCAATAACTAGTGTCAGTATAACCTATAGTTTTTCTTACAATACACTGTACCATATGCATTTATTACCAATGCATTATTCAAAGCAAGCATGAACTTTATTCAAAAGGGATTAGGATTTCACATTATATTTTGTTGTCCGTTTTTCTGTCATCCTGCTTTATGGTTTGCTTTGCATGTGTAAGAATTGCTAATATCTTTCCATATCATCTTTCATTCTGACAGGTTTAATCTTCGATGTTACCAGGTCCTATACTGTCGTCTTCGCGGCATTCGGATCGATTCAAATCGTCGTTCTCTTCAATCTCATTCTCTCAGAAATCTTTCGCAGAATGATTATGACAGGAGCAACATGAATTTCAATTCTGAATCAAACTGTGAGAGCCAGAAAACTGCATAATGAATCTCTAGAGGAACCTCCTTCAGAGGACACTGATTAAAGGAAACACAAGCCTCGGTTTCACCATCATGTTTTAGACCCCGATCTCCCCGATCTATGCATATCCCGATCCATCAGATCGGGTAAAAGCGGCAAAAGCGTACAGAGATCAGTTGAAATTGGAAGAATCGTAGCAGCAGCGGTGGAGCGAAAGAGCAAAAGGCGATTTTTTTTTTCTTCTTGCAGATTGGCAAGAAATTTCGAATACGTTTAAAAATTCTGTTGATATGTAGGAAATGAAAAAAAATCAATGTAAGTCTTTGAAATAAAAATCAACTTGAACTATTTGAGCAAAATACATTGCGAAAATAATTTCATATAGGCCTAATCAAAATTGAGCCGTCATAATGAAGAAATCCACGTTAGCAGTAATAGATGTTGCATGGTTTTATAGTTCATTTGGCTATTGTTTGTTTTTCATTTTATATGTGTTTCTTAAATGCACCAAAAGTTGCATGTATATTCCCTATTCCCTTGGTTCCATGACATTTACTCCTGCGACAATTGCCTCCAAGAAAATTTTTGCACGCTAAGCCAAATATAAAACCTTTCTAAGATACTACTGCTCACATGAAACTGAACCTAGAACCCTATCACATTCCAGTCCTACGATACCGATACATCGATGTCGTCATTATTCTTCTGGACGCAATGCTCCCAATCTCTAGCACAATTCCAAAAACACAGTGAATACCCTCCATCCCAAAATCAAATTCACCTTTGGGTCATCTCATCCCCCGATTGTGTCAACTTCCGTGACCTAAAAGTCCTCTTGGACAACGGAACTCTCCAGACAGAGTTATATTCCAAACCAACGGACTCCTACACATTTCTCCCTCCCTCCTCACGTCATCCCCAACATTGTGTTCAAAAGCATACACTACAGTCAGGCCCTAGGAATCACACGTAATTGTTCTCAGCCCGAAAGTACTGTCAAACATCTCAGAGACCTCCAACACTATTTTGGCAAGTATAATTACTCTCCGTAACAAACTGAAAAACAAATCGTCAGAGTTCGCTCCATCCCTCGTTCTGAACTATTTGACCTTAAAAAAAAAGAAAAAAGAAAGAATGGCCCCCTTGGAAACGACCCCATTCATCTTAACATACACAGTCCCGCCACCGCCAAACTACACAAAATTCTCAAACAAGAAGAAGAAGAAGAAGAAGAAGAAGAACAACAACAACAACAACAACAATAACAAAGCTCTGGAGGAATCAGGTTCACTGTCCGAGATACTTTCGGATCCCCCGTTGGTTGCATTCCGACGCCCTCACTCCCTCCGCAACCTGCTAACATTCTCTTGCGACCCAAAACTTGACCAGCCAAATGAACCCAACACAAACGGCTTTGCCAAATGTGGAGCCAAACGCTGCATGCTTTGAGGCTTCGTCAAAAAAGACAAACAGAAACTGAAACACTGACCCTCAATGGCATTAATGTTGATTAATGAACACCACACAGTCCCTTCCAGGTAAACCCCATCACTTTGACCAGTGTTGACTTCAGACTTGTAACAGGATACTCAGCCTAGGATTTGACCACACAGGAGATACAGATAAATACAGGTAAAACACTCGAGTATGTATATCTTTATACATTTCAAATGTATTTACTATGAGATCTTATTTGTACTGATTGCTGCTGTATTACTATGATATGAGTAAAGTTGAGTGCGATTATTTATAAGTTATGAGTAATTTGATCTGATTATGATTGATGTGTAATGGTGTATGATGTATTCTGGATTACGACTTTGTGTTTTTTTTTCTCTTTTGTTTTATATGAGTACTGTTAAGGGCGATTATAATGTGAGTAATGAGTTGATCTGGTAATAATCTTATATGATTGATATGTGTAATGGTATATGGATTAGCTATATCTTTGGTGTTTTTTAACAATTTTGATGTGTTTGATTGTAAAATCGTACCCTTAATATGATGAAGTTTTTTAGCATCATGCCAATGGAGTCCGTTTTTATGCAACGTTTTTATACGATTGTTCTTTTCAGTTTGATTTTGCATACATGCCCGGTTATTTATTTATTTGTCAAGTGCTATTCCATGTTGTTCTTTTTTATGTATATATTGTATTTGTTATGCTTTGTCATTTATATGTGAAAATCCCGCGATGAGTTTCCTGTAATACTTTTTATTGGACGAATAAAGATGAATTGAATTGAATTGAAAAATTGAAAAAATGGTTATCATTATTCAATGTTATAATTAGTGTAATATTTTGTTGACAGAAGATGAGCACACTGCTGTGATGCAGGGCGTCACAATTAAATCATTCATGCCGCAGGTAATTTCACAGTAATGTTATTAATAGATTTGATTTAAAAGTTGATATATTTTAGAAGTTGTTTAAGATATATATTTTGGTAATACATCATCTTGATATATTTGATCAATCGTAGTGTCATATTCATAATATTTATGCATGTATGCATTATATCTGTATGTATGTGTGTATGTATGCAATACATAATAAGGCCTAAATATATATTACTGTATATACATTGTATAGTAGTATATGCATATGGATGTGTTACGCATGATTGTAATCATTTTAAAATGGTGGTAAAGTATGATTATCATATTTCGAAAGTTTGATATTTGAATCGAATTTACGTTTTCATTTTATTTTTTTTTGGGGGGGGGGCGTGATATATATCTTTGATAAGATGATGGTAGATTGTATTTTTATGCTGAAATAAAATAAATGATTGATTTGTGCTAAGATAATATTTTAAAGAAGATTGATATATCATTATTATAAGGGAGAAAGATTTGCTATGACACCATGTGTATGTATAGTCCTTAACCGGATCGTTGTTTGGCAGAAGAGCCTGGAAAGAGGAGAATTGAAGAGGAAAGTGACATATGGGGGTAGTAAGGAGGGCAAAAACTAAAGAGTGGGGGACAGGAATGGGTTAGAAGTTGAAGTTGCACTAGTGCAGACGGTATAGAGAAAGGAACAGAGAGAGTGGTAAGGAAGAATAGAGTGAGAATCAAATAAGATGTTCGGACATCGTTAGAAGGAGAAAGATGAAATAGAAAGGAAGAGGAAGAGGGAGGAGTTTAATGTTGGAAAATCATGGAGATAGGAGAGAGAAGTGCACGAAGATTCATTGAACCAAGAGAGTTAAGAACGAAGTCTGCGAACAATATTATTTAGTGCAAGAAAATGACGCCAAGCTTTCGATTTTTTCTCTAGACCTTCATCAGGGTTGTAGAGAAATAATACATCATGAGATGACTCACTCTACAGGGGCGGATCCAGGAATTCCGTATGAAACAGGGGGCGCGTTTACAAAATTAAAGCGGGGCGCACGCACCCCTCCCCCCCCCCCCCTCATTTTTTTCTTTTTATTTCTTTTGTTTCATCAAAAAAAGAAGGAGGGGGCGTGCGCCGGTTGCGGTCCTCCCTGGATTCGCCACTGCTCTATACATATAACATGGCTGCACCCGTTGGCAGCATATAGTCTAGCTACCGATATTGAGCCTGTGAGGGCCATTTTAGTCTATAATGTTCAAAATGGATATGTAGCAAAATGCACAGTGCACAAATATTTGTTCAGGAAGTATTTGAATAGATGATACTCATGAAAATGTCCGATAACAGCAATAAAAAAGTTGTGATTCTATAGTGACGCTCGCACTCAACGCACAGACGCAGTATTGATAAGGCCTAAAGATAACCATCACAATAGCAGTAAAATCATTTTCCATTTTAATTATATACAGTTGTAACCAAGATGTTTTGACACAATCCAATTATATTCCGAGGAATCACCAATTTTGTTATCTAACATATATGTCTAACCCTCCCTGCATTGCCCTGAAAGATGTAGCTGATATGCTACCAAAAGTCTGTCTCCCGCTGGTTCCATCGTTCATTCATTCAGGCCTGCCTAACTAATGAATTAAAAGCCCTTGCTCTAAACAGACGATTTATATCCATATACACATAAAACATAGGCACTGATTTGATCTGATTGTATTTGAATCCGTTTTATTTCATTATATTATTTTTCTCACTAAAACAATATTGAGTTTTGACAGTTGCGGTTTCAACGCGTGACATTTGCGGGTAATTCTGGGATCAACCTTTATCCACACACCAAGTTTCATCCCAATAAACAGACAGACGGACAGACAAACAAACGTTGATCAAATTAAAGTCTGATTCGCTGTTTTTTCATTATAATGCAAGCAATGATTTTGACACTTGTGGTTGACGCATTATGACATTTGCAGTAAAAATGCAAATTTTGACATTTATGTGGTCGAAGTGTTATATGACATCTGTGGTTAATCAGATTTTGACATGAAATTTGTGTTTGACATGTGGTGGTAATTTTGACATATAGGCCTATTTAACAGCAATAACAAGCGCATGGGAAATTGATAGAAAGGAACTATTTACAAAGGGGACAAAAACAAAAACAATCATAATTAACAATCTCATAGATAAGAAAAAAGGAAGAAAAAGTGAAATATTTATAATGTTTCTGTTGGAAATAGAAAAAAATGAATGAATGAATGAATGAATGAATGAATGAATGAATGAATGAATGAATGAATACTATTGAGTACATGTACCACAGAACTAAATGTCTTCGATCGACTGTCGAGTGCTATAGAGCTTATTATTATAATCAGTACGTGAGGAGAAAATCTCTTTGGCTATAGTTATCAACACCACGTATCATTGTTGTGTCCTCTTCAGACTGGCACCGTCTTCATCATCGCAAGTCAGTACAGTGCAGTGCCTACTTAGAACTTCTCGTCTATTCTGCCCGCTTGCGCCCGCCCTCTACTTAGAACTCGTCTCGTCGTGACACCCGAGGATTGCGATACCCGAGAAAACTGGTTCGCCACAGCTCTCGATTATCGCAATCAGAAAATTTGCGCCCTCTCTTGGTCGCACCAAAAAAGGGGACGGAGCCCAGCCCCCAGACTAGCCCGGCCCCCGCGCCCACAATACCCGCTCGCGCTCAGCTAGCTATTTGTTGACCTACACTCTTCCGCCGAATCTCATCACATGTATGCAGATCTCGCTCCTCCCGTCACATATCAGCTCAAGCCGCAAGTGCCCCAGTGGTGTATTTGCTGGGTCTAATGCAATACTCTGGACAGAATGGATTACATGCCAGGAACAGCTAGTCTTATCGACGAAATTAACAGTAAATATTGTTGATGGTGCCTACTTTATACTGGTGATTCCTAGAAAAAATAGCGATGTAACGCTTAGTCCCATATACGTATATTCGTGTGGCAAAGGGATCAGATAAATCTTAGAACTAGCGTGTGTTAGTGTTTTGTTTTTATGATTTTATTACTCTGTTAATAGGGCCGAGAGTTTCTCCTGTACATAGCAGGTCAGCTCTATAGACTCTCTGTATGTTTGGTTTACTGAGTCTAAACTTCATCTATTGTCGCGTAAATCGTGATAGACTCTGTCTCTGCTATTAATAGTATTATCCATTTTATCCATTGGCCATTTAATGACACATCCTCAAATTTTGTTCACATGCACACAAATTTCCATACACAGGGCAAGCAATGGTAGTGGAGGTCTATAAACACTCACAGTAATTCGAGTGCCCGTCACGAGACAGACACCCACGAGTTATACAGCTCATGAGTCATACAGCCCATGACTCTGACACCCAACTACTATTTAACAAAGCCCACAAGACCGACACATTATTTGTAAAGTCCCGTGTTGTATCTGTCGGTGTCGAACTCGTGGGCTGTTTTTACCTAGTGTCGAACTCATGGGCTGTATGACTCATGGACCTGTTTTCAATGTTGAACTCATGGGATGTATGACTTGTGGGTGTCAGTCTCATGGGATGACCTCCAGTAGACTAATTTATGGTAGCAATCTGCAATGTTCTCACAGGGCTCCGTGCCTCTGGTTGTGGATGGGGTGATATTGTCCTGACCGATGACCTGATGCTGTCACGAATCCTTCAACACCTTGTTAAAGTGGAGATAAAGTTCTAGTCTGCTTGATTTTAGAATGCCTCAATAACAACAAAGAATGTATTGACTTTATTGTTTACACAGTCATATAAATGTTTATTCTTGTGTTGATAGGAATTAGGGGTGTATACTGCAGGTAATAGAGGTTTTCATACCCTGCTATAATCGGATGAGTGTGGTGGATAGGTGTGTGTATCTGGGACATTTTGGTGCAGGAGTTTCCTATTTGCCTTACAACGTCAGACAAGTGATTCATTTATTCTTGTCATGCAAATTTTGTATTTTTTTTTCCATTTTTTTCACATTGGGACATAATTTGAACTCATGATTATACACCATCATACTGTATATACCATATATTTAGCTATTCTAAATTTTCATGAATTGGGACTTCCCTATGATTTTGCGAGTGGTTAAATTCGTGATCATGGAGTACTGTACCAAAGGGAGAAATGTATATTTCATGTGTGCATCACACATATAGCAACTGACTTGCAAAATTCGCGAAAATAAAAACCTCTCCATATATTTAGCATGTCTAATTTTTTTGCCAATTGGGACTTCCCTACAATTTTGCAATTGTGGAGTAGAGTACTGAATGGAGAAATGTATGCATGCATGTCAGGATCAGAGTTATGTTTTCTTGCATTTTAAAATGAATTTGCAAATAAATCCCTACTCATGAAATTCATAAAGATTTTTAAAAAACCTTGTGAAATATATGGCATGTACAGTAGATGAAGGAAATGAGACACTATTTTCAGCTACTTTCAGACCATTCCTACAATGTATGTTTATTGTTTTTACTCATCTACAGAGAAGTTGCTTGTTGTTCTGAGAGATGGAAGAACACTAATTGGTATCTTGAGGAGCATTGATCAGTTTGGTGAGTTTGATGTCATATAATGCCCACACATGCAATGCAGACAATTATAAGGCTGTGCTTTTGACCAGATACAACATTTGATAGCAGTAAAAAAGTGAAGCCAGTATCTTTTATGATAGTAAGTTGATAAGTAAGGATAATCTCTGAAATTTCATGTGTACCAGGTATGATGGACTTCAATTAGGTGCTGAGTTGTTGGGATAGGAAACACATCTTTATGGATCCCCCCCCCCCCCCGGCCCCCTTATCGTACTGTACCACTCTACACTACCCTACCCTTGTTAGCTGATGCATGGATGTATACTTTACCCACCACTTGCAGTGGCAGATCCAGAGGGGGGCGCAATCAGCACACGCCCCCACCTTTATTTTTCATTAAAAACAAAAGAAATAAAAATGAAAAAAATGAAATGAAACATGAAAGTGGCACCAGAAATATTAGTTGCGCCCCCCCCCCCCTTTTTTTTAGAATTCCTGGATCCCCGACTTGAGAAATGTGCATGAGTGAGTGCATGCATACTGTGCATTTAAGCTATCAAGGGAAGAGTAGTGTAGAGTGGTATGGCAAAATTAGTGGGGGGGGGGGGGGGGGGGGGACATAAGGTCATAGAGAAGTCTGTGGGATAAAAGGAAGTGTTTCACTTTTTTTTGTCTTTCATAATTGTTGATGTAGTATGGCTTTTCATAATACAGTGGAAACTCGATATAACGAGATGGTCGGGACCGAGTCATTTTCCTCGTTATAGCCGATATCTCGTTATATCAGTAGGCATAAAAGAAGGCATAACATAAGGACATTAATTTGCACATGTGGGACTACCCATTATATTTCAATCAATACTGATAACTTGATATTTTGTGTGAGGGAAATACTCACCTTTATGGGTAAGAAGATGTTTTTCGCCAAGGAAATCCAATATCAAGAATGTGTTTCTTATTAATTGTAGATGCTTGAATTTGTAAATTTATATAGCTTGCGATTGTATCAAGATCGTCTGTGGATTGGTATGTGGTTATCTTATGGGTGTGTGTTGTGTGGAAAGCTTGAATATAACGGTCTGCACAATGCTGTGTGTGTATGTGACACATTCTGTATGTACATTATGACTGCGTGTGTGTGTGAAGATGGGGAATTCCCTCCGTAGAAGGCCAATCACAGCATCAGATTGCCTCACACCTGCTAAACGTCATGATGATGTGATGTATGCATATGGCCGTCCCACCACATTTTCTGTATGTATCAGTGTGCACGCACACACACACTTACACGTACAACATGCAGTGCTAGCTGGAGTGCACTGAAGAAAATGATTATGTGTGTACAAGACTTTACAATCTCGGAAGATGATAGCACAGGCGAAGTAAAAGCCTTATCGAAGGCATTTTGCTTTACCTCGCTATATCAGGTTTGATTGACTATGTTTTTCTTTGTTTGGAAGTCACAAAATTTATCTCGTTATAGCAGTTATTTCGTTATAGCCGATCTCGCTATAAGAGTAGCATTTTACATAGACTTGCATGGAAGGAAATTTGGGACCGGGAAAATTTCCTCGTTATAACCGATATCTCGTTATAGCAGTGTTCGTTATACCGAGTTTCCCCTGTACAACAAAAACTTTGACGAGAGTGTGTTTGTTTGTTTTTTGGTCATTTTGTAGCAAATCTCGTGCTTCATCGTACCATTGAGAGGATACACGTTGGCAAACAGTATGGAGATATCCCCAGGGGAGTCTTTGTCGTACGAGGAGAAAATGTTGTACTACTCGGTGAGATAGTAAGTATTCCTTCCTTATGCTCATATCTGTAAACTGTTTGTTTGGTTGTTTTTTTTTTACTCTGAAAGACCAGACTGAAAGTACTTTGAAATACTGACAATAGATGATTTTCATCCTGTATTGGCCAAGGAATTACCAAAACCAAATTTAGATATTACAGCATTTTCATAAGTATAATGTTGACAGTACTTATGTGTGTGGAACTTGCATAAGTTCATAAGTTGAAAAATTGTTTTCTATTTAAAGGTAATCATAAATCCCTTCTATTTATTGTCTATCAGAGTTATTATTTATTGGCTTGTTAGTGGAACCCTCCATTTACATTCCCATCCTTGTACTATGCACATATATCTTAAAAAAAGATGCAATTATGTTGTTTCTCATGATCACATGTATTTTGTTAATTTATGTTTTTGAAATTACAAGTACATGTATGTAATGTTAAAGCATTGTATATGATTTTCCCTGTTTATTTAATGGAAATGAAAAATAAAGTTGAAGTTGAAGTATTCTCACAAGTCAGATTTATGTAAAATGGAAAAAGACACCAGTTGACTTATGGTCTTTCTGTAAATCTAACCCTGCCTGATGGTACATGTATCAATGAAAAAGGCAGGTGACAAAAAAAAAAGAATAAAAATCACCAATATGGACAATTCCTATGCCTACAGGGAAAAGAATATTACTTGGGAAGCACATAACATGTTTTATGTCTTCTTTTTCTCAGGATGTGGAGAATGAGGGAACACATGATCTAGAAGAGGTTTCAATTGATGAAATCTTGGAAGCTCAGAGAGAGGAACAGCTCAAGAAACAGGAGGAGGAGAAGACAAGGAACAAGAAACTTCTTGAGCGCGGATTACAGCCTCACGGAGAACAGGGCATTGATGAATATCCCTGAAAGAGCAAAAAGAACATCCGTGGAGTACAGTACTTCAAGGTTGAAGAGATAGACAGAACTCTTCAGAACTGCTGTGATGTGATGTCTTGGAGGAGCTAATCTTAGTTGATGGATTAAGACTTGTATGCTGCCAGTCGTGGGATATATTGGTGATGCTGTCATTGTATTCAGCATAGCTGATTGTGTCAAAGACAGAGACAGTAAAAGAACTTTTTAATACCTCCTTTGATTTGTTTTTGTTATGCATGAAAATTACCTTCTCACTGGAATTATCCAAAGTATTGCAATGTACATGTTATTCAGAACAATAAAAATTGTTTTGATGATGGATTGAGGCGGATCTTGTTTGTGAGCCACAGTCAGAAATCATTTTTTTGGTGTAAATTCCAGCTGCATTTAATCAACTATAAATGGCTGATTGTGCTCTTTTGAGAAAACTGCTGGAAGCCGAAGTGGGTAAGATATTTCTTTGTACATTGTATACAGTGTACTAGGTTTCTGGCTGACACATTACAAATGTATGCATAGTTTATAGTTTAGCAGAGATTACGCTGGGTTAGCATTAACACATCCTGGTTGAAAACAGAGGCTCACAGCCACTGAAGATGAGTCCTAAGCCAGTCTCTGCCAGTGGTCTGCAAGTGCTAAATATAAGAAAAAGCCCTTGCTTTAATTCCACTTCAGTTACTTAAAATTTTCAATGCAGCAGCAAATAGCTGTAACCAATGAAACTCTTTTTCAACAAGTAACCAAACTCTCTTTCAACAAGTAACCAAACTCTGACAACCTTTCACTGACTCCAAAAACCTTTGTACAATCTGACAACCAAATGCTTGCTGGAAGTTTTGGAAAAGTCAGTGGCCAGGTTTTACCAATGTGTGATCACTGTTTGACAAAGTAGTTCCAGTCAGTGTTCAAAACATGTACACATACAAGCACACCCTCATTATTCGTGACCTGTGTGTCATTTACTTAGATAACTTAATGTGCTATTCCTATTTACTCATCAATGTCACCAAAAAAGAAGAAGAAGGTATTATGGCTGTTATTATCAATGCATCAAGTTATACATGTATGCTGTTTCAGTTCCATGATGGTTTGTGTAGCGCTGAAGTATGCAGCATTTCAAAAAGGACTGGATGCTGTTGAACTTGACTGATAAGAACAATGCAGTAAAAACTGGCATTTAATGCAGGCCCATTGTTTCACAGAGATCTCTGATTACCTAAATTTCTATGGAAACCAAAATTGTGCAGGTTTTGGTAAAATGTAGTAGATTTCTTCCTAACTTGCTGAAGGTTGCATAGAGTGAGTAAGGCAGAGTCACCTATTTACTGTAAAACAAGATATTGTCGCGGCATGAAATTTTCGCGAATTGTAGCCGACGGCCTTTTTTGCAGCATGAAATTTTCGTATGTTACATCTAACATTCAATGCATATAGTGTAGACAAGAACTTTCGTGTGCATTTTAATTTCGCAAATTTTGGCTCGCGAAATTCACGAAATTAAAATGCACGCAAACATTCCTCATTTTACAGATAATTGACTACATTTAAACCATTTCTTCAAATCAAATCAGATCACCTTCCTGACTCTAGACTTCTTTGTTGTAGATACATACAGTCAACCCTGCTTAAGTCGACCTCGCATACTAGTAATTCATGTAATTGCAAAAGTTGGAGGTCTTTTCAAGTCCTCTTCTTTTTATATTCTATTGATTTTAATCCCTCATAAGTCAAATTTCCTCTAAGTTGAAGCTATTTCTTCAGTCCAAATAGATTTGACTTAGGCAAGGTTGACTGTAGAAATCTGTTCTTAATATTTTACCTCAACTGCCATCTACATCAACACAACATCTTATCACAGAGATATTAGAGTCTTTGAAGAGGGGCCTCAGGGTATGCAAATTCTGCTTGTGTCTGTGTTTTTGTGTTAATGTACTCATGAACACATTTCATTTAACAATTTAAGTCTTTTGACAATCTGTGGTTTTGTAAATTACCTGTGATCAGAACCTGCAATCATGTTGACAAAACTTCAGTTGAACTCTTACAAGGTTGGATTATGTGTGGATACAGAGTCCAAGAGGGATAGAAACATTCATTTAACACTCCACCGATATGTCTTGTTTCATTTTGTATTGCTTTGCTTTTCATTTATGCATGTGATGCAGAAAAATAAACAATGTACATGTATGTGTACTACATTTACCACATTATACATGTACCTAAAAGATTATTGAACTTGTTTAGATTAATTGAATATCAGAGGTAATGTTATAGCAATTACATCTGATACCACCTTGGTTATAGCAACTGTTTGTTGCACAGACCTTCTAATTTTTGCAAAGCCTGTACATGTATTTACATGGTTTATCTGACTCGAAACCACGAACAGGATTTCAAAGTATGTCATAGAGTGGTTCCATAAATTTCAGAATACAAAAAAAAAAAAATGGACTGATTTAAAATGTGCGTCCATCATGTCATTTAAGACTGTTCGTAAGAAAAAATTATATTAATGATAATATATACAGATGTATATAGATGCAAGAAATGTGCCAATGTTTAAACTTCCAGGTCGTGGAGACATATAGGCGTAAGACAGTAGAATTAGTATTCCACGGGAGACGTAGCTTCTTCTTCGTATTTCCTTTATTCTGTGTTCGAGCTTTCGGCCGTTTTGGCCTTCATCATTTTGTTTGTCTGTATAGATCCTGATGAAGGCCGAAACGGCCGAAAGCTCGAACACAGAATAAAGGAAATACGAAGAAGAAGCTACGTCTCCCATGGAATACTAATTATACTCTCTTACGCCTATATTATATATACATGTATATATATATATATTATATATATATATATATATATATATATATATATATATATATATATATATATATATATATATATATATATATATTATATATAAAGAGACAATATGGTAATGCATTTTTGGCCAATAAAGCTTATCAAGACTCCTGAAGAAGGCGTAAGACGCCGAAAATTTCAGTCAAATAAACTCGTGCTTTATTGGCCGAAAATGCATCACCAGTTTGTTTCTTCATGGAGTCAATACGTGAAATCTTAACATTATACATACATTGAGAGATTGAGAGGGGAAAGAGAGAGAAAGAGAGCAAAACACCAGCAGATATATGCAGCTGTCAAATTTGATGTCATAATTGCATATATATATATATATATATATATATATATATATAAACATGTACATATATGATACATAAAATTTGTCTCATTACAATTCAGCAACTAGAGGTAACATTTTTGAGCAAATTTGGATTGTTTGACATAATCATCATCTGAATCAAATTACCCTACACTACCAATTATTAGGCATCTTCCTCTCAGCTGGAAATATGTATACGGATGAGCAGGTTTCTATCCAAACGCCCAATGAATCTGATTAACAGAATTAGAAAATTACACATGTACATTTTATTTATGATCCTATTTTCCCTTCCAAATATATATATATATATATATATATATATATATATATATATATACATGTATATTGTACACAGTATACATACGAAGAGATTGAGAGGGAAAAGAGGGAGAGAGAGAGCAAAAAACTAATAATTAATGCAGCTGATGTAAATATCAACTTTGATGTCATAACAATTACTTGAACCTAAAAAAAAAAAAAAAAACTGAAATACAGTTCGCTGTATAGTGCAGACATTACCACTAAGAACAAAATCATAAGACAGTAACATAGCAAAAGATTGTATGAACCAAGTGGTTGCTGTTCATGTAGTTTAATAATCATTCAATCATAAAGAAGCATACAAAATTGTAAAAACAATAGCTCTATATTCTATTTTCTCTTTATATGCGATGTCTAGCATGCAAACATTAAAGCTACATTAACGTCGTAAACAATCTCTTTGTACACCTCTAGTCCTCCAAGATATGTATTCTTCCAGATATTTCTCCATTCGATGCTTGTACAGAGTCTTTACCACTACATCTTACATCATCAACAGGAACTTTTAGTCTCTCAGAATTGAAAAGAAATTAATTCAATGTCTTTGCACATAATTATTTGAAAAGAGGGCAAACGAATGTTATTGCCAATGTGAACTCGCATCGATCTCTCAACTTGACAAGAGCTGGCGCCCTACAGGTTCTCAACAGCTGAAACGCCAAAGCAAGCGAATATTTCGTCAACCGCGAAACAATCGAATACTAAAGTTCCCCATAGGATTAATGCATTAATTAACACAGTTTCCCGTTTTCAATGGGTTAAGACGAGTGAGCATTGTATATCCAGCTACTGGTCAGTGATTGCAATGCGATAGTTAATTGTACAAAATTACAACATATCAAGGCATAGAACTAAAGATAAGTACCTGTACCGAATTAACACACACGATGATCAGTAATGCATTATTGCGTATTTGCACAGAATGAATATTATAGTGAAAGACAATGGGTACAGGGTGGAAGATACGACGTTGGAGAATTACAAAACGTCGCGGAAAGACTGAAGAGCTTCTTTACATATCACTGAGCACAACAGAGAGAAGACTGGCAAAATTAGATTAATGAATGTCTTGGAGACATAGAACACACACATAAGACATGTTAAAACATAAAAGTGATTAAACTACATTTTTGAAGTACAAAAAGAGTCATTCGTCCTTTTCAAACTTTTCTTTCATTCTGTCTGACGTCTTTTGAAGACAAACATTATTCAAAGAGGGGAAAAATAAATCGTCCAACTTTCCAACTTAATGAGATACTAAAAATGGGAAAGTTCACAAGTTATATATTGGAAAATCATTTCGTTTCCCCTTTCTCGTCGTATTTCTGTTGAGCTGATAACACATCAAGATTATGAAATTTAACTTGTTAAGAGAGATATTTTACCAAGAATTTCATCGTTATGTTAAAAATCCATTTTAAACAGCATTTTGTCTTCACAAACTGATCATGACGAGGTGTGACATATCAAAATTACTCATTGTATTACACCGGGCTGTTGTTATCGTTGGTAGCAGTAGCTTTCATGCTGAAAATGATGAAGATAAAAATGATTGAAATGATAATGATGCAAGTAGTTGTTACCATCAACAACGTCAACAATCAAAGCAATAATGCTTTTAAAGTTGGTTATACACAGCGCCTTTAAATTGTTTTGTTCTTCCATGAAGCGCTAAATAATTCAGTATACAGATCTCGTAAGTCGAGACAGATGCACGAGAGAGGACAGAATCTGCCGACTTCTGCGAATGCCGACTTACGCAGAAGTCAACAAGAATTTTTAAAAAAGGGACAAAAATCGGGACTTTCCCATTGCGCCGACTTAACGCGCCAAATCATACAGCTTCAAAACAGGTACTCGCATAATGTACCTTCGCTTTGTTTTAAAGGTTCACGGCGTTGCTGGAAATCAGCTAATATTATATAGCTGGTAGTAAGCTCTTAGCTGTGACTAAATAGATTTAAAAAAAAAAAACAACTTGGTATAGAAAGGACCAGCAGCTGAAATGTCTCTTTCAAGTCGAGCTGTTATGCCTTGCTGTATGTGGCAGGGCATGAACCTCGAACTTTCATATTGAACGCACAACGTGCAAGCCATTAGACCATAGCACCTGCAAATCTTGATCGTGTTAGAGAATCAACACAGACATCGGCAAAAAAGAAAGAAAGAAAGAACACGCAGTTGAAAGACATTAGTGGTAAAATAAAATGAAGAGGAAGAGCTATGCTGGATCCGATTGCCTTGCTCATATGAGAATTATTGCAATAATTACTGTGACAACGCTTATGTAACAAGCAATCTTAACTGTAAGAGCGTCATGTTACTATGGTATATTGCATTTACTCCAAGTTATTTATAGTAAAGCCTAATACAGTAGAAAAAAAAAACGACAACCTGATTGCACATCACATGTTATGTGTGTCATTAAATGGGAAATCCAGTCCAAATATAAGTTAGTCTGATAAGAAAGAATAAAATATTGCGAGTTCAAAGGTATAATTTTGATTGAAATCGGAAGAAAAATAAAAAAGGTATAACATTTTGAAGTTTCGCTGTTTTTAGGGGAAACAGCTCTTGAACAGTCAAGATAAATATTCAAATGGCAAAGTGAGCATGTGATTCCCTCACATTATAAAAAAACAATTGAAATTTCCTGTGTTTCATTCAAACGCAATTATGCCCCAGGCTCAAATCCTCGTATATCTAACTGATCACTATTCTGACGTTATTCAGCCAGGAATAACATCATGTTTCAGACTTCAATGACAGAAACAGTGAATTTGCGTCATTCTTTTTTTGTACACGATCAATGGAAAATTGTGAGGGTATGACATGGTTAGTATTTGCATATTTATATCCACTGTACAAGAACTGTTTTGCAGAAATTAGCAAAACTTCAAAATGTCATAACTTCCTTATTTTTCATCCGATTTCAGTCAAATTTTTACCGTGGAACTCGTAAGATTTTACTCTGTTTTATCAGACTAACTTATATTTGGACTGGATTTCCTCTTTAAGTCTAAGCCTGGTATATCTTTCCATGAGATAGACACATTCAAATTCTGGAATGTAAAAAAAAAAAAAAAAATGGTCATGATACTCCAAACGACAAGCTAAAAGACAGTAAGTTATGAACAAGTTATTCAGTCATCATATATAAAAATCTATAAGAAAGCTTTTCTTAAACTTCACATGACGACCCGAATAATGCCGGACTAATATCAGACGAGGACGTCATTCCGGCGCCATTGTATCTGTAGATATCATGCTTGGTAGGTGGTTTTTGTACCATGATGTAAACCACCGACAAAGATACCGCAATATGTCTAGCGATGTTGTATTAACATGAAAGTAACCAAGACACAATCGGAGGGTGGTTAAGACTTTGAGTCCAAATGTCTACAGATGTTGGTGTTAAGGCACAAGATATATACTTTTATCTATATAGCTATGATTAGGTAAATTACAAGAAACACATTGCTATGGAAATTTTGCGTGCGTGCGTATGCCACTGTGTCATGAAATTCATGAGCGCTACATTGTGCATTATACCTTCATGCCCCTTGTGATGCAAGATATTGCTATGGGCAACGTAATAATCGACATTACAATTTGGTAGGACAGAGGGGCGGGGAGGGGGAGGAAGGGAGGGGGAGGAAGGGAGGGGAAGAGGCAGAGGGAGCAGGGAGAGGAGTGAGGGATGGGAGATGGGGGAGGGAGAAGCTAAAAGTGAAAAGGGAAGGGAGCGAGTCTCATTGCTTTAATAGCGCGGTACAAAGTAATGTTCTTCTCCGTATAGTGGGTGTGCTATTTATTTACTGTCTAGACGTCGCTTAATCAAAGATACTCATCCATAACTTGAAACGTTTCGTTTAACGTTGTTGAAGGATCTCCAGATATAATCGAGGTATTTCACAACATCTAAACAAATTACTGTCTTAGCTTTCGAGCAAATTTATACTCTTCTTATAATCTAAACTGTCTGTTCATTGTATCCTGTGAAATCGCACGAAGAATGTCACATTTCAGGAGTGTGTTATTGGAACAAGAACAACATGGAGGTGTAGATTTCTATGCTTTCTGTGAGTTGAGAGAAAAGCGTGATATATCTCATAGATTCCTCCCCCAAGTTTGCATGGATTACCACCATAAAGATACCATTTGTATATTTATCATTATGTCCAATCATTAAGTAATCCATGACAATAATGGCTTAACATTCGACATGATCATTCGGTAATATCAAAAATTTCGACAGGTCCTTAAACCGCGTTACATCCACTCTTTCTCAAAATTTACGTATTCCAGAAAACGCACAGATTTTCGGATACATTTTTCTTTAAGATACAGCATACACACTATCTCCCTCTCCCAGCGTTTTACTAGTGTCCTTATAGACAACTTATTCTTTACATCATGACGTCATTACATCTAGGAGACGAAAAAGGAATGACAATTGCTAACCTCACTTCCAACTTGAAAAGCATGTACTCCCATGTGCATTCACCAGAGAATGTAAATAACAGGGCAGCCACGGCGCCCCACCTCGGACCACAAAGCTTTAAGCAAGCCAAGCGTCAAAGCTATTGTCCATGGTCTCAATTGCCGAGAGAGCCTGCACAATGGCCATAATAAGTCTTCCATTATCGATTTTTGTACACATTCCTCTAGCTCTGGCTTTATTAGGATCAGCACTAGAAAGTTAGGGCACACAATGATTGCGTGTGGACCGAAACCGGTGCGGACAAGTCGTCACGTTCTCCATGTACATTTTGTTCTATCCGTCGGCCCTTTGTCCGCCAGCCCATTGAAACCAAACGTAAAAAGGACTTGATTGATGACAATTAGCACTTGAAAAAGATTCGATTCGTTCATTATCGTAGACCTTTGTTCACTCTCTAGCATTGCCTCTCGTTTTAAAATAGCATTCAGCTTACATCTAATTGAGATGTGCGTGGCAGGTTCGTGAGAACGCGATACGCTGCATTTTACATGTCGTTGCTAATAATAGATTATCATCGTTTTCATTCATCTGTTTACACATAACTCACAAATTGACCCCTCCATTACTGTGAATGAATTACACATGGTTTGCACCATGTTCTTATATCACACTATTTCAGAATGCCCTTCTTAAGATCATCACGATTATCTCTACCTTTTTCAATAAATTCTCTGTTGCAATAAACGGTTTAATGAGCACTGAGGAACTCAAAATCACTTATTTTATGACAACACATTGTCATCATACAACGACACCTTTCTTACTGTTGCATATTTATGGCTCCTGATGATGATTACTGTAGGCCTACTTGCACATAAAATGCCCAGCATCTCTCGACATAAGTGCCAATGAATTTATCATGATTCCTGTGGTATCAACATTTTCACCGGTTTTTTTTTTTTTATATTTGTCCTGTTTTAGGTAAGTGTCATTGACAATAACAGTCATCTGCTTTGATGATTACAATATTGTATGATAAGCTTGAAAATACAGTGACAGGCACTTTCTCTTTATAACTGTCCGTTGCAAATAGATGGAAATTTTAAAGGTAAATTACTTTCAGGATTTTTTTATGGGGGGGGGGGGGGGGTGTTTGTGAGTGTCTTTTAATTGTTGTCCCTATCTCATTCTTACTTCCAAAGATTTCATTTCCAAAGCACCCACTCTTATGGATAACACAAATAGATTTGGAACTCATATCCGTTCATTATTCTCTTTTTTTTTACACGCTTTTTGTTTATATAATGAGTCTCAAAATGCAGCTGTGAAATGCCTAAACGGATTAAAGATGGACGAAAATTGGCATTGCTTGTTTACGGCCTGTGTAAGTGACGTAGACCGAGGGGGATGGACCTGGCGTGGAGGAAATCCGTCCTATCCGAGCACTCACGTGACCAACATTGACCAATGGCACGTCGGGACCTGCAGGAAGAAAGATAATGATTCATATGTCAGTTTACTAATGTTTCAACATTTATGCATTTTCCCTGATAGCCTGATATTGAGCTGTTATCTGTTTACATCCCTATATACGAAATTCATATACAAAGCTCGCGTGAGATTTTCTCTCTTTTTTCAGGTAAGGACACTATCGGGATGCACGTAAAAGTGAGCTCTGGATAGAAATTGATTCAGAATGACAGACAATAAAACAAGAGTTTAACTATCCCATTTGATTCTAAACGATAAAGGAAGTTGCATTTTTAACGTATGGACACCGTTTGACATCTGTTTTGGAGAGGCACATCTGTATGTCAAAAAGAAAAAAAAAAGAACAGAAAATCAGCTTACCAACTCAAGAACTTGTAAAATATAGTAATTCTAATGTAATCAAGACATTTGGGTAATCGAATATCTTATATTTGAGAAAAAGTGGTAAAATTATGTTTCATTGATGAACATATTGGCGTTTAGTTCACAGAATGCTGCACAATGTATATTATTGTACCTGAATGTTGTAGATTGTACGTCCATATTATCATAATGTGTGCGTGTAGACATCTCTTTATATTGTTCTTTAGCTTCATGTGTTGACAACGCACAGTCCATATAACAGGAAGTTTAAATAAATCTCCGCTGTAGTTTGTTACTTTTACTCCTCCCTCGGGTGTGTTCGTTCCGGTGTTCATTTGCAAACTTTCTCAATTTTCCACATAAATGATTCTTGCATCGAGTTGTTGTTATTGAAACTGACTGAAAAACTGCCCTTCTTCGACATAAATACGCAACGATTATCTAGTGTTCTTAGTATTAGCCGTGATGAAAATGAAATAGTCATAGACATGTCAAAGTATGTATGTCCATGATATTTTTTTCTTGTTGGTTTCTCTGTTTCCACTCCAAAGTTTGGAAGAAAAGACAAGGCATTGTATGACAATGTGTTTAAACAAAGTTATGATTCATCTCATGTTAGTTTTCCTCTGTTTTCATTCCACAGAGAACCTGCTTCGAAAAGCTTATAGCGGTATACAATGGCATGTTCCGGATTGAGAGCGCGAGGGAGAGATGGCCCAGTGACTATGCACAATAGGGAAACCTGCCTGTGGCTTCTGTGCGGATTGAGTTCAATAAGGCAGACACAGTCATCGGGAAACACGATCAAAAAAACCAAAAAGAGCTCATCAATCTAGCTCATTGATCGTCGCATGTATAAAGAATGACGCACGGGTACAGACACTGCGCCGTTCACTATATCATTGTCGTTGGAAATTGGTAGTAAATCTTCGACACTTATCAGTATACTGGTAATGTATTTATACTGCAGTAAACATTAATGATGGGATAACTGTCGTGTGATCCACTACGCACGCCACGGTTGGCCAGCAGTAGCTTATCGTAGAATTCTGTTTGTGTCTATCGCCACGATTGAAATCGTGGTCTGAGTCGTGGAGTAGTTGTGGTGATCTTATCAGATCTCATCAGATCTCATCAGATCTTGAGGTCAAACGCATAGATCGTAGACGGTTTTTGAACCGTCCAAAACTACTCTATATCATCACGATTGCCATGACTGACCTCCTGATGTCATCACCACGATTACTCTACGATTCAGACCACGATTCCACAGTGGTGAAGATTGTGATATAGACATAATCATACAAAATATTGTACGATCAACCACTAATGGCCAGTCGTGGCGTGCGCAGCGGATTGCACCACGCATGGAACTCGGCATTAAGTATATATGTCGAAACTAATCTATGCTCTTGTGGATCATAGCTTTTGATCTTCATTCTCTGGAGCGACCGCTAAAACCATTACTCTTGCAGAAAAAAAGAGAAGGGTTTGCTTTGTAAGCTTCCATTTATCATAATATACATTGAACAATACGTCTTAGTAAACACAAAGCACTCACTGATACCTGTGATGTCTCATAATGACTGAATATTTTGGTTACCATCCAAGATACGCTCTCAAATATATCGAGGGAGACCATTATTCATACCAAAATACATCAATGCCATGATAAGCCGTGCTTATGGTCTGATTTGATACGTTTTTGTTCTGCTTCTAAGAACTAATTCAGCTTATTCTTCCATGACGAAATTTGCATTCGATTTCCGTTTAATGACTTATGCAAACAACAGCGTGAGCAGTGACTTGTGTACATTATCATTGTGCTTTCCCCATGGTTTGATTGATTAACTTTTCATTTAGAGTAGACATTAATGCCCATTATTGTTTTCCACCCAGAGAAGGGGGAAAAGAAGGTTTCGTGTCCCGGATGTACAGGGTATATCATATCTACCTATACAATGCAGACCTGTTAGTATGTTAGTCTACATTTTATATGTGCAAGGCTTGTTACGCATTTAAACTTTCCAAGATACACAGGTGAGAGTTTGCAGAAATATTAGAAATGACTATGCTAAACAGAATGTGCATTACGTAAGCTGCAAAGTGTAGGCCCTACTACAAAGAATTGCAACTACTTGAGTATATGGGCGATACATTGAAATAGAAAACGAAATGAGGAAACAATTGAAGTTTGTTCGCAAAAAAACCGATAAGTCTATATTTGCCAAATGGAGATATTTGCGATTAAAGGTCAAGAAAAATAAAGAGAATAATAAGAAAATTTTTGCTTCTTTTGACCATAACTTCAAAATGTACCTTTATATGTAGTGACCAATATATTATTTAAAAGGCATTATTTTGTACTTTATTACAGAGACCGTACTTCAAAATCTTCAAAAATGGCCTTATCGGTTTTTGCGAACAAACTCTTCAATTAAAGTGTGAAGTCTCGTGCTGTTTGAGATAATAGTTTCTAACACATGTAAAAGCGAGTCCATCGATAACCCTCCGGACCTCCATCGTAGTCATGTTCTTGTTTTAGCAATCTTTACTGTACATTAATTGATGGGTGTAAAAGTAAGAAGTATAGGTAGTATCATCGTAAGATAAACCTGTGGATTACCAACTTATCGTTTCACCATTCACTTTTACCCTTCTTTGCGTGATAATAAATGGAAATGTTTAGTTTAGCGATCCGACAGTAAAGTTTCGCATCTATTGAAAATATAATGGAAACGAAACTTTCAGAATACATATCAAGTTACCAATCCCTCCAGAAATCCGTGACTCACCTCTCCTTGCCGTGGTTCTTTCTCCTTTCTACTCAGACCCCTCACATAGATTTTGCCGCATCACCGTTCTTCTTTGTTGCATTGTTGTTTCTCGAACCAGGCTTTTCACTCCTAGTGCTTTTTCCACTAGGATTGCGTTGTCTCTTTTCATCCCTATTCCTTTCCCCTCCCCCTCCTCCTTTTCCTTCATCTCCCCCAACCATGCCAACCCTTCCTCCACCGTTAGCTGTCCCATTATTCCTGTTACTAGCACTACTCTTTGTAGGACCGCTTGGTTTTCTCGTTCTTTCTCTCTCTGATTTGGGTTGGCTTTGCTCTTTAGCAACAGTGGCTCGTGGGGAAATGTCTGTGGCAGTTTTACTGGGTCGCTTTGTTCTACTGACTTCAGTTTCTCTCTTTGGTATCTTAGGCACTTGCTCGCGAGTCCTTGTTTGATCGTCTTCATCATCAATGGGATCGGGTTTTTGTTTGTCATCGAGGACGTAATCTGCCTTTCGGGCAGACTCATTTTGAGGTATTTGGTAATCTTTGGAGTTTGTGATATGTGGCTCCGTCACATCCATGTCAGAGGCTTCAGTCGATGGTGACAGAGATTTCAGTGTCTTGAAGTCATCACCTTTCCCCAGTGACAGCTGAAATTGGGTTGCAGCAGACTTCCGGTCAGCGGATTCATTCAGTTCCATCGCCTCACCTTCGTCATCTTTTAGTGGCAAGCTACTGTTGGTGTTGAAGCTATCCTCCTCGCTGCTATGGACGACGCTAAAGAGAGGAGGGAGATAAGGCGGAGGAGGACGGAAGCCTCGTTTGTATGGGTCTGATTGGTTCTCGGTTGCTAGGTCAGCTGCCTCCATTTCCCCATCGTTGCTTCGTCCTCTTGCACCCACTTGCAGCTGTAACCCGTTCGAGGTGGCGAACAAGACAGGGATCGGGAAAGACCGGCTGATCGTCGACCGATCTAAAGTTGATCTATCGGTCACTGAGCCGTCGCTGCCATCCGCCCAGGATGACCGGACACCGGGAATCCGTACATGGTCCCGAAGTGCCGACTCTATGGCATTGTCTGGACGACCAGAAAAAACGTTCCTTATTTCCTTCCAAGTTTCTGGCCAAGCGGTGAGGATAACCACAGACACTAAGAAGTCGTAAATAAATTTTAGGCCTGTGCAGACAACCCAGAGTATTTCGGATCCCGACGACCTGCCTGAATAAACGTAGATCATGTGGATAAGTTGGTATGGCCCTATCAATAAACACCACAAAACGACCAGGACCCCGACGGGTTTGGCATGATTCAATTCCTTTCCCGTGCCTCGCAATTCGGCAAGTTCGTCGTACCCAGCTTGCACCAGCCCACTGTCCCTTGCATTTGTCTCCCACGCTAGCCGCACTATATAAATATAACTACAGAGGATGGCGATCCATGGCGCTATGACACACAATAGTGTTATCAAGATATTAAAGACTAGATTGTTTTCGTAGAGGACGGAACAGAAATAGCGGAACTCGAAGTAACTACTCTCGACGGAAGTGACAATAATGGCAAGGTTGAACGCCGTGCAGTGAATCCACGTGTAGCCGGCAAAGAGGTTTGCTTTGACGCCGATAAAGTTTCCGATGTATGAGTCGGAATATTTGAGTGAAAATATCCTGTCCAGTACGAGAATCAAGAGGCACATGATGATCTGAGTATGGATGAGATTGAAGACGAATGAGTTTACAACACACAGAAATGACAGATCGAGCCACACAGTACCATTAGACAGCATTGACGCTGCTATGAGAGGAGCGTTGAACACGCAGTCACACACGGCCGTGATGGCTAAGTTATTGAGAAAGGTGTAGAGCGCACGACTCTTGTAGCACTTATGCCGGAGCGCGATGACAACGGCGACATTGCCCACCAGCGCAAGAAAGGTGATGACGAGCAGGAGCGCGCCGGCGATATTTTGAGTTCCATTGTTCTGCGTCGAAGACGGGATGATGGTCGACGAAGATTTGTAAATAAATGCGGCGGTGGTCGAAATCGACGTAGATTTACTGGTGGTAAGTGATACAGTGGTTTCTAGCCCTGTGTCCTCCTGGCTGGTAGTCTCTTCCGCAAAGACGGTTGAAGCTATATTAGTCCACAGAAAGTCCGTTGTGCCATTCACTATGATGTCTGCAAAGACTGACGTATCGCTGTCACCACTACCCCACGACGTCACGTTAGTGGTCGTGTCTACTGTGGTCGTCATCATGACCTTTGAAAATCCAGTGACCAGGAATCGGAGGATTGTCTGCCATAACGTGTAGAGAAGCGATTCCCTTGACGCCTTGGAAAGTCTTCATTCAATCGCTATACTAATACCTCATGCACCGCTTGATTAAAGTTATTGCGTCTCGTTCAGACATATACGATGAGAGAGTATGTCATGCAAAACTCGCCGATACATTGGACTGTCATATTGACGCGATGAGTCCAGCTCATGCAGTCTGTGTCATCGATGTGATAAAAAAAAAATAATTCAAATGTGGAAATTCAGCGATTCTAATTCAAAGTCAAGAAAGCCACCAAACTTTAGCTTACCCGTATACAATGGGGCCAGTGGTATGCTACTGTACTCAATAGACACATCACGAATCCATTGATGATATACCAGTACAGTCCCCTGAATGATTACCCGCGAATGAGCGCTTTAACCCAGTTTGAGGGTTTGTTTACCAGCAGGTGGATCGCTAGCGTTTGTCGAATTTTCCCGATGCAGACTTGTTGCTGTTAAAAAGGTCAAAAACGCTGATTGCCTTGGTCCTTGTTTTGTAGTCTACAAACATATTTTCGGGTTTGCTATCACTAATTTCTATCAATCTACTACGTGAAGTACTACTGCGTGAGAAAACCCGATGGATCGTTACTGTCGCAAATGTACAGAGGCTGGTACAGACCGGACCAATACACAATGAAATGCCCGCCGTAGGAAGGTTACGCGGGACGCCATTTACATGACAACGAAGGGCGCCATGCGGCACAGTGGTATAGGACTGAGTACACACTTACACACACATACACACTCACACACAGATAATGATGGCAAACAGCGTACACACTCGGTCATATCCACTCGCGGATATGTACACACATAATTATACGCACACACAGTTCAGCGCTCTTTCACATGGAAGGGGCGGAAATAATTGGAAGGTTTATCACTTTCAGTTAATTTATCTTTCGTTTTCCCTCCTAAAAGGAGTGACGACACGAAGTAGTAGGCTCGTCTGCCAGAGTTAAGCAATAATTCAAGGATAATAAGCATAAAAGATCACATCATTCATTACGGCATTGTGTAATGAAATACCCCTGCATAGTCAGAACGG
Source organism: Diadema antillarum (assembly GCF_040938485.1). Lineage (NCBI taxonomy): Eukaryota > Metazoa > Echinodermata > Echinoidea > Diadematoida > Diadematidae > Diadema > Diadema antillarum. Next base: position 1,509,912 of record NW_027271100.1, read on the forward strand.
TGTTACGCATTATCATCGTTCAATATGTGTATACGTATATAAATGTATATATATATATATATATATATATATATATATATATATATATTTTATATATATATATATATATATATATATATATATAATATATATATATAATATAGATATAGATATAATGAAACAAAGAAAGAGAAAACTGACCAGAAACAAATGATAAACAGTGAAAATTTTGAGCAGAGAAAATGGGTTATCCCGATTCAAACCCATTTTTTGTCAAAGTTTTCACTATAATATATATGTATACAGTATTATAATGATTATCACTATGCTTATCAATATATACATCTATATATATATATATATATATATATATATATATATATATATATATAAAGAAAGATATAGAGAGATGAAGTTAGTCCATACCCATGTTGTTCCTGTATTTTGAGAGAGAATGGTTTGAAAATGCATTTTAGCTAGTTTTTAGCACGGCCTCAAGAACATATCAACCACAACGGGACCCCTTTACTCATGTTCTCTCCTCTCTTCTGCATTTTTCTTTTTCAAAATAGGAACTTAAGTGTGTCCTCGCTTTGCTGGTTTTACTCCAAGCAGTCTAGAAATTGGGAAATTCTAATCCTGAATACCAAGACCAACTGCAGATTTAAAAGGGATTTTCAAACGATTTTCATAATTTCACATCATGTAGTACATAAATCGGCAGCTCCATGCATAGAATTGTGGAATGTATTGTGGTCCTGATCCGAGAAACCAATACACTGAAAAAACAAAACAAAACAAGTCACATTGAACAAGGATGATGACATATAGAATGCTAACGTACATTTCAGAAATGTATAAGAATGTCATTCCATACAATACCACGTGCTTAAAAGTTCCCCTGTGTAGAATTTATGTATGCTTTCTTCCTTTGTTCTGCCTTTATACACTCATGCATGCCTATGATGAGGCTACCATGTTATCATCCTCGTTCATTTTGATTTGTTATACATTTTGAAGACATTCTTATTCCTCATCCCAATCACTATGAATTCTGAAACTCTGTAACCAACATAACCATTGTGTAGTTGTAATTCAAATGTAAAAATCTGAAAATCATCCAGAGGCCTGGATCCTTTAAAATCATCGCCACGGACACAAGAGCTCGTGGCACATGTGGAAGTCAAGGTGTACTAGTAATTGATTGGCATCCTTGTGATGCGTCAGTAATATTGATAATGGCCATTTCAGCGGTCAAGGATTTTATTTGTGTTTGAGCTGGCTATTAGAAATTGCAGGCATGAAAAGACTGGACAACCATTGCTGGAGTGAGATTATGAACGAATGGGTACCTTTGACTGTTTGCCAAAAGGTATAGTCAGTCGTTTTACCCTCCTTCAATGTGCGAGAAAGATTCTCTTTATAGCACGACCGAGATTAGTAACGAGATTGTGTGTTTGCAGATGGCAAACCTCGATCGTTTTCGAATCATCGATTCGACTTGATTAGAAAAGGGATAGTGGCTTGATAAGTTATCTTATCTGATCAATATATCCCAATATCCACGGCATTTTTTCTAGACAGTGGTATTTCATTAGAATCATTACCCAACTCTCTCTCTCTCTCTCTCTCTCTCTCTCTCTCTCTATCTCTGTGTGCATGCGTGTGTACTGGAAAAACTGAAAGCCGCTTAGAAAGATACTACTACTTAATTGAATTTTGATGAGTTGTTTTTGGTTCAAGATTTGAATTTTTGTGCATATATAATCAAAGAAAAATTAAGTAGATGATTATGGAGTGTATTATGTACTCTAGTATATATTGCGTTATAGACGATATTAAGTATGAAAAGCGCTGTGAAACAACCAAATAAAGAGCTATACAAAGATTATTGTCGCATTGTATTGTAACGGTCACAGACATACGTAGAGGTAGTGTGATCAATGTCTTGACATGTCATGACACACTTATGCTTTGAAGTGTTGTTGAGTTCTGCTTTTCAAACACTACTAGCAGATGATGTGTGACAGATCTTGGACAAACTTTCAATCCTCTCAATGATTTTACGCCGGCTGAATGATTCTCATTATTTTCATGCTACCACATCAGACATGAACGAGAAAAGAAGAGAAAAATACTTCGCGTTATCTATTTTCATGATTTTATTTATCAAGTGCTGTTGTGTTTGGACGATTACAGAACCACACCAATGTTATACTTACTTGCTTTTTCACATGAAAACTGTCCTAAAAATATCCAACGTTTGGATGTGGATTTTCCTAAAACTTACAATGCAACTTCCTAATACTATTTGTATGTGAAATTATATACGTATCCATCTGATGAAACATGAGATTAAATCAGTTATTCATTCGTGTATCATTTCACTTGAAGGAAGTGCCATACATATTCATGGATCACTTAGATCTGCATTCGTACAAAGATGTAAATCTTTGCTGATCATGCTGACGTTACCATGGTTATGACGTTAAAAGTGATCAATGATCAAGCAAGCGATGGTGATGGGCTACTACATGTGAGTATATTCTCTCTCATTAACTGAAAAAAACAACAAGAACAACAACACAAACATTTCCTCCAAGAACCAGTGATATTACAAATTATGACATAGACGCGTACAGATTCTTGTCTCATTTCTTATCACGTCATATGATTGTTTTTTTTTTTCTCGTTGACCATTTTGCCGTCATTTTTTTTAATACCGTTATCATCTTCCCAATCAAGGGGATTTCTTTGCGTATTAATGCTCGGCGAATCGACTTAATATTACTCCACTATTTCAGAATCTATGACTTTACAGATGGACATTTATGAAAAACTATACTACAACACGAATTAACGTCCTCCCCCGATCACCTCGTTGCTTTGTGATAATGATGGATCGTCAATGGCGAACAGTGACGGACTATCAATCGCAGACGTCTACCCGAAAGAAAACGCGGGGAGTGTCGGGCTCGATAGCTTCGTAGGATCCACACATCAGGTAGCTATGGTTGCAGGAAAGATTAACAAAAAAGAAGGGAATCATATAATAAAATACGGTGAGTAGATACCAACTTCAATGTCAGCTAGTAGTAGAGTCGTGGTATTTTCAAGTGTGGCTGATGCAGTTAAAAACAAGGCGACATGTCGAAAAAAAAGCCTGTTTCAACAGTAAACGTATTAGTTGCCATTGAATACTGTCAAGTAACAATATTTAGTCTAAAACAGGCAAGTTTACTTCATGTATTCAACTGTGGTTTCCGTCCCCATCAGGTAGTGAGGAGAAACTCATTTCTTCTGTTCCTTTAATTCGATACTTGTTGAAGGCTTCCTTGGTGGTATAACGGTGGGTGGGAGAAGGTTTAACGGTGCACCATGTATTCTCTCTTGGGTTTCTACAAGCATGTTCTTGCAGTTTTCAAGAGAATGAAAACGGTATTACGGTATTATGATATCGCCAGTTAACAAAAACAAAGTAAAACAAAGCGATCATAATAACAGGTAGGTCCCCCACTTTAATAGAATCGCTCTGTTTTGGATATTTCAGCCATTTTAAAACCAATTTTCATCAAATAAACGTTGAATTCCTCATGAAATTACATGCTCTTTCATATTTCATAAGAGGTTTCTCATTATCTCACCAAAAATGTTGGAAAACTGAAATTAGGTCTCAACCATCCAAAACTATACGATCCCTTTAAAGTATCACAATGGTCATGATACAATTAGGGACTACACCAGCAATGGGCATGATGGGTTTGATGTATGATATCCATCAATCATATTTCACCAGACTCCAGCGAGCCTGTAAGCTTGATAGGAGCCTATACCGCTAATTGAATGATCACACTTTTGTGCACATAATGTAGATGTGGCGTAGCAGGAAATACGTCATAGGATTGCTTGTGCAGGTGATCATAAGGTATAAAAGGGAGAGGGAGAGACTGATGAGAGGCGATGGGGATGTGGCGAAAGAAACTGTGCATGCCTATTATATATAGAGGTGGTTAATCATCATTTCTGGACTCTGTATCAATAGCACTGGAAAGTTAGGTATATGGTTTACATCGAGTCTTAAGAAATTCAAATACACTTTTTTTTTCTATAGGAGAACTTCAAGTAGTTTCCCCTTCTCGTTCATTCCTTTGATTATACATCATCTCTATGGGCAGCGGGTCCCAAGCACATTATATAATAATAACCTAAGATTACAATAATCCGACGTCGATGAAAAAAAAAAATTACCTTTCCCCGTTCTCAGCCGAATCGATGATGATCTGGTGGATGTAGAGCTTTGGATTCTCGAAAAACTCCCACTCCCAGGGCTTGTAGAACTCGGCATCATAGTCCCACTCGAAGTACAGGCGAGTGATGAACCCGACGTTGACAGAGGACGCGCCGATATGCAGGTAGTTCGTCAACGGCTCGTACACACGGAAGTCCCTGTGATGATTATTTTAATGTGAGGGTAGTGGCCACAAAATACGTATTTGAATTCGACATCTGAGAGACTAAACTTGTTTGGATTTGTTTGTTCTTTCGGAAATGCAATAGCTGCAAATTTGAAACAGTTCATCAATGATATGTCAATTATCATCGATACTGAACAAATAAAATTAATGCATGATTTCGTTGGAGGTATATAATACGCGCATGATGAGGATTACAATTTGAATGAATATACACCCTTCTTTCCATATTTTACCTTGTGCAGCGCACTTTTTCATCGTCGGCATAATTACCTGTAAGTGTGCGTCTATCTTCAAGCATGAGAAATCCTGCAGGGTCCTATTTGTACATGGAGCAATATATTTGACAAGGCTCATTTTCCAGCTTCCAGAAAACGGCCCATTGCTGCTTGTTTTGTCAAACACACATATCGGCCGGTATACTAGTGTATATTGTATTTTACTTTTTCCCCTCTAAGGACCTTATACCTAATCCATTCCATCCTTCCGTAACATACTCGATTCATTTCCATTTTGCATTCGTTAGATGTTACTATGTAATGTCGGGAGAGCATCAGGCAAGTTTTCTTGGCGTTTTGTCTTTGTTAGAAAGTATGCACAGAATTTGAATAATCATGACAGGAACTGGTCTATAATAGATAAGCTGCAGACCTCAATCCCAATGTTTTGAATTATTTAATTTCACAGTGTTGTTGCTGCCGAAAGCTCGACCTTTACTGCAATGTATTATGCTATCCCGATATAACGACCCCCAAACGACAAGATATCCAAATCTGAGAAATAGGGATAAAACACACAACTTACGGCGAAAGAGAGAATGTCTCTGATTCACCGTCATCACCCACGAGCGAGATGAAAATCTGCCCCTTGTTGGTGTCCTCTGCCTTCTTTCCGTCATCGATTTGGACGTTGAAGCGGTACTGGAAGGCTGATGATAAATGGGACGATTGCCATCAAATAAAGTGAGATCATCATTCATAAGCTGACATTGCTGGTGTAGTTATTTTCACCCACTAATTGATACATTTTCGAAAACTCCGCAGGCCTACCAATTGCTATACAAGGGAGCTTACATATTGCACCACTCTTCCTTTCTATTCTTTTTCTCCTCCCCCCCCCCCCATGCTTTTATCTCTTCTTTTTGATATTTTTTTTTCTAAAATCCTTTTCCTACTCTCCTCTGTAATCCTTCCCTTTCTTTTCCTGATTGAGATAGAGAATCTATACTGTCAGTAGTGGTGGTGTTAGAAAATGGTGCATAGATGAAGAAATAAATGAATGCGTGGCTGGAAGGCCTTAGTGACCGTCGTTTGCAAGGTTACTTTTGCCCTCGGTGACTGTCGATGGTGGTGATGTTGAACAGGAGATGGCAGACACGGTGGCTGTGACAAGATGAGCTCGAAAGAATACAAATACTAATAACGGAAATTGTGATGATTGTAACGGATGTGGTACTGTACTAATCATGTTGATGTCATTTTTTTTTTCTTAATCAAGGGTGAGCTTATTGATAATGTTCGATAGTGTCTTTACCAAGAAGACAAAGCTTTTGTTGTGTGTGTTATTCGCCGTTACTATCGGCAACTTTTAAAAACGCTCAATGCCCTCAATGTCAATGTCATTCTGACGTGGCAGCTCTGAGAAGGTTAATTGAGGGAATACGAGCAAATCCACATGTAGGTGAATTAATAAGGAAAGTTGTTTCGCACAGTGTACATTGTATAGTGATTTACAGTGGTTACAGGAGTCGTCTGCATACCGCAATAAGGCGAGGTTTCCACTGTATTCAGTTGGTAGACCACCTCGGTGGCGCCATCTTGCGGTTGGTAGAGGTTTGCATACCAGCCCATCTTCACTTCCCCATCGCCGTAGCACAGCCCCTCGTTGTAGTCGTCCCACTCGCGGGTGCAGTTGAAAGCCATGTTCGGGCACGGCCCAGCCTGGTTGATAGACGCCGTGAATAGCTCCACGGCCCGGATGTGATTGCACGCCACGTAGTCCACCAAACCTGACGTTAAAGAGGGAACGCTTTGTCAAGATTCTTGGTTTTTTTTCAAGGATTTTCGTCCACACTCCATTATTTCCTTGGAAACGAGTTTGTCGTAATACATTTAACTTAAGCCCGCCTGCTCTCTCACCGCATTATTCAGAAGAAAAGTAGGGGAAAATCTTTTTTTTTTTGATGACCAGAAACAACTTTCAGTTCGCAAAAAGATTATAAGAATCCAATATTAGAAACTGGCATAAATCAGTGTAAATATTACTCTAGTAAGTGCCATCAGAGAAAACGCGTTGGAATTTTTTTTTCATCGAACATACGCACACGGACATAATAATACTACACTCGTAAAACGTTACGTGAATGAGAACGAACGCGTGGATGCTGCTGTTGACATCTTGAGCACATTAATATATCAAAATGAATTGAGAAAACTGATATTGTGCAAATCTGCATTATACTGAGGAGCAACGTTTGCTTTGTTTTGTAAATCTGTTGCTTCGTACCTCCCCATATTCCATGGGCAATGATGGAACGAATGATTCGTTGATCGCAACCCGGCTGGTCCCGGCCGCTATTCGGGAAAAAGTCGAGATGTCCCGCAGTGTTGTACATTCCCATGCCTTTTTGAGAGATGATAACCAAGATTCGTCATCCAATTGGATTTAATCAAACTGAACAACAACTATAGGAGTCATTTCCTTACACTCTACAATTGTGCTTAAAAAAAGAATCAAACAAACAACCATTGACTGTCTGATGAAACTTACACAAAACTTTAAGATATGATTATGTAGCTTTTTATGGCTTCCTCTTAAGGACAATGCGATGGGAAAAATACATATCATTTTACGGCATGCTTGTCACACATAATATAGTGATGCAGAATGGAATGCATATCATTTTAACTGCATCGGTTGTACCCATATCAATATGAAAGACACTTTTCCCCCGTTGCATAATAGTCTTACGGAGGAGACTCGATCCGTCTGTAATGTGGTCGTTTCCTCACATACATTCAATGCTTCCCAGCGGCTACCTTGATAAGTCAAGATATACTACACTCCTTAAGCAATGTCTGGTATACTATTATAAAGTTACGTCAATCAAGGTTGTTCATTCTACATCCATGAATTCGTAAAAGAAATTCACGCTCCCATCTACTATAGAGGAAATGGGAATTTGCATGGGCTACAGGAGTTTAATCACAAATGGCTTTGTGTTAATTCCACTGTTTTTTCCTACTTATCATTTGCTTGTAACAAATATCAGTATAGCTTTTTCTTTCAATGGAGATAAAGGAATACCGCATCAAAATATTCATAAATGCTTTCTTTGATTGATTTTCATCACAAAGAATTAGAAATCAAGCGCCAAATCTACTGGACGTCGATGATTACCGAGTTTGAACAGAGGGTCGGTGTCGGTGTGTATAATGTCGACAAACTTGGCGTCTGTCGGGTCGATGCGAATTCTTGGATCACAGCCATCAAAGTAGGGACCGGCAGGATCCAAACCTGAGGAAAATTAAGACTAAGGTTGAGTACCGTTTGGTTTCTTTCATCTCATTTAAAGTCTTTTTTTTTAATCATAAGATTAGGCGAATCATTAATAAAAGAAGACATCATATTCAATGATGAAATTTGAGATACTGGAATTGACAAATGAATGATGATGGACGCCGTGGATGGAGCAGAGACAATGTTACAGCAAAAAAACAAAAACAACAAAACAAAACAAAAAAAACACACACAAACACAAACAAACAAACAAACAAACAAACAAAACAGAAAAAGAATGAAAGAAAGAAAGGACCATACTTATTACCACAGAAACTATCCAATCACACGCATGAATATCGGGAGAAGATAAATAAAGTACCAAAAGACAATACAATACAATGACGGTATCATAAAGTGGGATTCTTAAAGCGACAATGAATCTACACTTTGCAATGCATGGTAAACTCATTACTCTTCAGACTTCACTAACATTGGAATGTTAAAAGCAGAAAACTAACAGGATCGAAAGCAATTCGACAACCCCTCATACAATGAATTGATTTGTATTTTGTTTTCAAACAACGAGCTTTGTCATTATCAAGATGTCAAAGCGAAACACGAACCAAAGCATCAGGAAACCTTTGGCCATGCCGTGTTTATTTGTGTTTGCCTGTTACGTCAGTATGGGTAGAGTGTTTGTTTTATGGGCAACATCAACGCTTTATGAAATCAAATGATTTGAGATTCTGTGTGCCTTTGAGATCGGTGATAAGCCTACGTACGTTATATGCATACTGTTTACTCGTATAGGCAGCGCATTTGGAAAGCGAAGGAGCTTAAAGATTAGGACGGGGTGATGAATGAACAAATACATTAATGAGACCACAGCCATTTTTTTTTAATTCATGAATCATCTGATTTCGAGAATACCCTCTATTAATGACTACTGAAACCATCTCATATTAAAGAGAAAGTATAGTTCTGGTTAAGACTTAACTTCAGGTTTCTAACATTTTTTTGTGAGATAATGAGAATCCTCTAATGAAATGTGAAAGAGCATGTACAATCGTAATTCTCAGAGGGATTCAACATTTATTTGATGAAAATTGGTTTTGACGGCTGAAATATTCAAAACAGAGCGATCGTAATAAAAGGTGGGACCCACCTCTTATTAGGATCGCTTTGTTTTTCTTTGTTTTTGGATGTCTCAGCCATTCCAAAATTGATTTTCATCATAATAAACTTTGAATTCCTCTTAGAATGGCTTACTCTGTATAATTTAATGAGAGTTTCTTAAACTCGCAAAAAGTTAAAGCCCAATTCTCATCTCCACCAACCACCCCTTTAAACCTGAGACATAAAACTATATTGGCAGTACAAGTTGTAAAGGGAAGGGCGAATTTAAATGCGACACATATTATTATGAGAGTCTCTCGGATCTGTTCATGTTAAGTCATGTTGCCTCCATTGAATACACACAACATAAAACATATGCGGGCATAACGTGTGCTCGTCTTTTTCCGTAAACAAAACCGTCACTCAAAAAAAGGAGACATTAAATATGTTTCATAATTCATGTCTCAAAATGTTCACACTCGGTGGTCCTGTTGGTACTTTCATTCTCTAATATGCTCTTTCAAAAAAAAATCTATCGAAAGCCATTGTTTTGGAGGGTTACGACATAGTAGTTATTTGCTTACGAGACATTTTCCATGATTCCATGCCTTCCCAAAAACTTTCCATAAATGTGATGTAATACATTCTTCTTCTTCTTCTTCCTCTCTTTTTAGAAGACATAAATAAAGCATGTAGAAGTTATTGTAGTTTTTATTTCCGTAGAACGTGTTTGTCATTAAATTATAAAGGTGTCTGCTCTTTCTATTTCCACCTATTTCCGTCTGTTTACCAGAAGTTTGGAGCAGAAGCGGTAGTTTCATTTACGAGTCAGACAATCTTCCGTATCAAGTTTTGACGAGACTTTTAATTTCCAAACAATTTGCCGGTTTGCCTCTCACGTGCTTACCTTAGAGTTAGGAATGGTTTTCGTTGCTGGGCTCATCACAATAAATATACTGTCAACATATCCCGCGCTTCACAACTTTTTTTTTTAACGCAAGGCCCACTTTGGCTCCTACAAAGTTTTTTGAGGCCCAGTTTGAATGCAAATCTTTTAATTTCTTCTTCCTTTTTTTTTTTTGAAGACATCTGCGAGAGCTTCGCGACCAACTGGTTGAGAAACATTTATACAGACCATGCCAAACGATTTCTAATTGAGGCTATCCTTAAATATATGAGATATGAAGTTCAACTTTATTAAGGAGTGTATGCATATGGTCATGGTTGTCACCTGTTATCCGACCAATGTTCGGGACGATTGCACCAGCGATCCCGGCTGCGTGAGCTCCGAGACTATGACCAATGAGGTGAAAGGTCTCCGGACCAACGCCCTGGATCCCCTAGGGGTGTGGCGTCATTGCAGGGGCAAATAAAAACACTTTGATTGCGTGTACTTTCAGAGAGGTGATGCATCGATAACTGAATTGAGTAGAGGGTAATAAAAGTAGATGTATAGCACACACACACACACACACACACACACACACAAAATGGGCATAGATAAGCTTTTTGATAGTAATCCTGATAATGAAAGATATCAGAGTAAAAATGATACCCGCAGTCAATCTCTAAGACCTCAAGAATCTAGGGCCTACAAGATACCACTGACATCGGGATGAAATCGGGAGCAGTAAAATAAACACTGGCACAAGGCTTGTTGGTGGAATTCCCAAAAGTTAGCAGAGATAGTCCAAACCTTCATGTCGACCTGTATCATTCGAGCTTATTTTTTTTCTAACTTTTAAAATATTGTTGTACACTATGGGTAGAAACGCAGAGATTATAAGAATACCACGAGCATGTCAACAAGCAGTCCAATCTCAGCCCCGAGGACGCGGACGTTTCCCGTTGCTTCCTCGTAATCGTCTCGAATGACGCCTGGTCGCCAGTCCACGGTGATGATGTTGTAGTCCTTCTGGGCCAGGATCTCGGCCGACATGTCGTCCATCCAGTCGACGTCGGAACCGGCAACAAACCCGTGAATGATGACCACCGTATCCCTCCATGGTTTGAAATTCGATCTGAGTTCAAGAAATACAACCAAGACATAGTGTGAAAGGAACATTGTGGTGAGGAGAGGAGATCTTCGTGTGTGTTAATCCCTTTTGGGGTTGGATGTAACGAATTCAACTTGGCTAAGATCTAAATTTAGGAAGAAAAATGCCTAAATACACGTCATGAATGGATGGATTGATGTACTCGATTCACTCATGGGCAAATTGACAACATGATCAATCAAACAATTAATAAACTAATCAATATTTTGATTGCTTATTTTAAAAGATGACTAAAATGGTCTCAAACTAACCAGAAACGGCCTTCTTATTGTTCTAAGATGGAGATAGAAGACACATAACAGTAACAACGTCGTCTACTTTAGCAAAGTCTCAGATTCAATAACTGCACAAGTTACAGTGGGTTTTTTTTTTTGTTGGGGGGTGTAATGATGTAGAAACAAAGCTGTGGTCATCATTTTTGTACAATTTTGTGAGCTAAAATACTCGAATAATGTAAAACTGACATTGCGATCGTCTGTGCATCGTATGTGCTGAGTTCTTCGTAGGTATCTCCCAGTTCACGGGCGTGGAGTTTGAAGGCTGTCCCGAGTTCGTCGCGGCTATCCGGCAGCCAGTCGACCGGGCGATCCTCTTCGTGGTAGAAGGGTTCCTCGTCGGTGGTCATACAGCCCAGGTCCACGTAGCAAACCTCTCGGCCTGAGATCCGCGGAAGTTCAACAGAGAGGACACCTCTTTGAATGCATTACTCGAGTATGTGTGCTGAGATAATTATGTTCTACATGGGCACTTAAAAAACCAGTAAAGGTTTGTTGGTTTGCTTTGGCTGGTTTGGTTTTATATCTGCATTTTCTTTCTCCAGATACAATAACAAATGAAAATGAAAAATGATACAGAGTATGCACAAAAAAGAGGAGAGTATAATATACAAATCAATACAGGAATAAAAGCCTTATTGTCAATTTCATAACAACATCAATCTCTAATAACATATAAATCAAAGTAATATTATGTTCAGGCATGTGAACAAAGGAGAAATCAATACAGGGGACCGTCATCATAAGCGGAGCTTGACGTGGCTGAGGCGCTCAAAGGCACTGGCTGGAAGCTTGAAATCACTTCCGAAGGACAAGGCAGTGAGGATAAAACGCCTTATCTGTCCAAATACACGAACCAGGAACCTCAAGAATAAGGATCCAGAATCTTACCTATGGATTTACAGCTTTATTATGGTCTGCCCTATTCAGATTTCTCAAAACCAGTGGCCTAGCAAGGCACTCCACATCGATATTACTAGGTAATTTTATTATCCGGAATAATCCGGGAGAATTTGCATGAGAACAAATATTCATCCATTCATTAATTCTTTTTTGATCAATCAATCTATCAATCAATCAATCAATCAATCAATCAATCAATCAATCCATTCATTCATTAATTCATTCATCCATCTATTCATTCCTTCATTCATTCATTCATTCATTCATTCAGTCTTTCGGTCGTGCGTTTATTCACTCCACATCGATATTCCAGGGTAACTATACTATCCGGAATAATCCTGGATGATTTGCATGAGAACTAAAATTCATCCATTTATCAATTAATCTATTTACCAATTAATCCATTCATTATCATTCATGCATTTATTCATTCGTCCTTCTATCTTATCAATTCCTTCATGCATTCATTCATGCATTCATTTGGTCGTTCATCGTTCATTCATCTTCACTTGATAAGACTTGCATACATAGAAATGTGGCGACAATTATGAATGAATATGACATTACAGTGCGGCAGATAAAACACAGTTATCAAGTAAAGGGGTTCTGAGAAGGAAACGTGGCATAAAACATAAATGTTGCACTTTGTAATGAATATAATCATACACGTTTGAAATGGACAAAGTACAAAAGACTGAAAAAGGAGGTGCCCTATATGGGGAATGTGTTACTTTTCTAATAGCTCGCTTTTATAGTTTGAATAGTCTCTGCAAATTTAAATACCGGTATGGTTTTTAGAAAATGGTCGACTGAATCTATTAAAGGTGCGCATCACATTTCATGTACATTTCTTTCATATTTCATGCTTACGGATGAAGTCGATTTGCCAGAGAAGACAAAATAAATACTTGACAAGTTTAATTCTTACAAGTATACAAATTATTTTGCCACAAATGAAAATAGGACCGTGCCCGTCGCGCCGACAAGAGTAACAAGAAAACATAACATGGAATAATAGCAATGATAATAACAATCATGATATATATCATGGTCTTCTTTATTCAGGGTAGTCTCTTCGGTGTTCTACCAGAGGGCCTTGGCATTATTATCAATAAAATAGTGAGAAATGTTCTTTGTAATTTAACTTTAAGATATGAAATCAGTTATATTTACCATGAACAAGAAGCGCGTTTGCAAGAAACGCGAACATCAGAAGTGGCTTCATTTTCCCGCTCTATCTCTGGGATGGTGAGTGTATGTTCTTCAAATAAATTCAAGCAACTGAGACCGGGGAATGACTGGCGTTATAGTTTATAGAGCTTTGCAAATTACTGATAGAAAGAGAATATTCTACCCTCGCCCAAGCCTTTCATGATATCAGCCCCACCAGATGTTTAGTTCCTTCCATGTCTTATCTATGAAGTGAATGTGAACGGAGCAGATGGTTTCTTGATAACGTCTACAAAATTAATTTGTTTGCATAATCTAATCTAATCTAATCACATTTTTTCTATTCATGGTTATTCCAGTATTTTAGTGAACATCTATGTTTTATCAAAATTCTATGGAATCATATCTCTCTACTGCTATGTGACATCATTGTTGCAGCCGAAATTTTATCTATAATAGTTGAAACTATTCAAACTTTCACAGACGTGTGCTATTGATATCTCCACATTCAATGAAACCAAATTTAATTGTGGGTAAGTTAACTTTTATGACAATATTGGTTAAACTCATATACCTAAAATTAGATATATTGCATTTATATATAAGTATGGGTTTTGAATTTCAATTAACATTCAGACTTTTCCGTCACTTTCTACATAGGCTAGCTTATAGCATGCATACACTCGCGTGACTCCAGTACATTAGATACATGACTGAACGCCAGCTGACAAGGATATTCATGATTCTTAAAGGACACATCAGGACAAACATTTGATAAATTTCTGAGAATATCCTCCTGAGCTGCGTAAACCTTTTCCACAATATCGCGTTATCGAAAGATCTGCCATGTTTTTGTTGGACATTGTTAGAGGGAGATCTAAAATAAACATTGCTTTTTTAAAATAAAAATTCTCTTTATTTTCTCCCCACTGTATTTGTTTTGTTTTGTTTTCTTTTCTTTGTTCCTGATGACCTGCTCTATGTGTGTCACTATGTGTCGGTGCATGTGTGTAATATTTCTTGATGTCTTCAACGAGGTGAATAGATTACCCGTCGACCCACTTTTCTCTTCTGGATATAAATTGGTGTCATACAAATGATGTGTCATTTCATCTGTTGATTGTCTCTCATTCACACATGCCGGTTCTGATTCCCAGTGGGTCACAACGCTGTGGAAGAACTGTCATATTTTGCAGATATGGCTGAACGGGCAACCCCCCGTTTCTTCATATCTGTATTATGTATGTATATGCACTGTATATGCAACTTGTGTATATCTTTATCTGAAGATGAAAAAAAAAACCCAAAACAGCAACAACAACAACAACAACAACAACAACAACAACAACAGTCACACATCCATTGCCGTGATATAAATTGCATTTCCATGCTTGCATGATGTTTAAACTGACCGGACAAAATTGAACAAATATTTGAGCTGAATACAGATGGTTCGACCTCTGTATGTTGGGCCTGATAGGATTGAAACCTTATGTTTTGTTATTAGTAGTATAATGTGTCTACATGACAAGACAGCAAGATCGAAATGGAAAAGGGGAGGGAGAGAGGGTTCAGGTTAGGTTTGCTTCGCCCTGTCAAAAACATGCAGACAATTTGATGAAACACACGTAATAAAAGAGATGCAAATAAGAGCAAGCGCTTTAATGCATCGTATCACAAACTCTTTAGATTTTGTTAAATAGCCCTTCGAAACAATCTAAAAAAAAACTGAAAAAACTATCACAGTGAAAGACAGGATGGGGGTAAAGATAGGAGTCTGGATTACTCTCTTCAGTTCTTCTGTCTTGATTGACAAAGAATGGATTTTGTTCTTCAACATACAGGCCTACTTTCATTTAGGATCATCTCAACAGTGGACAAACAGAAAAAGTTAAAAAATAATTTATGTATGTACTAATAACCAGCATAATGTGTATATGTTTATGATATAACGGTATATTTATAATATACCCATCTCTCTCTCTCTCTCTCTCTCTCTCTCTCTATATATATATATATATATATATATATATATATATATATTATATAGGCCTATATAAGATAAAAAAACAAAACTGGAACAAAATTAATACATAAATTACATATATATAGGGCCTATATAATTTTCATTTTACGTAAGAAGATTAATTCAATACGTAAATATTATGAGTGCTTGTAGGCCTATATATTCCAACAATTTGCCCCTATGTTAGAGGAATCATGTTTAAAGGGATGTTACAGTATTGGTGGAGATGAGAATTGGGCTTATAACTTTTTGCGAGATACCAAGAAAACACTTATGAAACAGTACACAGCATACCATCTTAAGAGGAATTCAAAGTTTATTTGATAAAATCGGGTCTGGAATGACTGAAACATTCAAAAACAAAGTAAAACAAAGCGATCGTAATAAGGTGTAGGTCCCACACTTATTAGAATCACTCTGTTTTGAATATCTCAGCCATTTCAAAACCAATTTTCATCAAATAAACGTTGAATTCCTCATGGAATTACATGTTCTTTCATATTTCATAAGAGGTTTCTCATTATCTCACAAAAGAAATGTTAGCAACCTGAAATTCGGTCTCAACCAAAACTATAGATCCCTTTAACACGAATGCGAGTGGTGGTGGTTGGTATTGCGCAATGTCCCTTGGAGAGGGTATTTCCAATGTCAATGATTATTACCGTCTGTGATTTACGAAGGCTGCTGTGTGTACAAGAGTGTGTTTACGCATCTGCGTGGAAAATTGCATACGTCGAGTAGGTTGTAGATGATCGACCCTGCCAACCCCTGGGCTCGAGTGAAAATCGAAACTACTCTAATCCGGATACATACACCCAGTATGCTTAAGTCTGATTGTTTTCCACAAACTTGAGAAGGTAAATGGCAAAGAGCGTAGAACGCACTGCGTGCGCCTCTATACTCTTTGGTAAATACTGCAAGTGAGTTCGTTTCATTTCATTCGCGAGTTGTTTTGCGTAGAGAAGATCAACACCAAGTATATATGGTCGTGTGTGGAGTTTTGGTCCCGGTGGTATAAAAACACACTCCGAAGCAAGGCGACGGGTTGAATGCCGGTTGAAGTTCAGATCTGTACGTGGTGTGGTGCGAGTTGTGTTCATTCATCACTGTCAATGCCCCATAGCAGGTACGCATTATAATTATTATCATCTGGCGATCACCCACAGTGCACATTGTCTGCCATAATGTATATCTGAAGCATCTGGGACTTTGCCTGTGTATAGAGGCTGGAGTCGCGAACAGACAAGCCTAAATTGGCATTGCACTTGTGTGCATGGTCTCAATCACTCAATGCATAATTATTCTATAGGTGCAGTTACGCCAGTAATGATGTGTCTATCTTTATTTGCGATCGTTGTGAATGCAGGTATAGGTCTACTTGCACAGCCTACTCTATGATGATTAGCTCTATGCTAAATTTACTATATCAACCAAGCAATCTGTGTACGGAAGATATCTGGCTCTATATCGCTCCGCTCTTTAGTGCTGCGGTATATTAACCGACATGTAATCTACGTATATAATGTAGAGCGAGGCCGTTGCTGCCATCGACATTAATTACTTCCGCGTTTTGACAAGCTTGCAAAACCCAATAACTGGGCAAAAAGAACGTCAGATCAGGTTGCGACCGTGTACTACTAGTTCGTATAATTCGTCTGCCACTGTAAGCACATTTATCTCTGCAGGCTAACACGCGGCAATATATGGCAAATCCGTGTTATCTTATAAATCCATTGCAGTGATTCCACTTATTCACATGGGCTGTACAATCGAAAATTCCCTCGTATGGGTCTGAGCAACTATAACTTGCGTGCCCACTATACAGTATTTCCAGCATAAACGTACGTTTAAACATAGACTTGATTGCATGATAAATGGTTTTATGGGCGGTATGACATCTGAAAGTTAATCAAATACTAGTAGGTCTTGTGAGTGTGTAATTCTTCTTTATTTTTACATTAGGAATCGGTAGGCTAGTAACCATGGCAATGCATTCTATGATGATGACAGTTTTCTACGCTTGCATCTTATTGTATTGCGTTTTAATCACTACTATAAATTAGCCACTGATACTGGTGATTTGCTTCCATACTTTTTTCATATGGCATGCGATCGATGCAGATGGTGTTCCTAAGAATGTTCAATTCTCCTCAAAGATTCTATCTTATTATGATTACGTCCACAAAAGAAATGAATCACCAATAAACTAGAGTCGATAAAGGAAAAGAATGATATGTTTCATGTCCTCTTAGGTATTTTGTAAAGGTATACAACTGGCGTAGATCTTTGCAAAATGTTATCGGAGTGCATGCTTATTAGAGTTGTAAGTGTAACGGGAATTTAATACAAAGTTTTTTCAAAGTCACAAAGTCACAGTGTATCACAAAGTCACGTACAAATTAAAGCAAACCGAGAATATCTACTCGAGTATACGAAACGATGGCACTAAGGTCTGCTTCATACTCAAGATTCGCGGCAATTTCAGTTGTGATTTGGCAGGTTTGTTGGTATACATTGCGTGATCTCATTTCTTTCACTTTTTATGAGTTTCGTGTGTTTGTTGTAAACAGTGCAATCAGTGTAGATTTACAGATAGTGCTATATTGTCAAGTATGACAGCCCTCACAGGGGCGGATCCAGGAATTCCGTAAAGGGGAGGCGCTTTTGCTCAATTAAAGGGAGGCGCACGCACCCCTCCCCCTTTTTCTTTTTATTTCTTTTGTTTCAATCAAAATAAAGAGGGCGCGAGCGCCCGATGGATCCGCCACTGCCTCAATATATCGATGATGACTTCAGTCATGTATCTTGATTTCGTGAACCATTATAAGTTTGAAAACATTTAACTGGGGCTGGAGCGTCGGATTTTCATTAAGGTCTGGGATTTTCGAATAGGTCTGGGATTCGAATTATCTCTTTAATAGGTTCTATTCGTTGCTTTAATCCTCGGACTGGATGATGTGCATACAATTTTGGCTCAGATGTATAATTGGCATATGAGGTAATGATGATTGCAGGCCCCTCTCCGAGTAAATAAGTCATAACTAACTGTCATTTGCCAAATTTCAGTGTGGTTTCATATTTCGATAAGACTAGGGATGAAGATGAGTGGGCAAATGCCACTTACACGAGATCCTCTTGTACAATGCAAATGTATTTGAATGTGTGACATGCCTTTTTTGCTGGAGATTTCATTTCTTTTATATACTTGGCAGAGTGTTGAACAGGCTGTCGGGATGAAGCAAGTTGTCCAGCACGGTCCTCGCTCCACCGCGGCCTCTGCGACGGAAACGTGCCCCCTGCATTTCGGCCGGGTGCAGACTGCCTATGATCTTCCTTGTGGCCACACTGCATGCGAAGAATGCCTCCATGCCATCGCCACAGCTAGTACCCAGCGCCGCAAATCGAACATCCAATGTCCAGTATGCCAGGTGGTCAGCGCGTTTGATCCACAGCGGCGCGATCAAGAGGAGGCAGAAATCTTGGCCACAAGTCGCCCGTCCAGCAGGAGCAGTAGCTTCAGCAGCGGCATTGTCAGTCCCGTAGTGCCCGGCACACCTAAGACACGCAGGTACCAAATCAAGCTTCAGGACTCCCCCGACAATTCAACTTCCGCTTTGACTTGGGTACCGGAACAGGCCGTCGTCAACAAACGCGTGATTCTTAAGTTGACTCTTGGCGGGAAAGATGGAAAGGTTATCATTCCAGAGAGAAACACATACGTTAGAGGGACGATCCTTCTACCTGATCAGACCTTAACAGAAATAGATTTCTTGCCCAGCGGAAATTTGAACTTCTTCACGACCGAAAATCCTTCCCACTCTTTCGAAAAGGTAATCGTTCCAAATCAAATCGGGAAGTACGAGGTTGAAGTCAATCTAGGAGGCGCGAAACACGTGATGGCAGATATGGCTGTCCAACCGAGTGGAGGGAAGACCTTTGACACACGTAGCTTCCGGAAACTGAAAAACCCTCACGATATCATCGTTAGTGGTGGACAATACGTTATTACAGACAAGGGTAACCATCGTGTCGTGGTTCTTGATCATGAAGCCAACTTCCACATGGAATTCGGCAGGACTCCACCTAAAGGTCTGAAGAAGATCGGACCATTCGGTATCGCTGCAGACCCCATCGCTTTCTATGTAACAGACAATAACAATAAGTGTGTGCTGAGGTTCGTTCGTCAAACTGCCAAGCTCTCTGTATGGGCGAAAGTTGGGCCTTGTCCGACCGGTATCGCACTTGACCAGGAGTTCGTCTACGTAGCGGATGCGAAAGAATGCAGCATTCGAGCGTACAGTCGGCACGCCGAGCATAGGTATACCTTCAGCTACAAAGGTGCATTAGACGGAGGACTCAACTTCCCCTGGTTAATGGCCGTCAACTCAAAGGGTCACCTCGTGGTCGCAGACAGGGACAACTGTAGAATTCAGATTTTTGATCCACGTAGCAGGAAATCTCTCAACACCATTGCGTTGACGACTGGGAACAAAAAGTGGCACTGCCGCGGCATTGCCGTCGATAAGTTCGACAACATCTACGCGACGGCAAGACGGTTGGATTCATGGCGAGGTTGTAGCAGGGAGACAATCATGGCGTTCAGTTCCGACGGCACGTACCTCGGCAACTTCGGAGATCTTCGGGAATTTGACTATATTCGTGGAATCGCCATCGACGAAGAAATGTCAACCGCAGTCGTTGTTGACGGGGCAAATCACCAAATCAAGGGTTATAGATTGTAAAATCGCATGAAATTAGCGCCAAGAGATGGTCTATTGAGAAAATGGATGATAACACGAAAACTAAGATATGTTCTTGTTTTTTATGGGCACGAAATTCTTGTCGCGATTTAAGGTGGCACGGAAAGATGAGTACAGGGTGTAAGTGTGTAAAGATGTGTTCCATGTTTCACGAAAGATGAAAACTCTCAGACGTGAGAAGGACCAAACTGATCTTTGTCTTCAATCTATTTCATCATTCAGAACTTCAGCACTAAAAAAAAAAGAAACTCTGTTTCATCCTCTCCGCTCTGCTGAAGTGGTTAAAGCATAAACCATCACAATCTCAAACATTTGAATGGGAATGGTCGAATAGCTGATGTGTGACAAAGACCAAACAAAAAAGGCTAAAAAGTTCAAGACAAAGACAGCGTCAAAAAAACAACAGATTTTAAACAACTCCAAAAATACCTAACCAGAACCTCATACTGATAATGGTACTGCTGTTAAGTAGTGAAAGAGATGACACCTCCTTGATTTTATTCTTTACAGTGAGCCATGAAATATTTGAAGCAAACAGCTGCAACATCTTGTCGCAATTGATTAATGGCAGCATTTTACAATGCTTTGTTTATGACTTAATGTGCACAATATGCGTAAATTATTCTTGCCTGCATTACTTCGTTGTATGATTATGCTCCCACGAATATGCTGAACAAATGATAGCATGTATGCTGCTTTGAAAATTAAGTTTTTCGCTCATATTTAACTTGCAGTCGGTTACCTTGTGTTTTATTGCCCTAGTGACTTTGTCATGCTTGTATATATTATTTAATATATATGATATTATTATTATACATTATGTATGAATATAAACTTCTTTATGAGATTTATTCATGTGTACGCGCGCATAGGGCTGACATGTTCCGGTTTTATATGGATTTTTACTCTCTGGCACTTAAGATGGGCAATAGAGTAGGCCTACCAAGATGTGACGTCACAACCATTCACCGTCATGGAAATTGGTTGTAAACAACGTCACCTGGCGCGAATACAACGTCATGTGAATGCTATTGCTGCTAACCATGCTCGCAACTGGTTCCAGCCCAAGCTACATGACGTGAACTGTTGACATCATCACTTACGTACTCTATGAGGGCATCGAACGTCACAATACACATTCCCACTCTTCGAGCCTTCTAAACGCGTTCTATACAGCCCAACTCAGTGACTATAAACAGATGGTGTATCCTTCTTGGCCATGTTATTAGTAACGTCTTCTCATACAAGTTAGAAGGCAACTCATAACCATATCATGTACAATGTCATTAAAGTAGCCTGTCTTATTTACGAACGCCACCTGCAATCGTAGAAAATGGCTGAATGCAAGGACAACGTTTGATAGCTTTAACATTTTGCAGTATTTCCTCCTCTAAATACAGGAAGCAACTTTATACTGCAGAATCGGTACTCTTTTTCTAGAATGTACAGAGTACATTATCATAATAACTCTTCAACGTGTACTGTTTTATTCGTCATTTCATTTTGTGTATTATCTTTATTTATACGCGCATGTGAAACGTTTCATTAGTACTAACTTTTTAATGAGATAGTCATCATTTGTCATTTGTATCAGAATCGGTATTTTTTTCTTGCAAATACATACAATGGTGTGACGAAATCACAGCACAAGAATGGTGACCTCCGCATTCATAAAACTAAGAACGGGTTGCTCGTACGTGTTCAGTACTATGAATGTTTTGACTTAGTGAGTTTATCCAGAGCATGCAGCATAAACAAAGCATGCAGCATAAACAACGTTTTCAGGGTCCATTCCTACGTTAGCACCACCATGATATCAAAAAATCCATTTTGTGATATTAAAAAAATCCACTTCGTGATATCACTAATTCCAATTTCCATGTTTTGTGACAGAGACACCACGGAACGTCTTTGAGCGTGGGGCGCTGCGGTTCGGATGGGGGGGGGGGGAGGGGTTCAATGGTATAATCGTGGTTGAGTCAATAGTACCCCCACCCCCTCCCAATGTAGGGATGTCTTGGGTTTTACAGTGAATTCCCCAATTTTTGGAAGAGGCAAAGAATGTGTGTGTGGGTGGATGGGAGAGGTGCTGTGCAGTCCCACCATTGTACCAGGACACACCTCCCTGATTATACTCGGATCCAGGAATACTGTAAAGAGGGGCGCCTTTACAAAATTAGAGGGAGGGGCGCACGCACCCCTCCCCTATTTTTTCTTTTTATTTCTTTATTCTAACAAAATTTAAAGGGGGCGCCCGGTGCGCTCTCTCCTCGATTCGCTACTGATCTGTTATATAGTGTAGTGTTCTCTGAGACTATGATTCTCTATTTATTTTCAGAGAAACGTGCGGAGGAAGTGAAATATGATTGTCACGTTATGTGCGGTCATGTGATATGCTGTCATACTATAGCAGCTGTTTCTTCGGTGTTGTTCATATTGTCTGTGCCGAGTCGTTTGTCTGTAGGTTCTCTTGCTACATGTATACATGTAGGTCTGACACTGTAAACATCTACAACATACATGTATTTTTCTTGCCATTTATTTTGCAGTAGAGTCATACAGAAAACTAGCGCTGCAAATTCCTGCACGTCTGAACGTACTACATATTTTATTCACATGTACTAATTGTTGTTTTATATTGTATGTTATAGTTCAATCACTAATAAATATACACATTGCTTCATCATTAATCAATCCCAAATGGAACAACACATCGCGTCGTTGTTATCATTTTGTTGTTGTTGTTGTTGTTGTTGTTGTTGTAAATGTTTTGACAACGTGCGGCGTCTTTTAGGTCCAGAAAAAAATCAACGAAAACAATGAAACTCTTTTCAGGCTGTTGGGCTTTGCAAGATACATTGTACTTCACATTAGGCTGCACAGCCTCATTGTTCATGGAGAAATTTCTGGGTTTTAAGACCATCTTTCAGAACAGCTTCATTGAAAGTGACTATTTTCAGCGACCTGACTGACTTTGGTCAGGGTAAAAGCCGTCCATTACTTGACGCATTTACTAAATGGATAGATTCAGTATGAACACTTTGATACAATGTACCTTCCACCTTGAAGACATTTGACTCATGGCGGTTTGATTGGTGAGATGTAGAATGGACACTGCACAAACACATACACACACGCACGCAGGCGCGCGCGCACACACACACACACACACATACACATTCTCTATCTCTCTTTCACACTCACTCACTTTTATGACTTGGCCATAGAGATATGTAACTAACCCGTTGAGGACGGACTGATTTTGCTATAACACGCAATTGCCATTGACATATGCCTGAGTGTTCTCGGGACTCATCCTCAGTGGGTTAAGGAGGTATCTCACCGGGCAGAAACTAGTTCGCCACCGTTTTGCTACTTGCAGAGACGTCTCCTCAAAATTACAGAGTCTCCGAGGAGTCGCAAGAAATTTAAAATGTTAGATTTTGTTGGAGACTTTTTCCAGTCTCTGCGACTGCTGAAACGTCTCCGCAATGTCTCCGTGATGTCTCCCGAGACGTCTCAGAGACGTCGCCGAGACCTGCTGGAGACCAGAAATACTGGTGAGAGGTCGCGGAGACGTCTCCGCGAATATATTTGACGCTGTTTGACCTACTTTAGAAACCATGTGACCTATCTGCGTGCTGACATCTTGCCTAGATCAAGTCAGGTGATCCTGCAACGGCTCCATCACATTTTAAACTTTTTGACACCTGCTATATACTTCTGCCAGCATGCCACCCAAGGCCAGTGGGGGCCGCAAGAAGAAGGCTGATCAAGTTGTCGTAGAAACTGTGGCTGCTGAGGACGCATGCGATGCCAACATGGCCAAAGAGGCCAAACAATATCGCTGGAAAGAGGAGCATCAGCAAATGTTGGCGGACTTCTGGGAGGATCATGCTGAATTTTATGGCAAATCCCACGAGAAATTCAAAGATAACACCTACACGAGAGCAGCTGTTGAATCCTTCCTTCTCGATAAGAAAAATATGTTTGAAGGGCAGCCCCTACCTACATGTGAGTTTATAGTTCCACTCCATATACATTCATTTGCTTTAATTTACAATAAATAATTTGTGTGAAATATAGTATTCTTTAAAGAAAAGTAGTTATATGCATTCTATTCTATGTGTTACTGTATATATTTCATTGATATGTAAATTCAACAAATTTCATTTATGTAATAGGGCCAATAAATGTGAGCGCGCATCTCAAAACCAACCAAAAAGCGCCAGACATGAATTTTTTTATAGTTAATATCAAATTCTAAAAGGATATTTTTAGCTTTAAATGATTATGTTCAGCGAAAACGGGAAGAGAACCCAAGCTTTCTATTCGTTCAAAGAACCTACTGCTTGAAGCATTGTGTTGGGGGAGATGTCTCTGAGACGTCTCAGAGACGTCTCCTTGGTGAGACCGCAAGCCATTTTTATGTTGGAGACGTCTCCGCGACTGCTGCGACTGATAAGTTGGAGACGTCGCGGACACGTCTCCGTTGGTGAGATACGGCCTTTAACAGGATTCTTGGCACATGTATATATTTCTATAGACTGGGCAGATTTGATGATACATACTGGTCTGTCACATTTGAAAAAAAAAAAGAGGAAAAAAAACCTATACCTTAGTTTAGTTGTGCAAGGGAGAAAGCAAATTCAACAGACAGAAATGCATAAAATTACCTATAAGACATATCAAGACAAGTTTTCTTTATTAAAAAAAAAATGATACATGTAGTATCATATAATATTTACCTTTCATAATCCAAGTCATACAAGTCATCTTTAACAATTGCAACTCAGTGACATCATGGAGAATGAGCCGATGATAACTACAATGTTTATCAGGAGTCTATTTCTGTCATTTGCAAAAATGTACAAATGGAAAAATACAAGTTTGAGAAAATACGGATGTTTCACAGAAACCGCATTTACGAGGAACACAGATCAAGTGGTCACAGGCACCTAGGTAGGTAACATTCACTTTCTACTCCTGTCAGGCTGATGAAAATTGGTTACACATCAACCAGACCAATATAATACACATCTTCTGTATTTACAAATCAAACATTAGACCCCACAGGTCCCTGCCCCCAGAACAAACAAAACATCAGTGGCGTCGATTGGAAGGTCTTCAATCCTACCGTTGACGGGATAGGCACAACCCTGTACTCCAGAAAGGGGTAGGCAGGTGATATCTGTTTCTCTTAGACCTATCTACTTCATTTCCCGAAGCCACATGGTTTTAAACAATTTATTGAAATATAGATATCATAAGTGAGTTAATAAATACAATTCTTAAAGTATTGTTCATCTAAAATAATTCAAGTGATTATTATTTTTCTGGAGTTAACTGCTCCAAAGACAGAGCTCTACTAAATTAAAACAAAAAGTTCATCGAAACATGGTGAGTAACTGCAGTTTCCATGGCAACAAATGTAGGCAATAGCCAATCAGCTATTCAGGTTCTGGTTGCCACTATGGTGGGAATATTTTTTTTTTTCTACCTTTCAATAACTATGAGTTTCTACATGAAAAGGGCCTGGACCTCAAAAAGCAAATTGTGATAGTGTATCACAGACCACAGATACTAGTTGGAATACAGGCTGTACTCTTCAAACAAAATTGCACATTGCAAGACAGATATTCTTTCAGTTACAGCAAGAGGCATGATTACTTTGGCCAATGACATAGTCAGGCTTTACACTGTGACGGTGAAGTCACAATACCCAAACAAGAGTTCCTTTCTGGATTATATTTTTTTTTCCTCACACAGACTTGTAGGCCTATTGCAGAATCTTCCTAAGTACAGGGCACCAGATATCTAAGACATTTATACTAGGTCTTCTAACATCAGTATATCCCGATACTACTAGTAGGTGCACAATTATACACCTATACCAGAAAAAAAAGAGAAAATCTTTTAAGAGCCGGACGGCCCTTAAACAGTGCAAATAGAAAGTAAGGTAAAAATAAAAAACAAACCTGAAATAAACAAATGTGAGAAAGTGCTAGGCACTCCACAAGTTGTGATTGAAACTGACTTGTGATTGTCATTCTGATGTCATATCACTCATATCAATGATTCAAAAGAAACACATACAGTCAACCACGTCGAAGTCATCCTCACATACAGTAAGTGAAAAAAATTGACAGAGTCAAACTCCACGCAAGATGGATATAAACATGTGTAAGTCAAACTTCACGTAGGTTGAAGGACTTACTTCAGTCCCTTTGGATTTAACTTCAGTAAGATTGATCATAGACACTCATCATCAGTGTGATATCCATTTATACCAATAACACTCCCTGTCTCAAATCTTTGAAAGGATGACAGACTGCAAGGAAAACTAGAGTCACTCAGTCTACCTCGGAGTAGACCTGGTGAGTGAATACAGAAAATATCTTATAAATGCCACAATTCACATCACATTCCATGGTCCACAATTTCAGAGTTAAGAAAGTCCGACTTGAGGGAACCATCTTTTTTTTTTTTGGAGTCCAGACAAAGTCCTGTTCTCCCATTTAGTCCAGACTCAGCTGGGATCAAAGGTCCAGTTCCTCTCATTTGGGTATCCTGCGCAGCTCATGAGCAAACCAGAGCGCCAGCGACAGAAGAGTGAGTGATCCAGACTGGTGGGCCGCGGCCAGGGAAGTGGGGACGTAATACAGCAGAGTGCAGATGCCCAGGGTTATCTGGGGTGAAAAGAAAATACACTTTGACATGCACGGACCATATGGGCATTTGCACTTTGTAATCGTGGCTGGTAATAAAAGGATTTAATGGGGATACACTTACTCACTTTTGCAGACTATGAATGCAGGATAAAATTGATGCTACTTTATACAGATCTGCTAAAAATTCTCTCAGGGAGAGGAGAGTGATTCATGAGCAGCTCCAACAGGCCAGCTAGCAAACTATTCAAAACCAACAAAGATTCACTCCTTCTTTAACCTATTTCTTTATTTACCATGACATTCTTTATGTGTGTTCACTCACTCACTCACTCTCATCTTAGTCCCCATGCCCTTCCCATCCCCAGCCCCAATCCAACCATGTCCCACTCCAATCCTATGCCCCGCTCCAGTAAACCTTGCAGAAATTGATGTTGCATAAGTGGACAAATCATGTGAAACACGATTTGTCTTCTTATGCAACACCAACTTGAAATGTCAACGCAATGAAAAAGTCCTGGATTTTTCTTCAGTTATTTCAAATACACATCAGCAGTCTTCACTGAAATGCAGCAGTCAAGTGACACATAATTAATGCTGTGGATCTAGCGTAAAGCCAGAAGTGGCTGCCTCACCTGGACTCCAACCATTCCCACCATGCAGTTGGCAGCCAGCCTGGCCCGGGATGGGAGAGGAACTCGTCTGGCTAGCAGCCACAGGGAAGTGATAGTCAGCCCTGTCACTGTGCCCTGTGTTTATGAACAACCGAAAAGAAGTCACACAAACTGCTATGAACACAGCATGATAAATATTGGCATTAACAAATTGCTTAGTGACTGCCTAAACTGTTAATTTAATAGCTATGATGAAATTAGCACAATTATCTACAATATAATTTAGCTACAATGTTTACCACCTAGAATCATTTCTCTGCACGAAAGATTATACTGAGGAACAGTAAAAGCATGCAGCATTATAGTGACAGACACTGTGCTTTACAAGGGCATACTATCATTATCATCATTGTACAAAGAAACTGCCTTTTTTGACAGCATCTCTACATGCCTCACTATCTGCTTCACTTGATGCAACACAAATCTTGCTGGTAGAAAAGGCAGCAAAAAACAGTTGGGGGATTTCCCAATTTCAAGCTCTGTCAACCATTTTGCCACTACTTGTTCTCACACAGTAATCAGTTTAAATGAAAGCTGCAATTTCCAGTGAAGTTTAATTTGAGACAAGAAAGGAGTTTATTGCAACTTATTGACAAATTGACTTAACAAGCACCGATCATTCAGTGTTTTAGAGGTAGCAGGAATATACGCATACCAGGGAATTGAACAGTCAAAGATTTAAAGAGACTCACTAGAATCCTGTGGTCAAACTGGACAGTGGTTGGATTCTCAAAGATATTCTTGTACTTGGGGTCAAAGGCCATGACATCCTCTGGAATCCATTTGTCAGCCATCTTGGGAAAGGAATTGTAGACTAGGCCAGCATCGAGACCTGCAACAAAAGCTCCTGTTGTACAAAGATATGAAAATTAGATAATGATAAATAAGATACTAATGTTGGCAATGATGACTATTTCATTCATATGCCCCTATGTCACTCAATTTCAGAGCAAAATACAGCATTTTTTCAGTGATACCTTGCTTGTTACATAACAAGAAATACTCTTGTAATTCTGATTTAAAAATCTTGTATCTGGTTTGCTTTTTAGCAGCTTTAATTACAAATATCTCAAATCAACAAGAATGGAGTTACCTCATTTTGCAATCAAACTCTTCATGTGTGTAAGTGCATTCCTAAAATCAATGTCTTTCATTACAACTATCAAATGAAGCCCACATCAGTGCTTTACAAGGCAGGCTCGTGTCTCATACAATTCTCCTACACACCTGGTACGCTCAAACTGAATTTCTCATCAAGCTAGTGTCCTCTCCTCAGTTGAGATTGATTTGACAAAAGCAGACTCACAAGTGATTACCATTCTTTGGCAGCAGTGCCGGGGGGGGGGGGGGGGGGGGGGGGGGGGGTGTTTCATAAAGCTGTTCTTAAAGTTATGAACGACTTAAGAACGACTGGTGATCAGTTCTGATGTGCTATACTTATCAAAATTTCCATAATTCAGCACAAGAACTGATCACCAGTCGTTCTTAAGTCATTCGTAACTTTAAGAACAGCTTTATGAAACACCCCCCTGTTCCGCTAAAATGGGAACTATATCAAGCCAAACAGTGAACTGACAGTTAGGACAGATTCAGATCTAGTTGGGAAGGATATCTGTTAGTATATAGACATTCAAGATGTATTCTAGAATGTGGTAAGGTGGGTGCAAGATATTGTTTCCAAATGGCTTAGTGAAACAGTACCTAACTTCTGAGGGCTGACTGATTTCAAAACTGTCCCAAAGATCAGTTGAATTGAACTTAGGTTCAATTTAAAAGCTTAGTGACAAAGCCCCTAGAACTGACAGCTTATATTGTTGTTTGTCTTTTTCTGCTAATGTGAAAAAAAAAAGTTGCTACAAACTACTTTTAATGTCAGATGTAGCAGTCAAGTTGTGATGTTTACCTGAGAGAGCAGTGGTGAAGATGATTGCCATTGATCCATGGGCACATTTCCTCAACAGCGACAGGTTTTTGCTGCTGGGAATCTACCAGGAAGAAATACAGAGAAAAAAAGATATGTACATCTACACAGAGAGATTGACACAGTACTAAGGGCACAATACTGTATGTCAGAAGAGTTAAGTTTTTGGTATGAGAGACAAATATGCTTTGGAGATGATGATGGTGATGACACCGGAAGTTTAAAGTTGTACTTATTCGAAATCAATAACAAGACATTTGTGTTTTAGTGATTAACATCAATCTCTACCATTTGCACTACAAGTTGTCTGAGCTTAGACAAAAAAGTAACATACAACACTAGGGGAGAGGATTTTGTAAGAATGAATTTGGTAACAGAGGAAAGTATTTCACATTCATAGAAAGTTTATTATAACTTCATTCATTGGGAAACCAGTTACTCTCCCACAACTGTGCAAATATGGACTCAGATTTCTTTTTTTTTATTGCAAATATTATCTTCCACTAGCACAACACCAGATTTATATCAATCACAAGCTAAGACACTTTGTGCAAGTAAAGATACTCTAGAATTCACACTTCGCAACTTGAACAAGCTTGAGATGACTTCATGTGTTTTATCTCCCGCTTGAAAGTGACGGAGAAGTTGATGTCTCTGGACTCTTTGCTAAGAAGTTCCATATAAGTTTCAAGGCCACATACATACTCAAGAAAGAATACAAGACGCATCATTAAGCCTTCTACTACCCAATGCTCTACAGCCACAGAAACCTTCAAAGATTTCAAGTTACATATAGATTGAGACTTAACCCATTGAGGACGAGTCTTGAGTATACTCGAGTACCTGTCTATGAGAAATGCATGTTGTATCAAAATCAGTCCGTCCTCAACGGGTTAATAGTGAATGTTAGCACTGAAGGAGCCACATAGTATACAGCCGCACAACTATAGCTCTGTCTCTAGTTCTGACCAATGCTTGCTCACTCCCAAGAGATGAATGGTCTCCAATGCCTTCTAGCTGGACTTTCTTACCGTGAGTGGCTTCAGGACCTGTGTCAAGCCTCCCCACAGCATGAGGGAGTAGAGGAGGAAGGCCGAACCCAGATGGGCAGCGAGTCGGTACTGACTGACCCTAGGAATGTCATGCTTGGCTGGCTCCTCCAGACCACTCTTGACCATGAACCAGCCGAGCAGACCCTGATTGACAGAAGCATGAGAGAGAGAGTGATAAAAACATATATCCCATTTTCTAGATATCCCTCAGTGACCATCAATGTATCAGTAACTTGACCTATCTATTAAACACTGGTGCAGTTTTGATTACAGAAACTCTTATCATCAGGAACTGTCATAAATGTGTATTAATTCACTGATTGTACAGCAAAATAAAGATTCAAAGTCAAGTAGGCATCATGACATGAGTAAAACAAGTTTGATAAGACCAAAAGAATGCAGACTTTAAGTGCGGGAAACAGAAATGAAACAAATCATTCTATAGATTAATATGATTATTTGCAAAATGATACAAATCATCACATGAAACGCTTGACATTTTGTTGAACACTTGCAGGGCTTTAACACTTGGAAGGTTTACATAATTACCGGTAAATGATTTTCTGGTTTGTGAAAGGTGACATACATGGTGTCATTAAAAAAAAACAGTTACTCTCTCCCTGTTACCTGGAAGACAAGGAGACCACCATAGATTGCTAGTCTTGGTTTCAGCGGTTTGCTGATCCAGCCCTTGCTCCAGAAGAAGGCAGCTGGAATGAAGAATGCCAGTCCTATGGCCCGTCCCCACATCCGATGGCTGTACTCCATCCAAAAGATGAACTTGAACTGCTCCAGGCTGATATTCGCATGGACACTGAAACACAATCACAGCATTAATGAGGAAAATAGTTATGCCTTGTGTTAAGTGGGAGCTGGCTGACAAAGGTAAATACAGCAATCTGTACTTATTGCCTGTGACCTACTTTTGGCAGAAAAGGAAAATCAGTGACATGCCAATTTGCAGACAGTTCAAAGTGACATTGAAATAGTTAATTTCATACGACACCATACTTCTTATCACTTGGAGACATCTTGCTTCATCTTAAAAAAAAAAAAAAAAAAAAAAATCAAGATTCACATTTTATCATAAGTCTGAAACCCGGGGGTAAATTTGGGGGAGTAAAAAGAGAAGTGTGAGAACAATATAATGTTTATTCCTGGTGTTCATTCTCTTTGCTCAAGCTTACTTCACCAATTCAGGGCACGAATAAATTGTTAGTTATTCACATTTGCTCTACTACAGTACATTAAAGTATGAACAGTAACATCTATATTTCTTCATAACTAGATGTAACATCTTGTTGAAGTCAGGGACTGGATACAACAATGGCTACACGGTCACTTGTTTGAATCAGGAAGGCGGGTACGGCTATCACAATCATGCAGATTGATTGATATGATTGTATCGATCACTCATCAAAAGAAAAACTCACTACTTGTACTCTGGAAACTGCTTGTATCTATCAAACTCTGCCTGCCATTCTTCCTGGGTGGTTGGGGGCCGCATCCCTTTAATCAGATGCCAGTTGGTCATCGATAGTCCAGATTCCGTCAACCTTCAAGGAATGAGCACATTAGTAGCATATGACTAATTTGCACGTATGTTTTAATCCCCACTGTGATCATTGTTTGTGCATCCAGTAATACGCAGTGACAATGCAGGTGGAAGCTCTTTTTTTTTGCCCACAAAGTGACGGCATAAATATTCTTGCAGTAACTAACTTATATTCAGACTAATCAAAATGCACAACAGTGCCTCCGAGTATCTAAGCTTTACACATTTATGGGAACCATTTTACATCATGAGGTGACTTCAAATTGGCTCATGATGTAGCACTTTATGAATGCAAGAAAAGACATGCATACTGTCCATGACAGCAAAGTCCAAATCAATCAACAAATCATGTTTTGATTCATACGAAATGCCATGAAACAAATCTGTTGAAGTTGTGCTGCTGCTGGAAAAAACAGTTCAGAAAAGATTTTGCAGTACAGAATTAAGCAAGTGTGCATTTTTCCAAATATTATCCTAATATAATTCAATTGTTAGGTCATAAGTTTAATCACAGTTCAAATAACATCATTAAAACTCATTTTGTTATCTCTTCTCCTCATGATAAGATGATTTTTTTTTTTTTTTGGGGGGGGGGGGGATGAATTTCTCTAAGTCTATCAGATTTGCGTCTCCCGACAGTCCAAACATATCTCACTCTGAAATTCTGCATCACTCTAAAATCATAGAAAACAGAAATATGTTGATTTCCTGATTTCATAAAAGTTAGACCCTATAGAATTTACACCAAAGGTGCAGGTCAAGCTGCGATTAGCTCCTGACTGGAAATGTGGAGCTTGGCCACTAAATTTGTTTGTCTGCTCTTTTTTTTTTTTTTTTTTTTTTTTGCTTTTGCATCTGCATTTGCATTTGCACTCAAAAAAATTGGGATGTTTCCAAATTTGACTTTCCCTGTTTTATTCAGGCAGTGCAGTGTTTGCTCAGTATGACAAAGCCTGTTAATTCATTCAATTCTCTGTTTTTTTTAATGGAGCACTCCTTACGATGGAATCAAACAATCAAAATCTAGCAAGGCAGGAAACTGGGGAAAGTTTAAAAATATCCCATCTGAAACCAACCAAGGATATGGTAGTAAGATTAATGGATGAACCTCACATTCCCTTCAGACTCATTAGAGCATGTTGCATTCGTCATACAAGAAAAGAGCTTGAATTTTCTAAACAATGCTTATCATGCAGAAATAATTGTGACACAAGAAGTGTTATTCAGACTCACCTTGTGACGCCTCCAAGCACTACTGTTCCTGCAATCATTCCACAACATGTCAGCAGCCAGCCACCAACTATCTTTTCAGCTCGTGGAGAGATGGTGTTAACTGCTGTGGTAGCAATAGTGGTCTGCACTCTGCCTTGCTGAACTACATGCCGAATCTAGATGGAAGAAGAGAGCGTGCATAACAACTTCACTAAAAACATGTCTTTTTATATGAAATATCAGGTGTCTCTCACTATTTTTTTGAAGTTTAATAGATAATAGAGGAAAAGAAGAATCAAACTTACTATGACCACTGGAAATGAATGATTGAAATAAGAGTCTTCCCGTTCTTTGCAACTAGAGCTAAAGTTTGAACAATGGGTACACTTCGTAGGTATAGGGATAGATACTCTCAGGGGTCTCAACAGGCTTTACCCTTCATGCTACTGCATAAACACATTCTCTTTACCAACCTTCGGTTTCAGAAGCTGACCAAGACTCCGTTGAGTCACAGACAGACTACCAAAGCGGCTGCCTGCTACCTGGTTGTGATGGAAGCAACGAGTGCATGAATTCATCTGGATGTTACTCCATGCCTATAAAGAGAGAGAGAAAAAAAAAATTAGACTGCTCCATTTATTGACATCTAGTGTGAATTATGTACTGGATATTCCCCTTATAGCTTCAATTATACTATGGAGACATACATTGTAGCACCTTCACCTCCTCCCTCCTCATAAGTACAATGGCTAAAAAGTAAAGTGCCTTGAGTAAATCTGTCATTTGTCATGTCTACTATGAACATGATGAATGGACTTGTGATTATTTGCATAATGATGTGGACAATGGTGGACAAGGAGTGATGATTTGAGATACGATACGACATCAAGATTGTGCGTGTGGAGAGGAAAGAGTAAATTAGCAATATTGGCACTGTTTTTACTGTTGTATCATTTCTTAACTCGCTAAATTTCTGTCTCCCATTGTTTTCTACTTTTCTCTTCCCTACTAAAACAAGTAATTCAATGCTCTCATAAATAATAATAATAATGATAATAATAATAGTAACAAGGAAAAGTAGAAATTACGCGGTGCGTAATATATGTCCCCGCCGGAAGTAGCATTTAGTAGCAAAATGTACAATACAGGTAAAAATCAAGGTCAAAGGTCAAAGAAGTCAAAGGTCAAAATTCTGTGTACAAGTTTTGAAGCCCTCACCTAGTGCCATCACATAAAGGAAACGGAATCGAAATCGGGTTAGAAATGGCGAAGGAGTAGCATTTTGTAGCCAATGTACAATATAGGTCAAAAATCAAGGTCAGAGGTCAAAGAAGTCAAAGGTCAAAATTCTGTGTAAAAGTTTTGAAGCCCTCACCTAGTGCAATCACATAAAGCAAACGGAAGTGAAATCGGGTTAGAAATGGCGAAGGAGTAGCATTTTGTAGCAAAATGAACAATACAGGTCAAAAATCAAGGTCAAAGGTCAAAGAAGTCAAAGGTCAAAATTCTGTGTACAAGTTTTGAAGCCCTCACCTAGTGCCATCACATAAAGCAAACGGAATCGAAATCGGGTTAGAAATGGCGAAGGAGTAGCATTTTGTAGCAAAATGTACAATACAGGTCAAAAATCAAGGTCAAAGGTCAAAGAAGTCAAAGGTCAAAATTCTGTGTACAAGTTTTGAAGCCCTCACCTAGTGCCATCACATAAAGCAAACGGAATCGAAATCGGGTTAGAAATGGCGAAGGAGTAGCATTTTGTAGCAAAATGTACAATATAGGTCAAAGGTCAAGGTCAAAGGTCACGACTGAAATTCTGTGTAGAAGTTTCAAAGCTCCCATGTAGTGCTATCATATAAAGCAAACAGAATTGGCTCATAAATGACAGAGAAGTAGCAAATTGAAGATTTTGATCACACACGGACGCACACACGGACGGACACACGGACGGACGGACGGACACACGGACACACGGACACACACACGTACGGAGCCCGTTTCATAGTCCCCTGCTCAAACTCATTCGGCGGGGACAATAATAATAATAATAATAATAATAATAATAATGATAATAATAATAGATTAATACATGTCATTACATTTGTAATGCGCTTAATACAATGTTTCTAAGCACAAAATGCCAAAGGGAAAAGACTAAGGGAATAAAGAAAAATGAGATAACAGACAAGTACCATGTAATAATAATAATAATATGACATAAAATTTTACATCAGTGTGCTTAAGTAAATCATGCCATAAAGACATACAATAACTAGGTTACATACAGTAGGGTTACGTTCATTACATGGGGTTACCATACTTGCCAACATTAGGGAGCTTTAGATTTTGACGCGCGGACGTTTGAGCTGACGCTTGCACTGGACGTTCTCCTCTCCCTGCGTCGTGTGGAAAAGTAGCTTTAGATTACGCTGGGACGCAACGTATAAAAAATAAAATCGCGCCCCCATATGATCAGTGCATGAAGAAGCTCTCTACGTTGCAAACTGTGCGGACGTGAAAATAGCTCAGTACGCGTAGTGAAAAACTCGGGCGACGCAAGCTAAAAATAGATTGACTTTACGCGCGCTACTGCGCACGCTCAGAACATGTTTTTTTTCCTTTGAACGTCCGCGCGTCTAAAATCTAAAGCTCCCTATTTTCATTTGAGAAAGCGGTAGAATCCAGGATGCCTATGCTAGCAGCGCTAGCTTGAATGCTAAAGAAATCTTTCAAAAGCGGTAGTCTACCGCCAAATGCGGTAGAGTTGGCAAGTGCAAGTATGGGTTACATTGCGTTGAATTAATTTACCTCTCATTCTTTCTTGATTTCATGGAATTACAATCATGTCATTCATGACAATGTAGGCCTAGGGCTGGGCTATGTTATGTCGTATTCTATGAATGACAAATCCTACTAACTAGACCAGTACTTTATACTGCATCCTGCATGTTAAGGTTGAACTTGAACTTTAAGTGTGAACTACAACTTTACAAGACATTTAAATCAAAGCTCTCATCATCTCTTGGCTTGCAACCACCATGGTTAGCCTAGCTATGTCCACTAGCACTGCACCGACGTCCACGACCTCACGAGGCAGACAGGGAAGAGCCATAGGCACAGAGTCAGAGCTCAGACTCAGAGGGATAGGCATGATTGATAATGATAGGGAGGGAGGCAAGGGCAAGGCTTGAAAACTAACCCACAGACAGTTGCAGTTGGGCCCACTCACCGTTTTAGCTCCGTGACCTCCTCTTTCCAGCAGAAGATTCACAGATGCTCTAAGAGAACCGCCCCTTGAAAGAAACATTCTGGATCACCCTCTATAGATCTGATGTGACCATCGACAATAAAACTCTAAGCCTCAGGTAGCCTTTACACCTTACGGCACTGTAATGTAAAGACAACAATGGTGTAGGCTTACAGGGACAGCTCCAGTAACACAGTCAGTTTTTTGTTGATTATGCAATGCGAAACATGCTCTTACAAAATTGACGCTATGGATCACCAGTTGCGAAAAAACTTTTAATTTGTTTGCAAAATATAAATTTCTTTTTAGAGTCTATCAGTTTCTAAATTACAAATCAAATCAGCCCTTGAATTTAAAAGTATAGATAATGTCCTCCTGATAATATGTTTTTGTGATTTATAGTTTGATTTGTTTTTATTCATCAAATGACAAAAAATAAATTAAGCATCTTGTAAAAACACGGTAAGCGTTTTATAGGAGCTGCTGATCGCATCCATCCGCTAGCTGGCGCTAGTCAAGATGGCGAGACCCAGGGTAAGTCAACACGTGCAGCTTGAGCAGGTGGAATTTGTATTTGCAGATCTGCCATGCAGGATCGTTTAATGTTATCACACTCAAAATACGAATAAATGTTACAGGAACGTATATCAAATAGTATGACATAAATTAAAGCAAAAAGACATTAGTTTGGCCGTGGAAGATAACTGCAAAGGTCCTTTCAGTGCAGCGGTGCGGTGGGTGGCGAGCTAGCCGGCCGGTCCCGGCCGCGGGAAGGGAGGCTAGATGGTACTACTGTACCAAGTAGCGCGAGGTTAGTTGTGGTGCTAGCCCTAGCGGCTAGCCCGACCGACCATCCAGACGCCGCGACACTTGTGTACAGCGATAGGGCTGTGTTTTATAGTTAGTGTGGTGCGAGAGAAGCGCCTCGTATCTTTAGCAACTTCAAATTTTAGATGGAATTCATGGCAAGATTGTTACAGAATATGTTGAAAGTAGTTTGATTCTGCCGTGACATTCCATACTTCTGATCCTCTCTCAGTCTCTACATAGGCAATTTCATTAAAAGTTTACTGCAGTCGCCAAAAAGCAGACATGGAATTTAACATGAAATAGGAGGATTCTAGTATTATAATTTTACTATTTTACATTTTGTCTAGTCTAGAGATATATAGGTATGTAGGCCGTGGCGTGGCCATGCGCCATACTCCCTACATATCTACACTAGCCTGACCACCTGTGTGTAGCAACAGGGCCATGCGGTGTATAGTTAAATTTATTGTGCAACATGTAACATAACACTGCACTAGCAAGACTCCTAATCTCCTAGGACTACGAGTAGTTTTGAGATCTATTTTCCTTGGGGGATGCAGGCATAAAAGCTTTGTTGGATTGTTGGATTGTTTGTGTCATTTCACTCGTATGCAGTTTTTAAATTCTAGGCCTTGCACATTACATCTGTTTATTGTTTACCCATATAGCATTCACACAGCTCAAGCTTCATTGTTACTCAGAAACTTATACGGATACACCAGCTTTGTATTTTATTTTCTTTATTTTTATTCTTGACACATGGATATATGGTGTGTTTTTGTAGTTGTCATCATGATAATACTAAATATCTCTGGAGGACTTGTACTAGATGTGTAAATGTGAGGCCGAATTTAGACTGTCACTTACATTTGGAATTCCTTTCAAGTAGCTTAAGATGATGCCATCTCCATTTTGTCTTTTGCCCATTCATCACAATCAAGGCAAAATTTGCTGCTGGGAAGGGGAAGCGACTCAGCAACATCAAGAGAGCCAACATCGGCACCAACAAGAGACTGAAGGAGAGAAAAAGTCAGATCAAGTCATCCATTGCAACAAAGGTGAAGGCTGGAGGATTTAGCAGGAATGAAAAGCAAAACAGCAAACCCAAAAAGGCAATGTTTGCCTTTGCTGCAGCTCAAAAAGCCGGCTACTTCCAAAACAAGAGGTAAGAATCTGAGCTTCAATTTTTGAGTACTGGTGTTGAAAAGTTAGTCATCACCTCACCATTTGTCGTTGTTATTGTTGTTGTTTTGTATCCCTGATTCCTGTGTCTTTGGCAGCATCTCACACCAATTATTTACAATGCTTTATACCTCACAAATGTTACTTTAAGTGGGCTTAAATCTTTCATTCTTATCACTCATTCTTTCATATGTCTATATTTGCACATGACATGCATTTCTATGATACTGTGCTCCTCTTTGAATCCTGACAATACAGAATTAATTATCAACAAAGGACCCCAGAGGAGGATGAGGAAGAGGACGAGGAGGTCAAAGGGCATGAGGAGGAAGAGGAGAGTGTGATTGATGAGGATATGGAAGAGGAGGATCTGGAGTATATTAAGTCCATGGCAGGCAGCTCGGGATTTCTTGCCAATTTGGAAGAGAGGTATTGAAATTGTTGTTAACACTTTGATCACTATTGGCATCATTTGAATTCACTATCAATTTGTAGTTTATACAATGATATCCTCCCTTTTTGAATACCATTACTCAACAATAACATGGTATGACATGTGAATTGTTGAAATAATTGATGGTCACAATCAGTTGAGAAGTAATTTTGAGGATGAATATTCATAAAGTTACTCCTGAAGATACAAATAGGTTGCACTGATTAATGATAAATAAATGCTTCGTAGGAAGGTATTCAGTGAAGATACATACTTTAATATGTGTGTAACCATGTTCTACATACAGTGGAGTTTGTTCTAACTTTAGACTTGTCCCAGATATAAGAAGGTTTATAAAATGTCATAACCACTACTGGTTGACAAAAGTCTGGATACCCTTGATTAATTAATACTTTTTACATGAGAAATGTAGAGTAGTGGCCAGAATGTTTCAGTTGAATATGTTATAGATTATTCAGTGCATGTGTACTAGAAGTCCAGGTTTTCAATCTTGCTTGTGCAAGCTATTTTATCCATAAAACCCTCTCTACCCAGGCATATACCAACAAACAGATATATACCGTACCCAACTAGGCAGAATGTGAATGTTACTGATGACTAGCAGTATGATATAATAGTGCCATGAGCTTCAGTTCTATGGAGTGAAAATGAAATTTTATGAAAGAAAGATTGTATGCAGTAACATAGTTTGTATCCAAACTGTAGCACGAATGACCCAACCAAATCTCGGAAGGCCAAGAAGCATGAGAAGGAGAACAAGCTGGCATCGTTTGAAGAGCGACCCCGCCTCGCTCCATCTCACACTGGCCAGCAATCAGCATCAAACATGAAGGCTCTGCTCCCCATCAAACATGCCGGGGGCTTAGAGTACCGGTGGATCCAACAGGAGGAGGAGAAAGAGGAGGAGGCAGAGGATCCTGAGCAGAAGACGGAATTGGATGAGGACAAGATTGGTGAGAGTGGTTGAACTGGAAATCCCTGTCAACCTCTACACTCATTGTATGCTTCTCTCTCTTTTCTCTCTCCTTTCTATCTCTTTCTCTCTCTTTCTTTCCTTCTCTATTCTCTATCTATCTATCTATCTATCTATCCATCTATCTATCTGTCTATTTACAGTGCACTCCCGTTATAACGAACACGGTTACAACGAAATTCCGGTTACAACGAAATAAAATTTAGGGCTGCAACATAATCAACTCTATGTATTTTTATTGTTTATTCATTCGGTTATAACGAAATTTCGTTATTACGAAAGAAAACTGCCGGTCCCGAGGACTTCGTTATAACGGGAGTCCACTGTATCTTTCTTTCCCTCTATCTATCTATCTATCTATCTATCTGTCTATCTATCTATCTATCTATCTATTGATCTATCTCACATTCTCTGGTTATTTTCACGTTTGTGAAACAGAGAATGAATTCCTCTGCTGGGTATACAGTGGACTCCCATTATAACGAAGTCCTCGGGACTGGCAGTTTTCTTTCATTATATCAAAATTTTGTTATAACAGAACAAATAAACAATAAAAATACATAGAGTGAATCATGTTGCGGCCTGAATTTTATACTTCGTTATGACTGTGTTCGCTATGACGGGAGTGCACTGTAATGTGTAAGTACAAGATATTGAGTTCAGAAGTCTAAATTTTGTTATTCTGTCAGATGGGTAACATCTTTGTTGTGTCATTTTTATTGAGTTTGGTGGAAGTGTTGTTTGAAATTCATTTCACTTATATTAACTTCCAAACAGATCAAGAACCTGCACTGCAAGCCATCAGCACCATACAACTCTTTGCTCAGCGGCAGGAGAAAATTGTGCAGAAGAAGCAGAGAATAGCGATGCTTGCCAGCTCGGTGGTGGAAGACCCTGAGAAAAATGTGAGTATACTCTTTAACTCCTTTCCTTTGTTTCACTTGTGCCTTGGAGTAGAACTGACCATCAAAAGAAGTTAATTTGTGATGAATAGTTATGTGTCCAGAGATACAACTTTGGAAAACTGGTAATATACCATGTGAAAGGGAATGATGATGTGATACAGTGCACTCCTGTTATAACAAACATGGTTATAATGAAATTGCGGTTGAAACAACAAAATGAAAATCCAGGTTGCAAAATCATCAGCTTTATGTTTTTTATTGTTTATTTGTTTGGTTATAATGAAATTTCGATAAAACGAAAGAAAACTGCCAGTCCAGAGGACTTCGTTATAACGGAAGTCCACTGTAATAGGTCATTTTTTTTTCTGTCATTGATCAAGTTTACACAGATTCTCACCAATTTGCATTAATAATTCCTTCAAAGGATAAATTCT
Organism: Diadema antillarum; assembly: GCF_040938485.1. Taxonomy (NCBI): domain Eukaryota; kingdom Metazoa; phylum Echinodermata; class Echinoidea; order Diadematoida; family Diadematidae; genus Diadema; species Diadema antillarum. Next base: position 1,551,255 of record NW_027271100.1, read on the forward strand.
TCTTAGATAATAAACCTTAGTGCAATGACAGGAAAGTGTCATAAAGTGCTGTATTCTAATTGGCTCATATTTTGCAGCCTTTGAATGCAACTTGACTTGGTGTTTCTAATGCAGGATTCATATAACTTGGTGTTGATATGACATTTTTAGTGTATATACTTTGTAGACCAGGCATGAGATTTCTCCGCGGATCCGCGGATTTCCGCGGATTTTGAAATTCTGGGGAGAAAATACACAGTCGGGAAAATTTCCGTGATTTTCCTCTTTTTCTTTCTTTCTTTTTTTTTTTTTTGCAGCCACCATATCTCGCCGTGTGTGAATGGTGATGAGTGCATTTTGTCAGCGGGCAGCTGTGCGATGTTGCATGTTTCATGCATGAAATGGATGTGAAACGTGCGTGTCGATCAACTTGTAGCTACTATACTTAGTGTAGCTTGCAGTGTGGTGTGATATGATGCACACGTGTGTGAGGCTGTAACTGCAATTACATGTACGTGTATCATTACTATCAAGGAGCTTCGGCATGCATGCTGCCGCAGCATTCAGCGCGATGCGTTGACCGAAAGATCGGTCTGTATCTGTCCGTCGGGCGGGGAATGTTCCGCGGAGACTGCGTCTGGCTTCACGGATCTCCTCCGTATACGGAGGACAGCGTTATGGCAAAATATAAAAGAGTCCTCCGGACAGACCGATCTTTCTGTCTACGCGATGCGTAGACCTCCTTAGGGATCCGTGAAGCCAGACGCAGTCTCCGCGGAACATTCCCCGACGGACAGATACAGACCGATCTTTCGGTCAACGCCGCGATGCGCTGCTTTTGTATAGCGCTGATTACGTTGGCGTGACCTAACGTTACATTTCGTCATTTGTCATCGTGATTTTGTGGACCGGTGAGAATATTTCTTTCTTAGACCCTCGATAAGGATGAGCCTCGTGTAGCGGATATTGACACAGATGTCTCCAATACAGTAAGTTCAAGTGGCAGTGGTTGGAATATGAAGTTGATCTCCCAGAACCAGTTTCGTCTTCTAACCACATTAGGCCAGCGAGTCAATCGACTTCCTCGGGACCTGGAACTTGTGATACATCATCCGCCGCAAGGATTCGCTTTACATTCTGGACTTCATCCAACAATACTTCATTTGCTTGGTCTAACGTTACATTAGCTGTTTATGGACTTAACCGGGTCAACAAATTTTTGTACCTCCTGTAAGGTATTATAGGCAGTCTAAGTTAGCTGTTGCATGGACGTAGAGACGGTCAACAGTGCTGAGCTGCATGTATGATTTATTTTCAGCTGTCTTACATACATGATTCTCTACTAGACTACATGGACCAAGTACAAGATCAGCAATACTTTGCCTGGTCTGCGCACTGTAAACTGTTAATGGACTAAGGTAAAGACAGCCAACAATGGCAATGCTAAGCTGTGATTTATTATTTTTTTTGTACCCGTATGAACTGAATCCAGCAAGACGTCACCTGGGTGTACATACTGTGATTTATTATGGCCTCACATTTGAGTAGGTCCTAGGTATTCAACAGTTAAGCATACTATTCCTTCCTTTAGATTTTGCAAGTGTCATTCATGAGTTCAATTATCACAATGTTTCTCTGTAAAATGTACCTCATAACAATAGTAAATTTCAGTTGTAAAATGCATTAAAATGAGTTTTTTCATACCTTGAATTTCAAAAAGTCCTCACCGTGGGAGGGGGGATACCCCCCTCCCACACCTTCCCCCCGCTCGGTCGCTACGCTCCCTCGCAAACTCTCTCCTCTTTTTTCAACTTTTCTCTGTCTCATGCCTGGTAGACAGAATTTGCACCTTTGTGTCACTTGATCATTGTGTATATACTGTGTAATTTGTAATAGTATCTTTTTTTGTCCCCGCCGAACGAGTTCGAGCAGGGGACTATGAAACGGGCTCCGTACGTGTGTGTGTCTGTCCGTCCGTCCGTCCGTCCGTCTGTGTGTCCGTGTGTGATCAAAATGTTCAATTTGCTACTTCTCTGTCATTTATGAGCCAATTTTGATTATGTTTGCTTTATATGATAGCACTACATGGAAGCTTTCAAACTGCTACACAGAATTTCAGTTGTGACCTTTGACCTTGACCTTTGACCTATATTGTACATTTGCTTCAAAATGCTACTCCTTCGCCATTTCTAACCCGATTTTGATTCTGTTTGCTTTATATGATAGCACTACATGGGAGCTTTGAAACTTGTATACAGAATTTCAGTTGTGACCTTTGACCTTGACCTTTGACCTATATTGTACATTTTGCTTCAAAATGCTACTCCTTCGCCATTTCTAACCCGATTTTGATTCCGTTTGCTTTATGTGATGGCACTAGGTGAGGGCTTCAAAACTTCTACACAGAATTTTGACCTTTGACTTCTTTGACCTTTGACCTTGATTTTTGACCTATATTGTACATTGGCTACAAAATGCTACTCCTTCGCCATTTCTAACCCGATTTCGATTCCGTTTGCTTTATGTGATGGCACTAGGTGAGGGCTTCAAAACTTCTACACAGAATTTTGACCTTTGACTTCTTTGACCTTTGACCTTGATTTTTGACCTATATTGTACATTTTGCTACAAAATGCTACTCCTTCGCCATTTGTAACCCGATTTCAATTCCGTTTGCTTTAAGTGATGGCACTAGGTGAGGGCTTCAAAACTTCTACACAGAATTTTGACCTTTGACTTCTTTGACCTTTGACCTTGATCTTTTTACCTATATTGTACATTTTGCTACAAAATGCTACTTCCGGCAGGGACATATATTACGCAGCGCGTAATTTCTACTTTTCCTTGTTCCTGTTTGTAAATCTAGTGATTGTTCATATACAAATACTTCAAGTAAGCAATATTCAGGACTGTAGATGACACTGAATACAACAGTGACATCATAACCAGGACCTGGAATTACACAACCTTCTTCAAAGATCCTTTGATATCCTGTTCCTTTCACTCTCTCAGGTGAACAGACTGAAGGACCTCCGAGCCATGCTGGATGTCCAAGAGCCGGACATTGTAGTGACCACACGGAAGCTGGTGATGCTGTCTCTGGTGGAGGTGTTCAAGGACGTCACACCGGGCTATAGGGTCAGGGAGTGGGGAGAGAAAGCCAAAACCACCCAGGTAAATCATGCATCAGTCGTATTGATGATAAGCTGCAAGCTTCTTTGTATGTCACCATATAAATGGAAGGGATATGCCACATACTGCTTGTTCAGTGGTGAATATTCTTGGAAGAGAAGATATATATAGATATCTCCCAGCATTCTTTCTTTTTAAGAGGATCGGGGGGGGGGGGGGGGGGACGGGGGGGGGGGGGGGGATGCCCAACAACAGTAGAAAGAGAGGTGAAATCATTTTGTTACGGAAATCTTTTTGGAGATATTTTTATGTCTGGGTTAATCAAGTAGAGTGAAAGACCCAAGAAGATGGTAATATATTTATTACAGTTAGCAATAAGAGATGAGATAGTACCAAACAGATTTTCTTTTTCTTTTTTGGCAATTTGATTAGATTTTCTGCAAAAGATAATTTTCTAAAATCTATCAAATCAAATTTCCCCATAAAGGTAACCACCTGTATAGAGATAAAATTGCACATCATATAATTCCATTTTTACTCAACTAGTCAATCAGAAATTTTTTTCAGTCTAAATAAGTATAAAGTATCATATACAGTATCATCATGTTTTGTGCTATCATTTAAGATCCAAAGCATACCAGTGCATTTTATCTTGTATTATGTTGATTTGTATTCTTCCAGCTCAGCAAAGAAGCAAAACTCAGGAGAGATTTTGAGGAAGGTTTGCTAAAAAACTACAAGTTTTTCCTGGAATTCTTGGAAAGGACAATTACAGGTATGAAGTGATGTTTATGAAAATGTTGGTATGCCTTGCGGGAGACACTAGAATGTTTTACCTTTAGCTCTTTCTTCATTCAAAGACATGATGTGCCTGGCTGACACGAATCTCTGACGTTTTAGTGACCTCGGATTAACAGAAAGGAAATGTCATTTTTTATATCCCTAAAGAAGTTTAAAATAAATCACTTCAATTGGCCTTTTATGTTGATAGGCTTGTTGATATTGCTTAGATATTACTAGGCTTTTTCATTGCTCATAAGTAGTACTCATTTCTAGGAGAGCAAATTATTAACTATTAAATTAATTGAACAAAATTAGAAAGTATTTGGACAGTAAGAATGTGAGAGTAGTAATGCATAAAGCCATATGATGATACTTTTGAACGCTGTTTGCTGCATTAGTGTTGAAGGAGTAATCTAGAAGGTTAAGAAGGGAATCATAGGGGTTACCAGTAAGAGTCATGGTCTGTACATTTCATTTCAAATCAATTTATCATCCGCAGAGGTTCACAAGACCAAGAAGCAGTTGAAGAAAGACAGTGAAAAGGAGGCGGCAAGGGCAAAGCCGAGGCTGCTCCTCCCAGAGGCGGCCAAGCTCAGTCTGGCGGAGGTGGCTACGCGATGTCTCTGCACCTTACTCAACGCACTGCCTCACTTCAACTACAGGACCAACATCATCTCAGTGGTGGCCAGTAGGATGACCAGCAAACATGAGAAGGTGATGTATGGGGTTGTCATGGTAACAAGGCTTATAATGAGTTTGATTTGATTTGATTTGATTTGATTTATTCACAAAATACATATACACACGTATATAATACATACTAACAAATGGTTTGTACATGGAATAATCATTTCTGTATACATTTATGAGTTGACCGTCATAAGTTATTCAATCAATCTCTTCATGTTGTGTCAATGTTTTGACAGATCTCCACGGAGTGCTGCCAAACCATGAAGAAGCTGTTCAAGGGAGACTCCACTGGGGAGGCATCCCTGGATGCTGTCCGCTACATCAGCCGCATTGCCAGAAACCATGGTTACCAGATATCACCAGAGGTAAGCACATATTTTGATGTTTAACAAAAAAGCCACAGTTGGTTTCATTTACTGCACCCTTTCATGTAACTGATGGAGAGTTTCTAAAAAGGTGTCTGCAATTGCAGAAAACTTGAAAATTTATTGAAGTTTGAAAGTATGTTTCCAACCCTGAAAAAAATTTGGGAAAACACAGAAATTACCAGAAAGTCATAGGGGGTCATAAAGATGATTTTATCAGAAAACTATTCAGGGTTAAGTGTGTAACAGGTGGTCTGACAGGCAAAGTACATTTTGCTGGAGGATGGCAGAGGATTCTACTGATGATTTCACCATGCAAATTACACCAACAACAACAGAAGTTGTCAGACCGACTATAATGAGTTTAGTGCTATTAGTTGAGTCTATTTTAGACACTTAGCTATAAACATTGTGAGTACATTTGATACCCTCAATGACATCTGCTTGGAGCTTCTATACTTTACCATCACTGGATGTTGGACAACAAAGACTTTATTTGAGAGTTTGCATGATGCTGTAAATGAAAAAGGGAGGGTTTTACCGCAAACTTATCTTCTTCAAAGACTTTATTTCCACATGTGTTTTATCTCTTTGTTGTGGCTTTGCAGGTCTTGAAGACTTTCCTGTCACTGAGAATCAAGGAGGTGAAGACGGGGAACACCGCCGAGGAGAACCGAAAGAAGATGTTGGAGGAGAGGAAGGAGAAATTCAAACGTCTCTCCCGCTCCCAAAAGAGGGTGAGTGGGCTGGCTAGTTCTGTGGCTTTGATTGTGTGCCCACAGGTTTAATATTCTTTACAGATATGCTTACATAGGCAGACAGTTACTTCATCTGTTGATTGTGGTCTGATGTTATTTCCTACATTGAGAGCCATCAGTAGTAATATTGTAAGGACAAGTTGATTTTGCTATAACACAATTCCCATAGACACCTGCCCGACAATACTCGGGACCAGTCTTTAGCAGGGTTATGACAGGCTTCTGGATTAAGCTCTTTACTCTTCAGTATTAATAGCAGGTTACTAGTTTGTGCTTTACACGGTGTCAGTGGTAATTTTGAAAGGGCAGTACAAGTGTATGATTAGACGCTCTGTATTGCTAACACAGATACAATTGTGAGTGTGTTGCATATGGGAAGATTCAGATGTCACAAATAGTCATTTTTGTTATTTCCTGAGGAATAGCAGCTATAATGAAAAAGTTGTATCTACTTTGAGTGCTGTTTAGGAGATTCATAGGTTGTTGCAGGCAGTGACATTCTGACAACATTAAAATCACCATTGCTATGTCATTTCGGTTTGACGTATCTGTAATGTTACTGGTCAGAGCACTATACAAGTAATTTTGCATTGAACTTTGCTTACACTTAGTCAAGGTATACAAGGTGAAATTGGCAGTGTGTAAAGTGTCTTGCTGTGTTTCTCCGACAGTATCACAAGAGACTGGAGAAGCTGAACAAGGAACTGCAGGCCACAGAAGCACAGGAAAACAAGAATAAGAAGCTGAAATTGGTGAGCATTTTAATAATGTTTGCTCTCTCTTTTTTTTGCGTGTCATATGTTTGGTCATGAAATTTCATGTCATGAAATAAGATTGTGATGACCAAAATATTAATTTTTTGAAGCTTTATGTTTTGCATTGTCTGCGCCTTGAAATGGTTGCAGATGTCTTCTAAACAATATCCTTAATTAGCCCCATTTAATATATCATATTCTATGTTATGTAGAGCTGCCATGAATTAGCAGCATATGTACTTACCACAGTACACACTGAACTGCTCACAACTTTGCCCTGCAGTTATCGATGTGACAGGAATCAATGTGACTTGCAGTAACTATAATAAATGCTTTGTAAAACATGCCCCAGAGCACGCAAATTACACTATTGTCTTTATGCTTTCTTTACACTACCTCAGCACACAGAGATTGTCCAGATCGTCTTTGCCACGTACTTCCGCATCCTGAAGCGTGCCAGCCATTCTGTGATGCTGCCCTCAGTGCTGGAAGGACTGGCAAAGTTTGCGCACCTCATTAATGTGGAATTCTTTGATGACCTCATACACGTACTCCACAACCTTGTGGAGAAAGGGGTGAGGACATTTCTAAGATGTCTTTGTTGAAAGAAACGTTGAATATACAATAGAAATGAAAAGGTCTGATGTATTAGTAAACCAGAAACATATTTCAGTGCAATAAGAAATACTTGAGTCTGTAGGCTAGGTGATCATGCTATTACTACTTCGTCTACAACTGCTGCTGCTAAAAATTTATGTTATAGCTCCAAAGGTTAGTTCTCCTTTGGTTCTTAAAGAATGTTCAACTTGAATCATATGCGGGTTGTTGGAAACATCACTTCTAGCTCACCACTAACTTTTGCAAAGTATGATGATACCATACAAGGATTCTGTGGACTTCTTTATACATGGAGCTGATATTCGTGGAAGCAGTTTAGTACTCTTGTGTGATAACATTGATAAATAAAGTGTATAAAAAGAAATAAAATTATGAAGTCAGACCTTTTTTCCATGAACACATTGTCACAAGCCTTAAAAATTCTCTGAATAATTTGGTGCTTCTATTAAAAAAGAAATGATGCCTTAGATGTTGCATTATTGCAAAATTGAAGACAATGTTTTCCTTACCCCTCATTTCCTGCTCCACCATAGGATCTGAAGTACAGGGAATCTCTACACTGCACCCTGACGGCTTTCCACATTCTGTCGGGGCAAGGGGAAGTCCTGAACATTGACCCCAGCAAATTCTATGCTCACCTGTACATCACGCTACCTCTGGTTCATGCAGGTAGGCTGCCGGATAACTGGGCTGAAACTTAACTCTCACAACACCTCATGTTTCTGTGTTCAGTATGGCTGATGGGTTAATATCTGAGAATATTGTAACTTGTGTAAAGGGACTAATTTTTCATTCATACATGGACCCCATGGAAGACCAGCTTAGGATAGCTGAATATGGCCTATCCAGCCATATTCTAAGATGGAAAATGAACAAACAAACATATGTACTTGAATATGGTACACATTATACAGAGTACAAACTCAGGATTTGACTGTATAAACCAATGAATGAAGCATTCTCAAGTCCTTGTCTATTTTCATAGCAGCTGTATGTAGAGGTGTCCTGTAAGTGCATGAGAAAAGATTTAAATTTATTGATACTTAAAGGCAGATGGATACATTCATTGCTGAGGAGAGTGTTCAATTCATTTTATGGTATTAGGATTTATTCTTAAAAGATAAAACTTTTTTCTATTTATCATGCACCGTGCATGAAACAAGAAGGTGAAGTTATCTCTATATACCACATAGAAACTGAAGTCAACATTTACTAAATGTAATTATATAAGCATATGATCGATTAAACGATGGCAAAAGAATGGCTTTTGGCAATTAGGAACCTCCACCTGCCTGGGTCATTATCCCCAAAGATCCATTATGTATGCCGGGTATCTGCATTCTCATGTTTGATTTATGTCCATTGCCAGGAGTGAGCAGCGAGGATGCAGGGTTGGTGTGTGAGTGTCTAGAGGTCATGATCAGCAAACGTCGCAAGCAGGTCACCGTCCAGCGTGTGCTAGGTTTCCTCAAGAGGCTGGCCACACTGGCCCTCCTGGGTCTTCCCAACGCTGCCATCGCTTACCTGGCTACTCTTAGGAACTTGATGAAGGTGAGTGGGATGAAGCATCTTATAGGGAGACTGTAGAGGATATTAGGGGGTTGGAATCATGTATGGATAGATAGATGATGTTTGTAGTGGAAGTGTGAAATGAACATTTAAGGTATTGCACAGGCTTTAGTAAACACAGACAGAAAGTTGGAATGTCATGAAATATCTTAAAGTTTCAAATATTTTCATGATGTAGGTTGCACTGACACAGGCAAATAGGATGATGTTAAGGCCCAGCGATGCCAACTGAAACTTGTGTGCAGTATTTTGTACCGTGTTTTCCAAAAATACTACAGGTTTCATGGAAAATAGTGTTTTTACCAAATTATATTGCCACACTTGTGTATGATAAATTTACTATTTGTCCTCCAACAATATGCGCTTTCAGCCATCAACATTCTGCAGTGCTGCTTATAAATTAGGCATCCCTGAAAGCCTCAAAACTCTGGCCGAATTTTTTTTTCACAAAAAAGAAATGTCACATTGATTTTTTTTAAAGTTAGCATCTAAAGGTCACCTTTGCTAAATCTTTACAACACAATAATATTGTAGTGTGGATATTATGTGCCAGAAATGTTAGAATGAAGGGCACAGGTTAACATTTTCCAGTACCGTTTTAGACAAGTTAATCCTCTGTTTTAGAGCCAAAAATATATTTCAAAAATTCCTCTTTTTGCAGTGGTACCCCAAGACGGATGTTCTCCTTGACAACGAGAGTATGGGGAGTGGGATGTTCTCCCCAGAGCTGGGAGACCCTGAACACTGCCACGCCCAAAACACTGCTCTCTGGGAGCTTCCTGTCCTTCAGGTATGTCAACATTGGAGAAAATTTTTAGTACAATATTTTAAGAAAATGTTGTTGACGCATAAAGGGTACCTGCTGCTTGTTCTTTTCTTGTTCTTTGAAAAACAAACTCTTCGTTGCTATGAATCCTTCTCAAGAAACAGGGTGTGTGCTAATTATACATTATGTCTCAGATATGAATGGTACTTTGCCATTCATTTACCACATTGAGTTGCAAAAAGCTATTCTCAGCCTCTTTCACTGTAAGTACATGTGTACTTGTCAATTTATTGATTAAACTGGTAATACTCGGTGTAAGTAGGATTTTATTTCATGTTTAAAATTAGTTGGTGTTATCTGAAACAATTCTGTGAAACGTTGCAATTCTTTAATCTACTGAAGTCACACCAAGTAAAACGTCTTTATAAAAGATATCTTAAAGTGAGTTTTTTCTTTGGTTTGACAACAGACCCACTATCATCCGACGGTGAGACAGTATGCCTCCTACCTCGCTAAAGGTTGTCCATCAAGCGGCACAGCTGTTCCAAGGACAGAGCTAGTGAGGATGTGAGTAAACACTGTGATTGTGTCATGTAGCTTTGTGCACTTTGGTATTTCTTGATGACGACATTTAGCCAACCCAAAGTTGTCTCCTTTGCAGAGTTCTGAGGTGAAGTCACTTCCGGAAATGAAATGCTGCCATGATAGTGGATGTCCTCTGGGCATTTCTTTTGTCAGGTATAGCTTTGAAGGACATCACCTTGGTGGCTGATTAATGTTGTTAATCTGTACATATGAGGTACATTGGGATGCTTCTATCTCAGCAATCACCCTGGGGCTTATAAGTCTCTAGAAAGTTGTTCCAGAGAGAGTGTTGTTGGGGGGGGGGGGGGGTGTACCTAATGGATAGGCTTAATATGCTAGGGGGAAGTTGCACCAAGAGTAAGACCTACAGGGCTGCAGATGGGTATTGACACATCTGGATTGTTATTTTTGTCTTATTTCAGGACCTTCATACTTTTGTTTTATTTAGTTTGAGTAGTATTGAGTGGCATTGTTAAAAGATTAAATCATGTGTCATCCAGTTTGAATTGTCTTTGTAAGTACATTCAACTCTGTATGAGTTGAAGTTGCAATGGATAAATATCATTTGACTTGAACATACTTTCTCCAGTCCTGAGGACTTCGACTCATAAAAAGTTGACTGCATGTCACCAATACTAGGGTCTGAAATGTTGTCAGTATTCAACATAGCTCATTCTGTGTCAAAACTGAACAGGGCACCCATGGAGATTGTCAAGTCTTACAACCCTTCCAGCATGAAGTTCAACCCTCCACTGCCTCCAAAACAACCAACCATCAGCAAAAAGGCCATGAAAGCAAGGGTAAGGGTGTAACCTATCTCATGGTTAACTGCATAAAACTCAGTTCTCCTACTCAACTCTCAAAACCAGCATGGTTAACAGTCACATGTGTAACTGCTAGTTTGATGTCATGTTTTCACTTTTTTTCAAGAGCAATTACACCGCACTTAATGCACGCAGCTATTGCTCAACTGTGGATTGGTACTTGGTATAAGAGAAACATATTGACCAGGAGATAAAAGTAGAACCATAGTTGTCCATTTTCCATAGTATCACTCAATTTGCAATTGATAAAAATAACCATCAGAACAATAAGCAATACTTTTACTCATATGTTTAAATCTTTGTGTCTCGAAAAGTTCCTCTCAAAGCAAGTCTTTCTTCAGGGAATTTTTCCCTTCAAGTCTACATCAACTCAAAATTGAATACTGTTATGTAACATTCAGAGGATGTTCAGAACATGTACTATACTACTACTCCCATGACTGAGAGATTTACACATCAATCAACCTGTCCAAACACAAATTCAAAGTGAAGGCCTGCAAGTAGTGGCAAATTTGATAAAGAATTACTTCCACCGTTAAAAGTAAGAAGAACCCCTCTCTTGATCTGGTTTCATTTCATTCTACAGGCAAGACAAGGGAGAATATCTGAAGAAGTCTTTCTACAGGAAGAAATTACCACATTGGTCAGTCAGTGTGAGGGACAGGTTCCAGAGAATGTTGACTTCAGCTCAGCTTGGTGCAACAGTTTGCAAGATGCGGAAGAGAGCAAGGGGTTCAGCTTGGTGGAAAGCAGGGGAAAGAAACGAAAGATGGAAGTGAAAGAAAACAGAGCAAGTGTTCAGAGAAGGAAAGGGAGATCAGAGCAGCTCTCTTCTGGAAGCTGAGGACAGTCAGTGGTGTTACGAGACTTTCGTTTGATGAGACCAGTGGTAGAATCGTCCCTAGGCCCATAAGAACTAATGTTTGTATGAGCGAGCTAAATATTCAGTGATCAGTGATTATTTCACCATGATTATTTCATGGAGCTTTTCACTGCATAGAAGTGCCTCAACAACTCAGATTACTTCACTTCAGGCCTATGAGTGAACACTTGATAACTGGAGTGAGCCATTAATGTGGTATAATATTTTAGGGATTTACAGGCACAATGGTGTTTGAGCAACCCCTTCCTCACCTGTACACTACACATAAACACCCAAGTACACTGATAAATATCCGAATGGAGTAGGGAAAATCCATTCATTCATACTTTCTCTTTCTTATCTTATGTCTCTGGCAAAGAATGAAATGATCATCTCCAGTACTGCACCTCCTTTGCACACATGGTAAATTTAGCCTCAATTTACACTCCATATTTCTAGGCCAGTCTGCTAATATTCCATGGACAGCAACAAATTGACTCTTTCACACCTGTGAAATCACCTTGTTGTATCACTATTCTGTTATATCAGTTTTTGAAGAACAATGAAATAGAAACTTGAACAAAAACAACTTTGTTGTAATGTAAGGAAAGTTTGTTACATTCTTTTTTTTAATATTGAGTTTACTGTACTTCCAAAATGTGTACAGTGGAACTTCGTTATGAGATCAGTTATATGGAGGTAATTTTGCAGGTCCCATTTTGTCATATTCTTTTGTTTTCAGCCCTGATATCATGAGATACCCAATATGCCAAGGACATTTCATTGGTCCCAAACAGCTTGTTATAACAAGGTTTCCTTGTACTTATATGTCAAAGCAGATATTCACACAGACATATATTTCAATGGATATTGGTAACACATTGATATTTTGAGCAGATTTATGATGCATACTTTTGAAATAAAAGATTTCGACAAGAACACAATGTGCCTGATTGAGTGTATTTCTGTAGTAGTAGTAGTTCATTCCAATGTCTTTTGTTAAACATATCAGTACTTTAGCAATGATTGACAGATGAGGTCACAACCAGAATCTTGGTTTGGAAAGGTTTTTTTTTTTGTGTGTGTGGGTGTATCCAAGTGATCTGAAGAAAAGTAGAAGAACAATTATTTAAAAATATATGGATTGTTTCTAGATATTTGTTTCACTGCAAAAGTGATGTTGAGGGCATTATGAATCAACACAAATCTACAATTATTTGTATGTCATGAGTCATATGTGATATATATGTCATATGGAAGAGCTAGATAATGAACAACTTTGCAGATTGTCATAAGGAACACTGGGGTAACAAAGAAAGTCTCCTTGCAATAATTGTTTCTTGCCTTGAAGTTCATAAGTTTCTTTGTAGTGTATTTCATCATTTATTAAATTGTGACTCAAAGAAATGGCAAACAAAATGAAATATAACATACATGTACATGTGTATATATGAGAAGATTGCTGGTGAGGAAATGATGGCGAAAGAAGAAATAGGGAAAATATTGCAAGTGGGAGAAACAAATGACAGAGAAATATGTGACCGTGCACCACAAAACAAACAAAAAGTCGCACCCCTTGATTTTACGTGAGGACTCAAAACAGGTGAAATGGCTCAACTATGTCAATCTTGAGTTTTTTTTATTTTCTGAAAGAGTTATCTTTCTTCTACATTATTCTTTAGTTTGGGATCATAACATAAATGGGAAAGTGTGTTTTCAGCAGTTTTTCTACACCCAATTTTTTTTGGAGAGAGCATAGAATGATCAGGTATGTATTAGAGGCCCCTTTTCATTTCTTGAAATCCTCTGTACACTCTTCACTTTCAAGTCTAATAACTATTGAAAAGATAATGCTACTGCTTTGTAAGTAGGCATTAACCATGGACAGAATGTGTTGATAGAACATGCTCAATTTCAGCTTAATCTGATAACCCCTTCATTGTTGTTGCTCTGGTGGTTGACATCCTGTGTTTTGTCCCTTTCATTGCACAGCTAGCGCGGCTTGGTGAAAGATCACAGATATCAAAATTGAATAGACCCTGTACTTCAGAGCCTCTTTTCTCAGTTCACACTTTTCCAGAGTGTGTGCTTTCTTTCCAGTATTTATGTAGGTTAGGGGAGTCCATTTGAATTGAGTTACACACCATTTTAAAGTTATACCCATTCACAAGAAAGAAGATGCTTCCTTTATAAGCAATTACCGTCCTATATCTATTCTCTCTAGTTTGTCAAAAGTTCTGGAAAGAATTGTATATAACAGACTCTACGGTTTTCTGATACAAAATAACTTACTCACGTCTTGTCAATATGGTTTTAGGAAACACAACTCAACAGACATAGCTCTTATTGAACTCTGTGATAAGATTTCCATTTCATTGTCTAAGAAAGAACATGTACTTGGAGTATTTATGGACCTTAGTAAAGCTTTTGATACCATTGATCATAGTATATTGTTAGAAAAGATGAATGTTTATGGTATACGAGGAACTCCTCTTATGTGGTTCAAGAACTACAGTATCTTTGTGACCGAAAACAATATACCATCTATAATAACTTTCACTCTGATGTATTACCAGTCAAATGTGGGGTTCCCCAAGGTTCAATCCTGGGGCCTTTGTTATTTCTTATATACATCAATGATATCTGTAATTCATCCTCTTTACTTCATTTCATTTTATTTGCAGATGATACCAATGTATTTCTTTCTGATCATAATCTTGAGCGTCTTATTGACACTATGAATACAGAATTACCCAAAGTCCCCGAATGGTTCAGAAGCAATAAGTTATCATTAAATGTAGAAGAGACAAATTATATAAAGTTCAAAAGTCAACGATCACTAAACTGTGGCATTCATTTTGATATTATTATAGATGACATGAAAATTGAACAGAAAGAAAGTACGAAGTTTTTAGGCGTTACTATAGATGACAAGTTGAACTGGAATCTGCATATTGCCAATGTTGTGACTTCTGTAGCACGCGGAGTTGGAATATTGTACAAACTCAGACCATACATATCAAGCTCTACGTTGTTCACCATTTATAATTCCATTATCCTGCCTTATATTTCTTACTGCAATATCGTTTGGGCTTGTCAGAAGACTAAACTCAACTCACTGTTTCTCCTTCAGAAAAAAGCTGTTCGTATTTGCACGAACTCGGATTACAGATCTCATGCAAACCCATTGTTTTTTCAATTGCGTACACTCTCCACTTACGACATTCATTACCTCCAAAGTGCTGTCTTTATGTATAGATTCCATTCACAAGAACTTCCCACCAACCTGTTAAACATGTTTCGTTTTAATTCGGCTATTCATAGTTATTCAACCAGAACCTCGACAAACGTGCACCTAGAAAATCCAAAAACTGCCCTTGCCCATCGATCCATACGACATGCCAGTCCTGACATCTGGAATTCTCTTTCTCATGAAGTGCGACGGTGCCAATCAAAGCATACTTTTAGAAGACTAGTAAAGAATACCCTTCTTTGCGAATATGTTTAAACAATACTATTTGCATGGTTCTTGCCTGCTGTCTTACCCCAGGTTCACAGGTTTATTTTTGTCATACGTACACTACGTACATAATAGCAGCTAGTCTTTCTATGCTAGTTGTTACCAGAATTGTCAATCTTGTATACCTTTAACTACCATGATGTAGAGTATCCCTCTCCTTATCTTTTCCTCTCACTTTTCTTTCTTTTCTCTCTTTCTCTCATCTTCCTATCTATATGAACAAATTGAACGCGCATAATACATTTTTTTTTAATGATGTTTATGTACATAATAATATGTGTACGTTATCCATACTGGACGTCCCAGTCAAGCTTTTCATAGCTTATGACGATCCAGACAAAATGTGTAATATGTTTCATGTACAAACTATGTGCATATTTGTGAATAATGTATGTACATGGAGCTAGCTCCATGGTATGTATATGCATTTTGTGAATAAATCAAATCAAATCAAATCAAATCAAAGCTTAGAGTCTGCTCTTTCAGAATCTGCCCTTAACTAAAAATCCATATACGGCGACTTTTTGTTGGTTTTGTGATGCAGGGTCACATATTGCCAGTGAGAGAGCAATGGTGAATTGGTGCATCAATCAATGAACACCTTGTTGAAGAAGAAAAAAAAAACCACATACAGTGTACATCGTACAAGTACCAGTCATACAATTGTTATGCACACACACACACACACACACACACACACACACACACACGTACATATCACATCACAGACAAGAATGAGCACGTACACATGCTCACACTGAGGACAACGGCCTCATGTTCAGTACACATACATGACAAAAGCTAATTCATGTACCATCGTGAAGTCTGAAGGTGGAAAGTCTACATGCTGTTTGACATGCATAGGCCCGAATTCAGGAAGGTGGTACAATCTTTGTCCATGGTTTAAACCATGGACAAACGTATGGGGTGCCAAGTGTCGCATGGCCTATTCCGTTACGAAATCAGTCATTTCGTCTACGAAATGACCGAGATGTTCATTTCGTTACGAAATGTTAACACTTCGTCGACGAAATGGCTGATTTCGTAACAAAATAGGCCATGCGACACTTGGCGCCCCATACAAAACTATGGTCTTTGTCCATGGTTTAAACCATGGACAAAGAAAGATTGTACCACCTTCGTGAATTCGGGCCATAGTGTCTGTGTGGTCCCTCTTCTGTCATTTCTCTTGAAAATTTTATCAGCATTACTCTTATCATTAACTGGGGGACAGAAATCAACTCCATGCGTAAGAAATTGCACCACTCCACAGGTGACCTTCTCAACATCTTGAACAAACAGGATTTCTCCTGTACTTTATTCCAACAGATTTCCATGTGGTGGGTTGACAATGTCTTGCGCACCTGTTCTGCAGGAATATGTATTCCTGTAACAGCACACTTTTGAAGGTCTTTAGGAATAAAAATTGAGCAATTTCATGATACATGTACCTGCAAAAGCTGCATTATCAACAAATCATTCATGAGGATCTATAAATTTGGCTTTACTGGTATTTTTTGCTTTTATGGATGACCTTCGACGAAATGTTACGGCTATTAATGCAAGACATGATCTAAGCTTTGGTTCCATTGTAACTTTCTGTTCCAACTCCTGCAGTGATGCCTGTAACAGTACGCCATCTTCCACACAAAATGTAAAACATCTGCCCTAAAGTTGTACTTTACCTTGTCAACCTTGCCTTGCACAAATCCAATACTGTATACGCTGAACATTTCGCGAGGTTTTTATTTCTGCAAATTCCACGAATCAAGTGCTATTCGAGAATTTATAAACGTGTGAAAATATTAACCTCTCATTCCGCATACTTTTCAGTACGCGAATTTAACCACTAGCGAAATTGTCAGGAAGTCCCGATTCGCACAAAATTAGACTTGGCAAATACATTGCGAATACAGTAGTTGTTTCAATTACACCTCAATACCATCACAGTGCTAACTATGCTCTGTATCAGTATCTTATTTGGGCAAGACACCCCTTTTTGCTGTTCCAACAGATATGCACATCTCTGCACAGCTGAAGGATGATATAAGGTAATATTAAGACAATAAAAGTCCCTGTCAGTCTCGATGGTTTCATTCATTGCATCATCACAGCAAAGCATGGTATTTCTCAAGATATTTCCGACTCCTGCACTTTGTCCTTGAGATGTTCCTTCACCTCCTTCATGCTAAAGACTTCAAGTGGTCTAGATTTCGCAGTGTAGGCAAATGTGGGACTGGGTGTGGGAAACTGTGTCACGTTCAAGTCAGTCTGTTTGTTGGCAAATGGATGCCATGTTCCCTGGATGCTTGGGAAATCTGTGTGGATGGGCTTCCGGATGCGCACCACATCATTCCCCGACTGGGTCCTCAGAAGTTCCACTTGTTTGGCCACCTCATCACGGTCAAGCTTGGACAGCTGCACTGACCGCTTCTGACCATTCACTGCAAAACAGAGGAGTAAAGCATTAAAAGATACTGAATAAGACTGTGTGTTTATGAAAGGCAGAATACACAACCTAACAGCAAAGTTGGCTGTGGCCTCTGTGAATAGTTTCCAGGTTGCTTTTTTCTTTCCGATATCAGGATTTTATGCCAAGTTGCTACTGCAGTCCACCTTGCAGAAGACGACTGCTTGCATGTCAAATGCTGGGTAAATTTGAAGCTCCAAGAGTCCCAAAAAGATCTGAAATATTAAATTCACACTATGCACATACTTCACATCAGAGCTACATTGTACATCACATAATGAGAGAGTCAGGACTTTGTTTCGTCCCAGTGGATTGAACTTGCATTATGTCATAGCTGTCCACAAACACTGCTTTGTGCGATTGTGTTTCTTTTTTTAAAATCACTTTTTTTTTTCACAAGAGACTTTACTTTTCCAGTTGTTTAATGCATAGAGACTGAGTTTTCATGTTGAATTTGCAACAATTCCACACTAGGTTTAAGTTGATTGTAATAGATACGAATAAAATTATGGAAAACAGGGTGGCAGAAGTGTTACCAAATCTGATGTCAAGCACTTAACATATGGAATTTAAAATTTTGACATGTGTTTACTGAAAAGTGAAGTTTAATCAACAGAACATAATGGTATGCCAATTAGCTTTGTGATAATGCCATGAACTCACAACTTTCCAACAAGCTTGCACACAAATATATCATGTAAATTATGGTCTTGGTCCACAATGTCTGTGACTACAACCAGCTCTCAAGGAAATTCATCATTGCATTATTTGCAACATTATAGTACAATCTGATGCTACAAATACAAATTTCCCTATCTGATCTCATGCCCAAAAAAAACAAGAGACCCGCGGGTCACGCGCTCACCTGAGTATCGCAATTTCACCTTCCATGTACACTCTTACCCGAGAACATTGGAAACTTAATAGGTCTGCATATGGACCCCCCCCTTCACATTCAGGGTGGGGGGGGGGGGGGGCAGGCAGCCCTGGATCTGTAATGAACAACCTTGGAACTAAAGTCATCAATGTACAAACTCATGGTATTAACTTTGCTTTATCATTTCTGGTTCTAGAGTAGAAGATTTTAAATATGCCTTAATGTGGAGGGGGGGGGGGGGTGGCCCCCTAAGGGTTCCCCAAGAGGGACATGGTGCCCATTTGAAGGAATTGAGATTCTATCCCCCTAGGGATGCTACCTGCTAAGTTTGGTCAAAATTCATCACGAGGTTTTCAAGAAGAAGATGAACATGTACAATTCAGGCCCCATTAGAACCCATCCCCATCCCCTCTCCTAGGTCCCGGGGGGGGGGGGGGGGGGGGGGGGGGCACCCCTGATTCCGCCAATCTCATGAACAAACTTGAAACTACAGTCATCAATGTACTAACTCATAGTATTATCTAAGCCCTATCACTTCTGGCTCTAGAGAAGATTTTTAAAGATTCCTTAATTTTAGGGGGTTTGGGCCCCCCTGGGGGCCCCCAAGATGGGCCATGGTGCCCACTGAACAAACTAAGATCCTATCCCCCTAGGATGCTACCTACCAAGTTTGGTGAAAATCAGACATGGGGATCTCAAAGTGAAGAAGAAAATGTACAATCTAGGCCCCATAAGGACCCCTCCCCACCCCCCTCCACTGGGTCCCAAGGGGGGCACCCCTGATTCCCCCATGAACAAACTTGAAACTACAGTCATCAATGTACTAACTCATAGTATTAACTAAGCCCTATCACTTCTGGTTCTAGAGAAGAAGATTTTTAAAGATTCCTTAATTTTAGGGGGTTTGGGCCCCCCCTGGGGCCCCCCAGATGGGCCATGGTGTCCGTTTTAACAAATTGAGATCCTATCCCCCTAGGGATGCTACCTACCAAGTTTGGTGAAAATCAGACATGGGGTTCTCAAGAAGAAGATGAAAATGTAAAAAGTGTACAGACGACGGACGACGGACGACAGACGACGGACGATGGACGCCGGACGAAGAGTGATCGCAATAGCTCACTTGAGCCTTCGGCTTAGGTGAGTTAAAAAAGAAGGAAATTTTAAAATGAAATCAAGGCAGACCTGTGAGGCTGATGTCAGAGGACAGAATTTTGTGATGAGAAAGTGTATTATATTGCACAGGCTCGGTTTGCCTATAGGGTTTATTACAGAGTGCCACACAGGGAAACAAACACTCTGTTGTTTTTGGAGAGAGATAAGGACTAGCCAGTGGCAGCATACAGTTGCCATGGGAATGCCATCCCATGCTACTAATTCCCCAGCTAGTTTCACTTCACCACTTTGGGGCATGTGTACTTGCACGTGTTACAAAATATAGTTCTGTTTGTTGATTAATGTTGAGGGTTAGATATGCTATGGGAGAGAAAAGAATGAGCATGTGCTTTGTAAATTATAGTTAAGGTTATTCAGAATATGAAAATAATAACCAGGAATACGATTTTTACTGGAAGGAGGAGTGATATTTTGGTGAGTGATCAGTCACAGAAAGTGTTGAGCCAAACAGTTCCGGTGGTCTGGGGCATTGCACCTTGCTCTGCAGAGAAGGGGAGAGGCAATCACAGGTCACGTGGAGGAAATCTGCTGTAAGTAGGCTTGTATTTCGTTTTCTAAATGATATTTTTGTTGGGTACATGATTTATGTATGCATTATGCTTACTGTGTGTGAAGTTTAAAAGTAATATGAATGCATATTACGGCTTTATAGAGTAGATGAAATGTTGAGGTGAACGGAGTCATTGTCCTCTTAGCCATTGACCCTGTGTGTTAGCTGCATGCAGAGTACACAGCAGTGCACTCAGCCACACACTTTGCATAGAGTAGTGGGAGTGAAGTTGCGTGATTTACACCATGCGATGGAGTTTGTAAAGTGGGAGAATATTGGTTTGCATGAATGGAAGTTGTAGTAATCATTATTATTGGCTCATTTAAATGTCATGTTCATATGATTAGAGTATGTATGGTACATCAGACTTTCACGAATGTGAGCAAGTTAGCTAGAGCACATGTAGGTGCCAGACAACACGTGAGGTTGGCATGAATGCACATCCTTCAGAAGTTATCGTGCGGATGGAAAACATTTGACTTAGGGGGCGCTCTCATGTAAACAATGAATTAAAGATGGCCGCGCCCATGGTATCGGTATGTGTATGAAACTGCCCACCTGTTGAGGCACTATCCAGTTGGGAGCCTACTTGCTTATTTACCATTTAATCGTAGAACCATGTTGTATGAGATGACATACAGCGGTGTGAATGCTATGGTTTGAAAATCACCATGATAAGGACCATTCGTGTGTGTATGTTTCTTTTATTTAGGATAATTTTCGCTGTGTATCAGCAGTGAGGAGACAGCTTATCGCACGAGGCTGATAGCTGTTGTGACCTGTTCAGAAGACAAGTGACGTTTGACTTTGGGTATAAATATGTTTCAATTTCCTTACACATTTATGCAAGTTCATGGAGTGGAACATGTTGTCCATTATTACAATTTGTTGTTGACTATGCAAGTTGCATTTAAGCTTACTAGTCATTAATAATGTGGGTTCCAGTATATTGAAACCAAGTGTAGGTTTTATTGAGAGAATGAGGTGACTCTATAATGATTTGATAACGGTTAACCTCTGTAGGAGGAAAATAAGTTTGTTTTATGTTTTCATACACAAATTATTAGTATGACATAATGCTAGTATGTGATGTGTAACTTGGCAGACTAGAAGTTTTGGTATGGATTATGCTAAACAAGGCTACTGAAGAAATGAAAGCAGTTGATAATGTTTTGGAAGTGATACAGCTGTAGTTCAACTTTTCATTTCATTTGAAGGAGTTGATATGCATTTGACACTGATGATGCAACATAAAGCAGTTATGGTGTACGATTCAGTGGTATTGTAAACCATGATGGGAATTATTATAGATCACTGATAGTGAGGAAGAGCTATGCATATTGAGTTACAGTTTTAATTACAGTCTTACAGTAACTCTCGTGGACTGAGATAAACAACTGAGAGTTGTTGTGATTGTGTTAGAACCAAGTGTAACAAGTTAACGCAATGCTGATGTTATCATGGCATATACGAAGTGTGTTATGATGTTGGTTTTTTCTCTGCTTGTTCTTTGCAGGGTTTCTTTTCTTGTTTGTTTTATTACTTCGGTAATAAACGTGCATATTACTGCAGGTCAACTGGTACGCTCATTTATTTGAGTACTCTCGGGTATCTAAACCAACCCACCCCCCTAGGGCACATAACAGCCCCCATCCCCCGACAAGTGGCGTCACGGACAGGATTTTTGACGTGGAGCAGTGATAGAAACCCCATCGTCGTAGCGGAGGACGAGACCTCAGCCTGATTGGATCCAGGTGTCACGTGCATGACTGACGGCGAGACAGCATCAAGTCTGGGTGAGACGTTGACTGATCAGGGCGAGTACGTGATCATCGAACACCAGACAGAGCTAGGCTGGTTGGCGGTGCTAATGGAATGCTGACTACGTGGCATCGTAGACTGTCACCGTGAGACGTTCGACTGATCAGGGCGAGGACGTGATCATCGAACACCAGACAGAGCTAGGCTGGTTGGCGGTGCTGATGGAGTGCTGACTGCGTGGCACCGTAGACTGTCACCGTGAGACGTTGACTGATCAGGGCGAGGACGTGATTATCGAACACCAGACAGAGCTAGGCTGGTTGGTGGTGCGGATTGAATGCTGACTGCGTGGCATCATAGACAGAGACTGATCAGAACTGGATGTGGTTCAACCGAGTAGACATCCAAGCTGGATGTCAGAGTGGTTTAGAGTTACTTACGTAGTTAAGTAATTGTCAGTAATTGTGTACTGAGATTTTATGGTGTTTGTATTTGTTTTCTTTCCCACTGTGAGCCTTTTGTTACAGCAATGGCAGAATCCGTAACTCAGATGATTGCAGCGCTCACCGATGTGTTACAGGGATTGAATGTGCAACGCGCTCCACCCCCAGTGAAGATCAGCAAGTTTCGAGGCCCTTCACGAGGAGAGTTATCACTCCAAGAGTGGCTGGATGAGTTTTCTAGTTATGCTAGACACTATAATCTTACAGGAGAAGCCAAGGCCCAAGCGCTGTTGGATAATTTAGCTGGAGTGGCTAAAGAAGAGGTCTTGTGCAGGAGTGATGATGTGCGGAAAGACAGCGACAAAATAATTGACGTCTTAAAGTCTCTCTTCGCGCCGGTTGAGTCTGTCCCTTCTCTCAGCCAAACTTTTCACAACCGAGATCAGCTGGAAGGTGAAACACTCGCCGACTACAGCCGTGTGCTTATGCGGATGTACGACCGGATGGTGAAGGCGGCACCAGCAGAGGATGACCGGAAAGCATTGGAACGCTTGAAAGATGGTTCACTAAAAGAGAGGTTCGTCAGAGGAGCGAAAGAAAAGTGGGTCCAGCGTGAACTCCGAAGGATTGAGATGGCTGCGAAAGAGAAGACATTTCTTGAAATGCGTGAAGAGGTGCTGAGCTTCTTTCGGGATCAGGAGCCAGTCAGAAAGCCCCGAGTTAATGAGATTTTCACGGAGCGAGTGGATATTAGTCCCACCACACAACACCATGGAAAAAGTGGATCCGACTTGCAGGGCGAGCTGTCCGAGCTGAAGAAGGATGTGGCTCAACTCGCAAAAAGTGTGCAAGCACTCGTGCAAGCACAGACCAATCCTCCCAGAGTGCAGCCCAAGAGAGGGAGAGACAAGTTGAAATGTTATAACTGTTTGCAGAAAGGCCACACAAAGCAGGAATGTACGAAGGATATTGTGTGTTTCAACTGTATGAAGGAGGGGCATGCAAGTAAGGACTGCCCAACGAAGAAGCAGGAAGCAAGCTCCGCGCCAGAAGCATCTACCAGTGCACCTGAAACACCAGTGCACCCAGGAGCTAACCGAGGGAGTGTAGTGGCTGGTGAAACTTCATTTCAACCTGATTTGGTGGATCGTTTAGTTGCCAGAAGTCCATGCTGTATGATAGCAATTGGAGGTGTGCAAGTGGGATGTGTCGTCGATACAGGTGCCGAAGCATCCATTATTCCTGCTTCGCTCTATCATGAGGAGTTGAAGAGTAAGCTCGGAGAGCTGCAGGATACGGCAGGGCTCTTTTTGAATGTCGTAGGAGTCGGAGGTATCGAGATACCAGTCCAGGGATACGTGGAGGTACCTGTGGAGATCAAAGGACGAGAGCTAACTGGAAGCTTTCTGGTAGTTGCAGACCAGGCGTGTGCAGTGAAGCATACCAAGTACCCAATCCTGCTGGGCTGCAACATCCTGAGACACATCACCGACCCATCCATCTTCGGTGAGATGAAGACGGCAGTTGGTGGTCCTGTAAGAGAGGCAAAGGGTCCTGACGTTCATGTGAGCTCCATTAAGATTCATCCGGTGAGTGACGAAGTTCTTCCTCCCTTCACAGTGAGGCGCGTTATCTGCAACTGGAGTGCAAAGGATAGGAGCATGCTTCCCAGTGATGTTGTGGTGCATCCTACGTCCAGTATGGTCAAAGCAGAGGTGAAAGCTTTCGAGGGACTACATCGCCTAGAGTCTGGCTCCCCTCTTGATGTACTGCTGGCGAATGAAACTGGTGAAGAAGTTCAACTCACGCGAAACACTACAGTAGCTGAGGCATCAGTAGGAACGATGAAGCCAGAAGTCGTGCTAGGAGTGCAAGACGAAAAAATTGTGGTGTCACTTTGCGAAGTGGTGCAGGAGGATGCCAACTGTGGTGCTGCAAAACGTGAGGATGCTACCAAAATAGCAGTTGAGGTTGCAGAGCTACCCCCAGGCGTGAAGTTAGAAGGGCTGTCAAAGGAGACAGAGGCGAAAGTTGCCAAGCTGCTTGACAAACATGCTGCAGTGTTTTCAGCTGGAACATTTGATCTGGGAGAGTGTAATGTCGTCCCACATGAGATTCAGATGAGGGATGGGCCTGCAATCAGACTCCCATACAGACGCATACCTCCCGCTCTGATGTCTGAAGTCAAGAAGATGCTCCAAGAGATGCTCGAGCAAGGAATTATTCGTCCATCCAAGAGTCCCTATGCAAGTCCTGTTGTACTCGTTAAGAAGAAAGATGGGTCAGTTAGACTGTGCATAGATTACAGGAAAGTCAATGAGCGTACAGTGAAAGATTCGTTTCCCTTGCCCCGTATTGAGGAGACTTTGGAGGCACTGAGAGAGGCGAGATACTTCTCAACAATGGATCTTGCGCACGGATATTTTCAGGTGGTGATGGACCCAGCATCCGTGGATAAGACGGCGTTTCGAGTTCCCTGGGGGCTATACGAGTTCACTCGTATGCCACAAGGACTGACAAACAGTCCCAGCACATTTCAGCGGACGATGGAATATATCCTGGGTGATTTGAATTTGAGTCAGCTCATTCTGTACTTGGATGACATTCTTGTATTTTCCCCCACGGTTGAGGAGCATATTCAGAGGTTGGATGTCGTCTTATCTAGGCTGGCGGCAAATGGACTGAAAGTGAAGGGGAAGAAATGTCAATTCTTCCGTCAACAAGTGGAGTACTTGGGACATGTGGTTTCCAGTAACGGAGTACAGGTGGACCCTGGGAAAGTAGAAAAGGTCAAGACCTGGCCACGACCACAGAATGGGAGAGAAGTCAGCTCGTTCCTCGGATTGGCTTCATACTATCGGCGCTTTATTCGAGGTTTCTCACAGATCGCTGGTCCCTTGCATCAAGTTGCCCTGAAGGGGAAAGGAAACAAAGCAGCATTTCATTGGGGCAAGGAACAAGAGGATGCTTTTGTTGAGTTGAAGTCATTGCTGACCGAGTCACCCGTACTGGCCTATCCCAAGTTTGACCAGGACTTTGTACTTGAAGTGGACGCTTCCATGCGAGGGTTAGGAGCCTGTCTGCTTCAGAGGGGGATGATGGACAACTTCACCCTATAGCTTACGCTAGCAGATGTCTTCGTGGCTCAGAGAAGAACTACACTGACATAAGCAGCTTCAAGATTGAGCTGTTAGCCCTGAAATGGGCTGTAACGGAGAAGTTTGGACCTGGGCTGCTCAGCTAGCACCTTTTGACATTGACATTAAGTACAGGACAGGCAAGAGTAACAGGTGCGCGGATGCCCTCAGCAGGCGACCAGATGACATGACAAGCGAAATGGTAGCTACGATGGTGGATGAGGCAACCAGCTCCTCAGCACTACCCAGAGATGAGTTGCAGTCGCAGTGCCCGACGGCCGTGCAAGTATGTCGAGGGGAGATAGATGATCAGCCAAGATTAGGTGTACTGCCTTCATACAATCATGACCAGCTGGCAGCGATGCAAAAGGATGATGAGGCGCTCGGAGTAGTGTGGCGGTTGTGGGAGAGAAAGTGGAGGCCAGGAGAGGAGTTGGATATTCAGGAGAGCCAACAGAGTCAGGGATGGCTGAGGGAGTGGGCCAACTACAAGGAGTACAGAGGTGTACTATACAGGGAAGTAAATGACCCCATTTCTGGACCCATTCAGCAGCTACTCATTCCAGAAGCACTACGGGAGACTATGCTGGAAATGACACATAATAAATGGGGCCATCAAGGGGTTGACCGCACCCTCCGTTTGCTGAGAGAGAGATGCTACTGGCCTGGCATAAGTCAGTACACTAGGGAGTACATCAGGAGATGTTTCAGATGTGTTTCATCCAAGACTCCTACACCTACAGTGCGACCTCCTCTACGTCACCTGCTAGCTTTCCGCCCTCAAGAGATACTGGCCATAGATTTTTTGAAGTTAGATCGGGGGAAAGGAGGGTTCGAAGATGTGCTTGTGTTCACAGATGTATTCAGTAAATATGCGCAAGCTGTGCCATGTCGTGATCAGTCAGCTTTGACGGTGGCCAAGGTGTTGAGGGACCAGTGGATCGCACA
This sequence comes from Diadema antillarum, assembly GCF_040938485.1. Lineage (NCBI taxonomy): Eukaryota > Metazoa > Echinodermata > Echinoidea > Diadematoida > Diadematidae > Diadema > Diadema antillarum. The sequence continues at coordinate 1,577,820 of NW_027271100.1, forward strand.
TTATGGGGTACCAGCCAGGATTCACTCCGATCAGGGCAGGTCATTTGAGGGTGACGTCATTAGAGAACTGTGCAAGCTCTATGGAATCGCAAAGTCCCACACTACAGCTTATCATCCGGCTGGAAATGGCCAGTGTGAGAGATTGAACAAGACTTTGTGTGCACTGATCAGGTCGCTAGATCCCAAAGAACGCAGGAAATGGCCCGAACTTATGCAGCACATACTCTTCGTGTACAATTCAACACCACACAAGGTGACTAGAGAGACGCCATATTTCCTGATGTTTGGCAGGAAGCCATCGTTGCCTATCGATCACATGTTGAATCGCTCGATGAGTAACTGGAATGAGGATCATGTTGCGACGCAAGAAAAGCTCATACAGAAAGCTCACCGCATTGTGTCAGATCGACTCAGAGAGGCAGCTGAGAAGGAAGAAAGAAGGCACAACCAACATACTTCTGCTGCTCCATTGGAGGTTGGAGATCGAGTGCTCAGAAAGAGAAATGCTTTCACTGGGAGGCACAAGTTACAAGACAAGTTCTTTGAAATGTCTCATGTAGTCGTTGATAAGAATGAGGAGAATGACGTGTACAAAGTACGGCCCGCCATGGGAGGAGAAGCTAAGTGGGTTAATCGTCGACAACTTGTGCAGGATCCCCGTGCAGAAGAGAACCCATTGTGTAATGTGTTACCAGAAGCCTTGCCGAGTAACGATAGTGCAAATGGAAATGGCGAGGAGCACAGCCATGACAATCATCGCAGCATTCACGAGCACAATGACTCCAGTGACACTGAAGATGACTGCAGTGAGGATGACGATGATCATTGGAATTTGGAATGGAGATACAATGGTCTGCCTGATAATGAAGAACCGTCGGGAATGGTTGAAGAGAGGCCGGTACCAAGACGATCAAGTAGATCGACGAAGGGAGTGCACCATAACCCAGAGCATTGGCCGAGGTCATCGATCAGTAGGCCGTCTCACTGAGTATTGAAGCTTGTTCCATGTAACAAGCGGGGAAGAAATACTTGTAGCAAACCCTGAGAAGTAAGTGTATTTTGCACTTCAAATGGTAAAAGTGATAAATTTCAGGGAGGAATATGTTCTGTTGCTTCCATGTCGTGAAGTGGGATGCACTTCCCTCATTTTGTACATAGAGTCAGGATACATGGTATCAGTGGAGTTGATAGTGATTTATCTCCGAGGTATGAGTTTTAGGAGTTGAGATACATCATCTCATTTTCAGCTCATTCTCAGGTCATATAGACGATGAATGGCTCATTGTTATGTTTGCATGAAGTATTTGTACGTTTGTGCATCATACAGGAATTAGAACCCTTTTTACATACAAGTGGTTGTATGCAAATTGTCCTAGATTGAATGTATACAGGATAAGGTATACATGAGGCCTTTTTTTATAACAGTAGTGGTGTACTGATTATCACAGGTTGAATGTGTACAGGTCGTATACATGAAGAATTCCAGGTATACCAGTTGTGTATACAGGTTATTACAGGTATTCTATAGAAGTTATTCCTTGTATACATGAAGATTTGAAGCGCTTCACATTGTGTATCTTAATTCAAGGTATATAATTACCACATGCATAGATGTCGATACACTGATATCTATGTGGTTTGATAGTTTGGATATAAGGAGCAGATGGATGTACCATGATAGGCTTGTTTGTGGTTGCAGGTCTCAATAATCCGACTTTGGGATTATAAATGCACACAGGATTTGCATGTGTACAGTTTGTTTATCCTGCACATTGGTGTACTTTTATAAGCTGTGCACTGTCATGGAGGTGGTTTTGTGTAGGCAGTGGTGGAATTTCATTTGGATTCCAAAGGTGCCGTTCCAATGTTGATATGGATAATTCAGTGATTTACCAGTATATGGGAGAATAGTTTAAAGGTGTTTGTATGCTTTCTATTCTTACCAGAATGAATGTTATGGAACAATCGAGACGAATGTTCCCCAAGCGGGGAAGATGTCAGAGGACAGAATTTTGTGATGAGAAAGTGTATTATATTGCACAGGCTCGGTTTGCCTATAGGGTTTATTACAGAGTGCCACACAGGGAAACAAACACTCTGTTGTTTTTGGAGAGAGATAAGGACTAGCCAGTGGCAGCATACAGTTGCCATGGGAATGCCATCCCATGCTACTAATTCCCCAGCTAGTTTCACTTCACCACTTTGGGGCATGTGTACTTGCACGTGTTACAAAATATAGTTCTGTTTGTTGATTAATGTTGAGGGTTAGATATGCTATGGGAGAGAAAAGAATGAGCATGTGCTTTGTAAATTATAGTTAAGGTTATTCAGAATATGAAAATAATAACCAGGAATACGATTTTTACTGGAAGGAGGAGTGATATTTTGGTGAGTGATCAGTCACAGAAAGTGTTGAGCCAAACAGTTCCGGTGGTCTGGGGCATTGCACCTTGCTCTGCAGAGAAGGGGAGAGGCAATCACAGGTCACGTGGAGGAAATCTGCTGTAAGTAGGCTTGTATTTCGTTTTCTAAATGATATTTTTGTTGGGTACATGATTTATGTATGCATTATGCTTACTGTGTGTGAAGTTTAAAAGTAATATGAATGCATATTACGGCTTTATAGAGTAGATGAAATGTTGAGGTGAACGGAGTCATTGTCCTCTTAGCCATTGACCCTGTGTGTTAGCTGCATGCAGAGTACACAGCAGTGCACTCAGCCACACACTTTGCATAGAGTAGTGGGAGTGAAGTTGCGTGATTTACACCATGCGATGGAGTTTGTAAAGTGGGAGAATATTGGTTTGCATGAATGGAAGTTGTAGTAATCATTATTATTGGCTCATTTAAATGTCATGTTCATATGATTAGAGTATGTATGGTACATCAGACTTTCACGAATGTGAGCAAGTTAGCTAGAGCACATGTAGGTGCCAGACAACACGTGAGGTTGGCATGAATGCACATCCTTCAGAAGTTATCGTGCGGATGGAAAACATTTGACTTAGGGGGCGCTCTCATGTAAACAATGAATTAAAGATGGCCGCGCCCATGGTATCGGTATGTGTATGAAACTGCCCACCTGTTGAGGCACTATCCAGTTGGGAGCCTACTTGCTTATTTACCATTTAATCGTAGAACCATGTTGTATGAGATGACATACAGCGGTGTGAATGCTATGGTTTGAAAATCACCATGATAAGGACCATTCGTGTGTGTATGTTTCTTTTATTTAGGATAATTTTCGCTGTGTATCAGCAGTGAGGAGACAGCTTATCGCACGAGGCTGATAGCTGTTGTGACCTGTTCAGAAGACAAGTGACGTTTGACTTTGGGTATAAATATGTTTCAATTTCCTTACACATTTATGCAAGTTCATGGAGTGGAACATGTTGTCCATTATTACAATTTGTTGTTGACTATGCAAGTTGCATTTAAGCTTACTAGTCATTAATAATGTGGGTTCCAGTATATTGAAACCAAGTGTAGGTTTTATTGAGAGAATGAGGTGACTCTATAATGATTTGATAACGGTTAACCTCTGTAGGAGGAAAATAAGTTTGTTTTATGTTTTCATACACAAATTATTAGTATGACATAATGCTAGTATGTGATGTGTAACTTGGCAGACTAGAAGTTTTGGTATGGATTATGCTAAACAAGGCTACTGAAGAAATGAAAGCAGTTGATAATGTTTTGGAAGTGATACAGCTGTAGTTCAACTTTTCATTTCATTTGAAGGAGTTGATATGCATTTGACACTGATGATGCAACATAAAGCAGTTATGGTGTACGATTCAGTGGTATTGTAAACCATGATGGGAATTATTATAGATCACTGATAGTGAGGAAGAGCTATGCATATTGAGTTACAGTTTTAATTACAGTCTTACAGTAACTCTCGTGGACTGAGATAAACAACTGAGAGTTGTTGTGATTGTGTTAGAACCAAGTGTAACAAGTTAACGCAATGCTGATGTTATCATGGCATATACGAAGTGTGTTATGATGTTGGTTTTTTCTCTGCTTGTTCTTTGCAGGGTTTCTTTTCTTGTTTGTTTTATTACTTCGGTAATAAACGTGCATATTACTGCAGGTCAACTGGTACGCTCATTTATTTGAGTACTCTCGGGTATCTAAACCAACCCACCCCCCTAGGGCACATAACAGCCCCCATCCCCCGACACTACTGATGAGAACTGTTCCATAAAAGGCATGTGAAAGTGTACACAATTCTGTAACTTTATCTCAGACCTGATGCTGATGAGACCTCTACCATAATGAGGCATTGCAAAGTACTACAAGGTAGATCATAAAATATTAATGGTTTCGGTTCTCTGGGGATTACATTCCAAGAAGAATACTTACAGAACTCAGCAACAACTCTTGGGCTCGAGAACTTGTTGTGTGGAGTAACATAAAGAACTATTTGAGGATTTTTCCTGGCAAAGTCAATGATGTCTTCTTCTAAGAAGTCCCTGCACCATGAATTGAGATGAAAGAGAAATTGGACAAGTAATCTCTACAGGACATAAATAGCTGTACATACCTACATCTACATAATTTTTGAATACATAAAAACTAGTGATATTCCCTCCATTACTCTTGTTACTTCTGTCAGTGTTAGAAAGCATGCACACTATGCATACAGTGTAGTTCTTCTACATTGAGGATTGAGCAGTTCATAATGAAGAGCCGAGCATTGAGGCCACTGTGGAAGTACCAGTCATGGAGAATGCATAAATTTGAATAGCTTTTAGTTTGTATTCTTTCCTTTTTTTTTTTTTTATTGTACTCTGCATTGGCAAAAATAGTGGACTATCATTGCACTCAGGCAAACAATGCACAGAATCTAATGAAATACATACTAAAAGCAAAATGGACATGATGTAAATTTGACACATTTAAGAAGAATGATTCAATTTCAATGGAGCTAAACGTGCATGATGATTGACACAGGGACATCCCCTGCCCAAGAAAAATGCATGTTACATTTGTAGATTATCAATCAAATCCATCCATACAATACATTCAGATTTAATCTCACACTTAATTGAGTTACACACGGTATGTAAACTGTGTCAGTGGAAGAACTCAAATTCAAGGTTAGATTTACTGGCTGCTCACATGATCAGCACTAATCATGCTAATAAATGATGTAGAATCCTGATGTTAATTCCATGCTCTGAATCAGAACCTAACGTTAGGTCTTGCTACTTTCCCACAACAAACCCTAGAGCCCTATTCTAAACCCTGCGCTACCTAGAAGAACTTGGGAGTATGAACTTGCACAGAGTGCATAACTACACTATTAGGCAGCGCCCACCTGATCCTTCTCAGATACAAAATATATCTCCACCAAAATGAATAATGTAACGTTAATATAATATGTAACTTTACCGACTGTCGCCATGCTACCACAATCCAAAGGCAATACAGCACTGTAGTCCCACTCGTTAACTTCCATGTAACTGACATAGATGCTTCAATTTTATCATTTCAATCTGAAGAAAGTTGACTGTCTGTGAATAAGTGATGTGTCCCACGACAAGTTAATGATCGTGAAAATGTTTGAGGTTTTACCTAGATAAGAATATCAAATTTACCTGACACCTCTGCTTGTTCCATGGACTTTGCTGAACTGGAAAGTCAATCTTTGCAACTGGCAAATGTATCGGCCCACACCATTTTGCAGGACCGATTTCAAAAAGGCAGATGGATATTGCCGATTAGCCATGTCTCCTGAGATGAACAATTAGCGAAACTGTAAAAAGTGAGGGTGGTAGATAAAACGATAGACTTGCTATGAGATTACTCCATGCCTTTGCTCACAAAAAGGCGTTTAACGTTTAGAATCTGTGAGAATATAGATGAGATGAGGTGCATGTGCCAGCCCGCCCGCTGTCCAGTGCCTGAACGAGTGTGTATGTTCTCCGCCGATCTATCCATCCCATGCACCAGGCCCATGCCCAATGCACGTTATCAAAGGCATGAATACCACGTTTTGCATGCGATGCGCTGCGAAGCGAACACAGTGCGACTTCTAGGCTCTTTGGTGCTAGGAGTCGAGTGCAGTGAGAGCAAGGAGGTATACTAATATAGTCTGGTAGGAATGGGGGGTCCCCATGCACCCCCCGAACACATTTTTTTAACTTACTTTTTTGTAATCCTTAGGGTGTCTAGTTAATGATTTTTTTTGTTCCCAAGAAAAAATCGTGTCCCATGGGGGTCATTGGCGGCCATCTTGGCAGCCATCTTGGATTTTCACGGAAAATAATTATTTTCCATAACTTTTGAACTACACAGCATAAAACTATAAATAAAGCATTTCTTCGGGGTAAACGTGACACGAGGAATCGATTGCAATGGGTATTTACATGATTAAAGCAAGTTTGAAACAAGAAAAGCCTAAAAAATGCAAATTTTGGTGTCATTTTCACCGAAAAATACCCAAATAGTTTAACTTTTGAATTACACAACATACAGGGACAAATAAAACAGTACTTCAGAATTAAGACGGCATGAGGAATCGTTTGAGATAGTTACTTACATGATTAAAGCAAGTTCCATACAAGAAAAGTCCAAAAATGCGAGGAAAACCAGTGTTGATTACTTTAGAAATATTCCCCAGCAGTCCATATACATATACATGAAAATCTCATACCTCCTAAGAGTGAACTCACCACTTTTTCTTAACAGTCTGGTAGGAATGGGGGGTCGCATGCACCCTCCTTTTTGTATCCCTTAGGGTGTCCATTTGATTTTTTTTTGTTTCCAAGTAAAAATCGTGTCACATGGGGGTCATTGGCAGCCATCTTGGATTTGCAAGGGAAATCATTAATTTCTATAACTTTTGAACTTTCCAACATACAAGGACAAATAAATAATTTCTCCAAGGTAAATGTGGCATGAGGAATCGATTTAGCTGGTTATTTACATGATTAAAACAAGTATGATACATGAAAAATCCAAACATGCGAAAAAAAGTGTCGTTTACTCTGGAAATTGCCCAAATAGTCCATATACATACATGACAATTATATACCTCATATGATTGACTAACCACTAAAGTCTTAATAGTCTTGTAGGAATGGGAGATACTCATGCACCCTCATTTTTTGTATCCCTTAGGGTGTCTATTTGATGATTTTTTTTTTGTTTGTTTCCAAGTGAAAATCGTGTCGGAGGGGGGGGGGAGACATTGGCGGCCATTTTTGATTTGAGAGAAAAATCAGTAAATTCTGTAACTTTTGAACTTCACAACAGACAGGTATATATAAAATTTCTTCAGGGTAACTGTGTCATGAGAAATCGATTGAGATGGTTAAAATACAAAAATTAAGTGTCATTTACACTGCAGAGTACCCAAAATCCGTATACATACATGACAAACTACTTCACAAAAGTGACTTAGCACTTTGTCTTTAGACCAGAGCTCAAAAGCATGCAACATGCAACTCCAAGCATTTTGACGCCTCACTTGTTGAAATCAAATGAAAAATGTAAGTAAGATGGCAATTCATACGCAGATTCAATTCAATTCAATTCAAACTTTATTTCATTTTTTTCGAAAAGAAGGACATAAACATTTCACTTTCTTTGGTAACAGAGAATAAGGTTACATATAATCAAAACAAAGGAAAATTGAGAAAACATAATTGTCAAACCGTGAGATAACAAATATGTTGCAATGAAAATTGACTGAAGTGATATAAACGATATAACATTACACAAAATATCGAAAAATGAGGGACCCACTAAAAAGGCAATGCTTGTAGAATGTGAGCCGCAGCAGCCCCTCAGGTACAGAATGTCAATAGAAATGAACTGATGCAAAGAGGGGAAAATTTTGAGAATAAAGTCAGATAAAAAAGTCTCGAAGAACAGTAAACAGACAGAGTAACAGACACACACACATACAAAGGCGAATGAACATTAAACGAGACTGGGACGACAACACTTATAAAGGAGGACTAAAATACAAGGCAGAACGAGACAAGGCTGACATAATAGAAAGACAATACAACGGACAGAAAGGCAAAACAAATCCAGCGATCCTCGACAGAACTATATCGAAAAAATAATGAGATGCGTGGAAAGGATACGGAAATATGGAAAAATAGAAAAATAAGATGCGGAAGTAATACAAATAGAATCGAATTTACTCTGTACGTGTCACGGGACAACAAGGACGAGAAAAATGCTCGACAGTGTATTATTGGGAATCGGAATTCTTCGAAAAGAAATTAAAAGATACCCCTAGAAAAGCAGATCAAAAGAGGTGAACAAACAAATTTTGATCACAACATGTGAAAGTGACTAATCGACAAAATTCAAACCTAAAATGTAATTGAACACTTTTTGTGCCATGCATCTTCTATTTCATTTAATTTTATATTTGAATAGTTTTAGTAATGGTATTTTCATAAAAGAAATCACTGTGCCAAAATGCTCTGTCGGTGTCACCAATTTAGGTGCCAGAATGTTATCATTAAAACATATTTAAGATTAACACTGATTAAGTTTAGAATGGTTCATTCAAACGTATTTGTTTAAAGCCTTCCTGTTTGAAAATAAACATATGAATTTCACTTGACAGCCAGAATTCCACTCCCTCTCTCTCTCTCTCTCTCTCTCTCTCTCTCTATATATATATATATATATATATATATATATATATATACATATATATATATATATATATATATATGTTTATATTTATATACAAAGTATGGAATTAACGTATATGGAAAAAAGTTAAACAATATGACTTTACTTTGTCTAAAGTATTCTGAATTCTCATCCTGTGCAATCATACAAACCACAGATGTGGTAAGTGATATGTTAGCTTTTGGTTTTACACTTCTGTAATTTCCAGTCATCATCAAAACGATCATTGTAATCGATGTCTGGCTCCTCCTCTTCATCCTCCTCCATCTACGCAGTAACTTTGTGAAGCAGGTCAATGAGGGAAGTGGGAAGGATAGGGCCGCTTGATCACATCGGATCCATGATACCGAAGGCTGTCTTCTGCCACCTTTGTCCAGGATCAAAGAGGTAGCGCACCAGAAGATTGGCTAGTCAGATCGCTTGAAGATGGCAAGGTGGTACACGTGGTTCAGGTATTGAAAGTGTGAAATAAGGTTGCCTCTGCCAGGTGGGAGCAAGGAGAAATCCACCTTGGTTTGGTCATCTGTTTCAGCATGATGCTGCGAACGCCGTTATAATAGACTTCTCCCTGGCCTTGCTGTACATTTTGGGCATGTGAATGCTTCACCTCTGGCTCCACAGACCACCCACCACCAAGATTTATGAGGAAAAAACACTCAACTTGGCATACTGTAAAGTCATATTCTAAGATTTCAGTAGTGTTTATTATGATAATCAATACTGAGCAACTTATCACATTTCAGTGTACTTGTAAAAAATCATGATATCAAACAACTCTCACCTGAATGCTATGTGGTGGGGTGGCTTTGTAGATTCTTTAGGGGTCCAACTTTTCCCAACCTAAATGCTATGTGGCATGTGGGGTGGCTTTGTAGATTCTGTAGGGGTCCAACTTTTCCCAACCTATGAAGGCACTTTGATTGTTACATCTTCCCCGGTAAACACATACAGTCCAAGTATTTTGGTACAGTAATGAGCTCCTGTTAACTCTATATGCAAGATAATTGACATTCACAACCTGGCAATACGCGACAGTCCATTTTATTAAGTAAAATACTACATTGTAGAATGGATTAAGCATGGACCAAGGGGATCAAGAAAATGTGTGTCTGGATTCCTCACCAAAGCTACCTTGTTTATACCCAAGCTTAGCAGCGCACTTGAGGTAGAGCACGACCGTCACGGTGGTGTCCGTCTCCTTACACTGGTTAGACAGTCACTCATGGATATCGCACCATTGTCTCCTGGAACACATTGTGCAAACAAAAGGAATGTAACAGAAATCACATTCTCTGAAGCTTAAGTGATTCCTGTTACATTCTTTTTGTTCACTCAATTATTCATCCCACGAGACAATAAGCTTTATCCATGAGCTGCTGTAACCAGGAGAAGGACACCAGGGTAGCGCTCTGCCTCGAGTATTCCACTATTGAGGTTGGGTACCAGACACAGACATTTTCTTGATCTTCTTGCACCATGCTTACTCCGTCACCCTCATTATCTTCCTTGATAAATGGACTGTCGAGCATTGCCAGATTGTGAATGTTGGTGAACTGGCATACAGAATCAAAGGGAGCTGGTTACTGTACCACAATACTTGGACTACATGTGTTTACAGGGGAAGATGTAACAAGTGCCTTCAAGAGTAGGGGCAAAGTCGGACCCCTAAAGAATCTACAAAGCCACCCCATGTATCAAACAGCATTCAAGTGAGAGTATTCTGATATTATAATTTTCAGCAATATTTTACTGAAATGTGGTAAATTGTTCAATATTACATACTAATGAACACTCTTGAAATCTTAGAACATGACTTTAAAATGTGCCAATGTTTTATGTCCCCCACATAAATCTTGGTGATGGATGGTCTGTAGAGCCAGTAAGAGGTGACAGAAGACATTGGAGCATTCACATGCCTAATGTATGACCATAAGAGCCGGAGAAGTCTATTTACAGCAGCATCATCCAAAGTAGATGATGGGAGAGGGCGAACAAATGACGACAAACTCCAATGTGGATTTCTTCATGCTCCCACCTTGCAGAGACAACCTTATCCCACACATTAAATGTGTGACCCATCGCCTTGCCATCTGTTAAAGAGAGCTGACCAACCAATCTTCTGATGCTCTGTATATGACCCATTTGAACCTGGACAAGGATGGCAGAAGATAGCCTTTGTTATGATGGAGCCAGTGTGGTCAAGTGGCCCTATCTTTCCGACTTCCCTCATTGACTTGCTTCAGAAAATTACTACTAAGGAGATAAAGGAGGATGAAGAAGAGAAGCCAGACATTGATTACAATGATCGTTTTGATGATGACTAGACATTAAAGAAGTGTGAAATGGAAAGCTGATATATCGCATAGCCGCTTCTGTGTTTGTACAGTTACACAGGATGACAATTGAGAATACTTTTAGAAAAGTGAAGTCATATTGTGTTACTTTATTTTTATGCCTCCGCCACGAAGTGGTGCCGGAGGCATTATTTCAATATACGTTAATTCCGTATACTTCATGAAAAGCATATACACACGTCAGAGATGTTAAAATATAATAGATGATGACTGGCGGCGGAGGGAACATACTTGAAATGCTATTGAGGGAGGTTATAAGTGCGGTGCGGTCCTAGGCCTTAATTCTGTCATTTGTTACATGAACATGTTATCCCATGGGAGAACATTACAAGAATGTTCGCCCATGGGCAAACATAACGAATGTACCTCCATCACGTGACTGTGTTCAGGAAAACACTCATCGGTATTTGACTAACCCATTTAAAATATCATTTTGTCTTTTGATAACAGCTTGGATATTGTGTCTTGTATTAGACAACTTTTAACAAAATTCGAAAGAAAACTTAATTCCAATCAATGTGAACTTGAATTGAATGCATACAGGATGTAATCACAAAAGCGATTCATTTGCAAATATTTCTAAATTAAAGTACCAGCAATTCACATTGATATACAGTCCCTATTCACAGGGTAGATTTCCGGCTATCAAATGAAATTTTTCTCTTTGTTTTCGGACAATAATCTTTAAACAAATACATTTGAATGAATTGCTTTTTTTAACCTGAGTGTAAGTGGAAACATTTTGGCATCTAAATTTTTTTAAATCGGCTCAACATTTTGGCACAGTGATTTTTTCCTTAAAAATATCCCAACTCAAACTCTTTTTAGATACAAAATGAAACGAAATTGAACGCGCAAAGAGTGTTAAATTTCAGTTCAAGTTTTATCTTTTTCCATTAGTCACTTTCACATGTTGTGATCAACATTAATATCATGTGTCACCTCCTTTGACCTCTTATTTTAAGGGTATTTGCATATGAATTACCATAGTGCTTACATTCGTATTCGATTTCACCAAGTGAGGGGTGACAATGCTTGAAATTAATTTTCTCTTCAGATTCTATTTTTGATACCAAACAAAAAAGGCCTATTTGGGCAATGATCTAAAGACAAAGTCGTTAGTCACTTTTGTGAGGTATGCAATTTGCCATGTATGTAGCATGAAATATTTGGGCCATTTCCAGAGTAACAGCACTTAATTTTTCATTTTTTTGACATTTCTTGTATCAAACTTGCTTTCATCATGTAAATGACAATCTCAATTGATTCCTCATGCTGTGTTTCGTCTGAAGAAATGTTTTATTTGTCCCTGTATGTTGTGTATAGTTCAAAAGTTGAACTATTTGGGTACTTTCTGGTGTAACCGATACAGAATTTTTCATATTTTGGACTTTCCTTGTATCGGACGTTTTTTAATGGTGTAAATAACCATCTCAATCGATTCCTCATGTCACATTTACCCTGAAGAAATGTTTTATTTTTCCTTGTATGTTTGAAAGTTCAAAAGTTATAGAAATGAATGATTTTCCTTGCAAATCCAAGATGGCCGCCAATGACTCCCATGTGACACGATTTTACTTGGAAACAAATAAAAAATCATGAAATAGACACCCTAAGGGATAGAAAAAGAAGGGTGCATGGGACCCCCCTCCCCATATTTCTACCAGACTGTGAAAAAAAAGTGGTTAGTTACTCTTAGAAGGTATGAGATTGTCATGTACATGTATATATGGACAACTTTGGAATATTTCTAGAGTAAACGACACTGGTTTTCCTCGCATTTTTGGACTTGTCTTCTATGGAACTTGCTTTAATCATGTAAATAACTATGTCAAACTATTCCTCATGCCGTATCAACTCTGAAGCACTGTTTTATTTGTCCCTGTTTGTTGTGTAATTCAAAAGTTAAACTATTTGGGTATTTTTCGGTGAAAATGACACCAAAATTTGCATATTTTTAGGCTTTTCTTGTTTCAAACTTGCTTTTATCATATAAATAACCATTGCAATCGATCCCTCGTGTCACGTTTACCCTGAAGAAATGCTTTATTTATAATTTCATGCTGTGTAGTTCAAAAGTTATGGAAAATAATGATTTTCCCTGAAAATCCAAGATGGCTGCCAAGATGGCCGCCAATGACCCCCATGGGACACGATTTTTTCTTGGGAACAAAAAAATTCACTAACTAGACATCCTAAGGGTTACAAAAAAGTAAGTTAAAAAAATGTGTTCGGGGGGTGCATGGGGACCCCCCATTCCTACCAGACTAATACTACTGTATATACCTCCTTGGTGAGAGCCACATCCCGTGAGGTACCCGATCGGAGTGTACGATTGAAGAGACACCAGGTATATTTTGATACGGGACTAAAAGATAAGCTCTTTAGATTAAAGAGAATAAAAGCGCCTAGAAAGAACCATTAAAGTGTCTCCTCTTTAAAGGGATGGCTACTGATCAGTGGGAATCAGTGGGAATGCTGGGGGATTATTGTTCCAATTCTTGTGGGATGCATTTAAAAGTACATTATATATCTATTTTTTGTTGTAGGGAAAATTATTTGCTTCAGAATGGTCTCATATTCAAGTAAGAGGTTCCGGGCTAGCAGGCCTGTACAGTGACGGGGCATTAAACTGCACATTATTTGAATATGAGACCATTCTGAAGCAAATGATTTTCACACAACAATAGATATATAATGTATACTCTTAAATGAATCCCAAGAGAATTGGAACAATCATCCCCCAACATTCTCACTGAGTCCCACTGATCAGTATAGCCATCCGCCCGTGGGTGTCTCCTCAAAAATCCATTAATCTCTGGAGAAACAGGATATAATCTCTTTTTTTTCCCCTGTACAGATCACAGGGTTAAGTAGTCCGAAAATGAGCGCGTTTTCAGCATCCTTCTACTTTTCATTGCATTTTCTAGTAAAATTACCATTGTCAAATATAATAACAAGGTCACGAAGTCGATTCAAGCAACATGAATGATGTACATGTATTTCAAATACTAGTACTGTAAACTATAATGTTTATTATAATACATTCAGTAAAAAAAAAAAGTAGACACTTTTGCCAGATTATAATTTCCATAGAAGATTTTGATAAAAATCATGAAATTGTGCCACGGTTATTTAATTGGTTTTCAACTTGGTATATTTATGCAAGTTAACGGGAAGTTTTACGCATGAGTGAACATATTTGTTTTTGTCCTCCAAGGCACAAAAGTAAAACATTCAGAAATTGACATATTGAAATTAGTTTTCAAATGCCCTTCAAGATAACAAAGATAACAAAAGACCAGATTAACGCAATTAGAGGCATGAACGAAAAAGCATAAATAATGTTTTTGTTCCCTTGTTCTCTTTATATTCTCAAACAATCTTATAGTGGGGAAACTGAAGGACATGAGAATTTTCTGTCAACTCGATCAAAGTTTAAATGACTTTATAGGGAGTAAGGTGATAAAAACAATAGACATAATTTCTACATGTTCTTTTTTAATTAAGAAATTAAAAAATTCATGAGACATATTCAAGATAATACATTTTAATGATACATTTTGTCTATGCCGAATTCAGAATACATTATTAAGTCAGTTTCCATGCATGGTCTAGTATCTTTTAAAGCTTGTATTGTTTTGTGTATATGTGTTATACTTGTATATGATTTTTTTTTAATGAAGTCTATCGTAATCCAATTTTTTATCATGAATATGTACACAGGGCTCCCCTGGAAAGCAGTTGTGAAACTGAGGGGACTACCCTGTTTAAATATGACGGAATAAATAAATAATAAATAAACCAATATCATTCCAAAATTTCTTAATTTGGAATAACATTTTAAATGTGTACCATCTTTGTTTGATATCTCATCGCTTCTTCTCATATATGTCTTTTAAATCTGGAGTTGAATGAAAATTCTTCACTTTCAGGGGCGCCTCCAGACAAGGCGCACCGGGCGTGCACCCCCTCTTTATTTTTTTGTCAAAACAAAAGAAATAGAAAAAATGCGGGGCCGTTGACTTTCCTCCATTATGTTGTTTTCCTTTCTTTATCTTTGGAGGGTTACAGAGACATTGTAGAGATCATGGGGTGATTTTTGCAAATCAATTTGCATTTCTCGCTGTGTTGAATCTGACTTTTGTTTCATTGTGGAAGAGCGCATAATTATGCTTGAATAACAGCTTGTCCATTTTTGCAAATTTTGCAAGAGAAAAGCGTATATGTTCACTCGTGCGTAAAGTTTCCCTTTTTATTTATTGATCTACTAGGTTGATAGCTAATTAGATTACCTTAAAAATGGTTTATAAAGCATTATATTTATAAAATAATATATAAGAAATATGAACTTGAAAACTTGGTGTTTACTTTCTCTTTTTTTTCCGAGTGTTAAAATGCTATAGGTCTACACTACAGTAGTTTTTGTTGAGTTTATTATCGGAAGCAAGAGATTTATGCCCGACTAGTTCTGCTTATTAGTGGGGCAGATATGTGAAAAAGATGCTCACATCCGGCGGAAAGTATGAAATTTTGCATTTAAGGGTATTTTGGGGGGGCGCTGATTTCAAAAATTGCCGGATCCAAGAGATCTGGCCACGGGGAATAGCCCCGCCTTTTTGAATTCCAATATGGCCGCCGTCAAAGATCCGTATATACAAGATATCTCAATTTCAACTTTAAAAAGGCAAAAACTCCCTCGTACGGGAAGGGTGGGGATAGCACTCTCCCACGCTTTCTCCCTGTTTGCCCGGTTCGGTGTAAAAATGGCAGAGGTAAAAATGGCAGGGGTAAAAATGGCAGGGGTAAAAATGGCAGGGGTAAAAATGGCAGGGGTAAAAATGGCAGAGGTAAAAATGGCAGAGGTAAAAATGGCAGGGGTAAAAATGGCAGGGGTAAAAATGGCAGGGGTAAAAATGGCAGAGGCAAAAATGGCAGGGGTAAAAATGGCAGGGGTAAAAATGGCAGGGGTTAAAATGGCAGAGGTAAAAATAGCAGAGGTAAAAATGGCAGAGGTAAAAATGGCAGAGGTAAAAATGACAGGGGTAAAAAATGGCAGGGGTAAAAATGACAGGGGTAAAAATGGCAGAGGTTCTGAATGACAGCGGTAAAAAGCCATTGGAATTTGATGTATAAAAGCATGGTGATATGATGACTTCAATAAAACACTTATTTGATATGTCTGACAAGCTGCACGGCAGCCAATTTGAATTTTATACAAAGTTGCCATGTTGGAGTGTTGAAAATCTCATCTCGGGTTTGTAAATTAGGCTACCTGATTGAGCGCGCGTTTGTAACTGATTGAGAGCGCGGTGCTGTATTTACATTGTGACGTCAGTGAAAGGTGCATTATGCTTCCTTTTTGCTGCACTTTTTGACATGCTACCCGTGAATTTTAGTTCTGGTATTTGTCTTCGTAGCCACATTTGAATTCAAAATAGCAGGCATTGCGTTTGTCAGACACATCTTATGAGTTAATATTTTAACTCAGTATGTTAAAATACTTATTTACACCTAATTTCAGCGTCACTCAACACTTAAAAATCGAGATAGGGAATTTGAATATTTCGTCGAGGCGGCCATATTGGAATTCAAAATGGCGGCCATTCGATGTTTGTCAGACACTTTAAATCAATCTGTCATCAAATTCAATATGTCAAAACGCTCATATATTCCAAAGTTTGGTGCCACAGGTCATTCAGAATTGAAGATAGGGATCTTTACATTTGTTTTGTGATGGCGGCCATATTGGAATTCAAAATGGCGGTCGACCCCGTGGTCAGATCTCTTGGATCCGGCAATATTTGAAATCAGCGCCCCAAAATACCCCCATATGCAAAATTTCAGGTCTGAAAATGTAATACTTTGCGCCGGATGTGAGCATTTCGACCAACGTTTTTCAAATGTTACATATCTGCCCTACTATATATTGTCACTCTCATCAAATTGCACCACAACATAAAAATGAATGTTCCAAATATTGCTTGAAACCCCCGGTCCCGCACACACTGAAAAACGTTCCGCGGCCCCTGATACATGTATTATGGTTTGATGAGAAATTAGGGAGGTTCGTCTCACCTCCTTGGAGAAATCAATAAAAAGCGTACAAATTCCGGTTTAATTGCAGATCTATATCTAGCCAAGGCGCCATCTCAGTTCCTCTCTCAGGCACCAAAATGGTCCAGGTGCATGCACCTAGAAGGTTGTGTTGTGATATTCATTTGATTTGACGTGATATTCATAAGATTTCAGCAATTCAGATAAAAATAGTTAGGCGAAACTATTCAAACAATGAATGGAGACGCCACCAAACAATAACTCTGACGTTACAATTCAATGCACAGACGAATCACCTGTGTCTGAACTTTACAGTCGCACCCTGCATACCAGTCCGATGATCGCACACAGCGTATCTCATTTGACTAACGATAAAAGAATTCGTTTGTTTACGGGTGCCATTATGTATCCTTTCCTCCCTCTGGATATAAACATTCTAATGCAGAAATTACAATTTTAGCAAGAAAATACATGCAATTCAGATAGTTGAAATGAATAAATATATTTTTTTACAGTTTTCCATCAATCGATTCTATTGATTTCTATCACGAATTATTTTGATACGACTATTCATGTTTCTTGCATATATGATAGAACAGCCGATAGAGAAAGTAATAGAAATACAACCGTGACGGAAACCGACGGACACAACGAGTGTTTCGTTGCTATTTTCGAGTAAGTAGCACACACACTGGCATTCATTATTTTCATGTTTTTATTATTAAAAAGAATGGCCGTTATTGGGAACCAGTTATGGGCAGTCAAATTTATTTTAAGGTATGCCAGAGTTTGAACTCGAAAACCCAAACACATGATGTAGCATGCAGTCTACTACGTGCTTTAAACACTTTACTGCCGCTGCTTGGTCCGATGTCTTTAAATCTGTGTTAGCTCCGGCTGCCACTTTCTAGCAAGCGCAATGCCAATAAGGGCCAAAGAAGCCAAAAAGGCAAAGCAAAGCAAAGCAAAGCATAGGGAGCACTGGATTTGTAGACTAGTTTGACTGACTGTTGTGGAACAATTCAACAAACGAATTTATCGTCTTCGATGTAAGTTTCTTTAACGTTAGTGCTTCATACATAGTCTAAATTCACACCTGACCTATAGGCTCTATTAAAACGCGCGGGGCGCCGCGCTGCGCTGATGACGGTCTAACAATAATGACAGCTACAGGTTGGGGTCGCAGCAGGCAGCGGCAGGTCAGGTGCGGTTAACATTATTACACCATGCATGTATGATTGAATTTAGATTTGATTGCTATTGGTAGACCGACCCATGGTCATCATGGACATGGTGACATGTGATGGTATCTAATCTGTCTGAGTGTCTCTTCAGTCTTCGTGGTGGGCTTCTTATCTGATGCAGAGACTCCAACCCCAAGCACCTTCTGATCTGGAGATTCTCCCGCCTGAAACCCCTAGCAGACGGGAGACTCCAGTTTGATGTACGCGAAGCGCATATCACAAGCGCAAAGTTCCTTGCGGCCGGGGTCCAGGGCCCGCTTGGGCCCTGGAAGCTCTAATAATTAGGGTTCTTGATGCACGCTCTCTCGTGCTGTCTAAGGCTTATTTTTCAACATACGAAGACAAAAAGTAAGAAATCATTTCAAGCGGGAGACACAGAGCTAGGGCGGGAGAAATTAAATCTCAAGCGGGAGAACGGGAGATTTTGCAAAAATTGGCTTTCGGCTGGAGCTCTCCCGTCGAAAGCGGGAGAGTTGGAGTCTCTGCTGATGTTGGGACATGTATGTATGGTCAGCAAACTGGGGGCGGGGCTGACCACACATGTCCCAACGTCAGATAAGATGCCCACTGACACTGTGAAGAGACAGATAATAGATCTACTAGGTCCTACATGTACCATTTGGTGTAACGCCAGTAACGGTATGGCAGCTGGCATGGTAATCTAACGTCGATTACCATTATTAAGTCGCCACTACCTAAAGCGGAAAGTCGCCAGACATTCACATCGTATCAACTGCACTGTGGTGACAGATTTTCATCGCTTTCAAAAGACATTCCTAATTCACCTCTTTCCTCCAAAAAAACATGAATAATTGTAATCCATATGTATTTTACCATGGTCCTGTTTCATAACACTTGTTATCAGTGACAACTGCCACATTTCTATGACAAATTTGCTCTTAGCCAATCGGATGCAAGGATTTCAGTGGCCTATAACAACTATGACAACTTGCCACTGATAACATGTTTTATGAAACGGGGCCCATATGTAACAGGTGACAAAACCATTTTTTGATGCGAGAATGTTTTTGATTTCGAATTGATTTCAGGTGGGAGATTAACAAAGTTTTTCAAACGTGATGATGCACAATGCATCCTACATTAAAGTGTGTGTATAACACACACGCTAATGATACGTGTTGCGCTATGGGCGGCGAACTAATTCAGTGCCTGTCGTTAGTTCGCCAACCCGGGAGTGCGTGGGAAATACACGCAAGTGGCGACTATACAGTAATTCATTGATTGATCGATTGATTACTTTATTGTCCACTCTGGAAATTCTTTGTACATGTACATTGGATATCACAACAAAATAAACATTTAATACATCACAGGTACGCCACAGACATATCACAGAATACAAATTGATGTTAGTAGTAGTAGTAGTAATTAGAACCATTTTAGTAGAACCTTTTGTGTAGCCTTCTTGTGAAAGTGAATTATAGTTTAACAGCAGGCACCACACCAGCCAGTAGTGAGAAGACAGCATACACTTCTATTTTTGTGATTTATTCAATGCGCGCATGCGCAGAGCATGTGTTTATGTCTGTGATACCAGGATTGAATGAAGAAGAATTATCAACTAACATGTGTCACAGACTCACAGTCACAGGCTTGGTCAACAATCAATTCAAGACAAAGGCATCAACATTTTCATTCAAAGCCAAAGGGGATTTTTCTTAAAGAGCTAAAAAATGTTTCCATGAACGTTGTCTGTATGTTCAGTGCCTACAAATGTAGTAAGATCCATTCTCCAATTTGCACTGAAGAACAATTGGTGATGAGTTGATGTAAAGTGTGAGGGTGGTTGCCTTGATTCAGGGTAGTAGCAAATTGAGATGCAACAATGATTATTAAAACAGTGGAGCAGTAATTATCACATCAGTCGTAGCTGCACTAAAGCAAGCTGCCTGTCATAGTGTCAGCCTAATTCCTCATCACACAGTGTACAGTGTCCAGCGCTGTACACTCCTCCAGCTACTGGTAATCTCCACTGCAGCTCTCAGCTGTATGTACCTATAGCACTCTCCACTATGTTGCTCTGCATTGAACTCTCAACTGTGACTGTTGACCGAGCTGACTGTACTGAACTAGCTATGAACTGAGCTCAACTCTCTTGTTTTTGGTGGAGGTGTTTATTGGCGCTTTTCAATCAGTCTGATTATCCACGCCATGTCGTTTCCATATTACACACACATATCTCATGACCTTTTAAACCCCAAGCCAACTGGGGATGCCAGACACGCAGCACACATTGGCATTCACTTATGTGTGTGTATCTTTACCCTGCATAGGTTCTACAGAGTACAGTGTACTTTCCCTCTGCCTGCTGCCATCTATGGCCAATTTTCTTACAGTACCATGTATTGATTGGAATGATGCTACATGTTTACCGGTATTGGCAACTTACTCAATATTTTAAGCCATTGAGGATGGACTGATTTTGCTTTAACATGCATATCCCAGACACCTGCCCAATGTATTCTTGGGACTCATCTTCAACAGGTTAATGTCAACATTGTCTTCTCTTTCACTGTCACTCTCAGCAATTTTTTTTTCCTTGTCTGTATCTGCCAGTCAGTCATAGTGTGAGGGAGGAAGGTGGTCTCTCAACAAGCACCATGTCAGCAAGCCTATCACCCCAGAGGGGTACCCTGACCCTAAAATGGGACCCCAAAAATCTGGAGATTCGCACCTACTCAGTGGAGAAGACACTGGAACCACTGGTAACACAAGTAAGTATTCTCTCATACAATGAATGGCTAAATTTTTATTCATAGGTGAGTAATGTTCCCATTTTATCTTAAATCATCATGCAGATGATGAATTAATGCAAGTTGTCGGCAAAATATCCTCTGGTACATCCCTCTTCAATTGAGATAAAATGCATTCAAATCACTGTTGACTATATTTTTCCCCTCAAGGGGTGAGAGAATGCCCAATAAAGAGTCAAATTATACAACATTGGTTAATTCTGATTGGTCTATTTTTTTCACACTTGCAAAATAACACATCATCTTGTCATTTCTTGGTTTTGATTTTGCAGTCATTCATGTAAGTGGGATATGTTTGTACACATTTCTATGAGCATGTAGATCGGCAGTTTAAGTGTAAGTTGTGTAATAAAATGTGACTTACGAAATGAGATTACTCTTAAGGACAAATGAAATATTGTTTGATAGTTTCTCATACTTACAAGGTCGTAAATTCAGTTGAAATGTAATGTATAGAATAGATGTGTACTGGTATGTTCATACCACACCGGGTAAATATGCAGTATGTAAATGACATGATCAATTTAAGTTGAGTGTAATAATGGAAGTCTTTTCAATGTTCAGTGGACTCCCATTATATCAAAGTCCTCAGGACTGGCAGTTTTCTTTCATTATATCAAAATTTTGTTATAACCAAACAAATAATAAAAAACACAGCACATATAATGTTGGGGCCTGAATTTTTACTTCGTTGTAACCGGAATTTCATTATCTTAACCGTGATCGTTATAACGGGAGTGCACTGTATATTTGCAATTCCTTGTAGACATCAAACTGATCAGTGTGAGTGTGAACTACAACATCTCTCATGCAAACTCTTCTCCCGATGCATTCTAGGTCACAACACTGGTGAACACAAAGCCCTCGAGCATGAAGAAAGGGCGATCAAAGAAGGCCCATGTGCTTGTGGCAGCTGTGGTGAAGGCCACAGAAAACTTCATTGATAAAGGAGAGGAGATCGCTCACGAGATCCCTGAGATCGAAAGAGAAATGTTGACTGCTGTGGAGGAAGTGCGCAGTACCGGTATGTTGGCTTGGAAAATTTTTGATTTTGTGCAGGTCAGAGCAACAAAAAAAAAGTAATTGTAAACTTTTGTATCAGTTTGACTATTCACACACCATGTAGTAGTTTACAGTACATTTACTAGGTTCAGCCTCAGTAATTGATTGAAATTGCCTTATTGCATGTGTAAATTATATCCTTTTCCAGGAAATGCTGTAGACATTTCAGTCTTATTGATTAGCTTAGTGTGCAGATTTTAAGCTGAGGTAATGTTCCTTTCAGATGCTACCTGTGGGGCATCCCTTTGGAAGTTGCATTTCTTGAGATTGAGTCAACAGGCATTGTGCTGACTTGTATGTTAAACATGGGTTTTCTCAATCCTTCTTTGTCCAGCTTAAAAATGATTGATTCACCCAAGTTGTCGTTGATCCATAAATCACAGGAGAGACTACAAATTATCTCTTCCTCTCTGTGCAAATGTAGGAGAAGAGATGCGTAAGGCATCCAGTGATTTTGCGGAAGACCCTTGCTCCTCTGTGAAACGTGGATCCATGGTTAGGGCTGCCCGTGCCTTGCTGTCTGCCGTCACCAGACTACTCATCTTGGCGGACATGGTCGATGTGCACCTTCTCCTCCAGACCCTTCGAATTGTAAGTCTTTGAGGGAAAAAAATGAAAGTATTTGTAGTATTACAATATGACGTATAGTAAGAAAATAGTACTTGCAACAGGGAAAAAAAAATTAAAGGAATGAATGCTTTTTCACTGCAATGTTAGTGGTAGACAAAGATGATTTTCAAATGCCAAAGGACATCTTTGTCAATTTTTCCCAACATATTTCTTGATTGTCTTATGTCTTTAAAGTAGTCTACCAGTTGATTACAGTATGGAAAATGATACAAAGTTGTTGCCGTTGTATGGAATATAGGCATCATACGGATATAATTGCTGAATTTAGAAGGCAAGAAGAATCATACTAATGCAGCTGTATGTGTGATGGCAGTGCTATCACTCTTGGCTGCAAAGTTTATGCTTACATCCCTCAGAGTATATGGCACATCTGTCACAGCCTACCTTATTTTTGTGTGTGATATTTGGGTTTGTCCTTTTGTGGGCATTTCAACATTTATGCCATCCTAATCATGCGGTAAATAGAACGATGTCATTCAATATTCCTGTTCCTTTTCCACTTCGCTAGGTTGAGGATGACCTGGAGAAGATCAAGCGTTCCCAGAACCCAGAAGACCTGATGAGTAACTTCAAGAGATTTGGACAGGACATGATGGAGTTCAATGAGCTGTCAGGTCGCAGACAGAACGTAAGATGAGAGCTCTTGAACTTTCTCAGCAAATACTGCATTATCACAGTAGTGCCAGGCAAACATTGCTGAATCGTAATTAGCAAGCTCTTGTTTCTCTTGCTCTACTATTTGGTGATGTGATGGAAGAGGCCATCCTTATGCATGCATTATTGGTGTGATTGTGGAAATGCTGTTCACTCTCTTTAGGAATTTTCTTTTCAAAGCAGTAATATGAATGAAGGTGGTTTGAATATCATATATATAATGTGACATTGTATTGATGTTGTAATCTGTTTCGTAGGATGAAGTGACAGATACTATTTCTGGTCATAACCACAGCCCATGTCATTGTGACAGTTTCAAATGCCTATGTATAATAAGATTTTGGTACTTTAAACGTACAATTACGCACCACATTAACATGTTAGTTTTCATAAATCACACCATCCTTGAGATGTTATTAAAAATTATAGCTTACAAGCAACTGATGAACGTGTTTTGTGATCTTGTGACTTTGTGCAGGATCTGAAGGATCCGCGCCGACGTGACGAGATGGCAGCAGCTCGAGCCGACCTGAGGAAGCACAGTACAATGCTTTTCACTGCCTCCAAGGTAAGCTCCAAGGGTGGTATTCTGTCTTCCTAAGTCAGAATTTTTTTCCTGAGTGGTATTCTGAAAATCTTCCTAAGTTTCATCCTAAGTCTGTTCCTGAGTTTTTTCCTGAACTTAGAAAAAAACTTGGGAATAGATGCAAATGAGGATGAGATATGCAAATTTCTGACTTAGGAAGAAGTTGGTATTCTAGAATGCACTTAAGAAAGAATTTTAGGAAGATATTTAGGAAAGCCCCACCCCTGTCCTAAGTACGTTAAAGATATAGCAAGCTGCAAAACATTGTGATAGGCGCTTGTCATTCACTGTGCGCAACATGTACTTTGATGCTCACAATGGGCATGAGAAAGGGGACATGCCGCACACACGCATATTCAACCCTACGTCACAATAATATGCAATTATTGTCGGTTGGTTCCTTATGATACAGCATTCTGTATTGGCTTAAGAAAGGATGTGAGTGGGGATAAGGATGGCCTAATTTGCATTAAGAAGTTCCTAGGAAGAAATTTCAGAATACCAATTCTGTCTTTCCTAGGCACTTCCTAAGTTTCTGACTGAGGAAGAAACTTTGGAAGCTTTTCAGAATACCACCCCAAGCAGACCATTTTGACTGCATTTGATGGCCTTGTTGAAGTAGGAGGCCTATGCTGTGAGTCTCAAGACAAGTCCAGTCTTTCAGAGCATGACAGCCGTATCTTTGAAGCAGATTTCTTTGGAAGCAGATGAAGCACTGTCCCTCACAGCTCATACAGCATTATGACTTTGTTTCCCCTTTTGAATCAATCTTGCATGAAATATAGGCATGGCTGCGTCACCCTGATGTCCCAGCGGCCCGAGCCAACAGAGATTACGTCGTCAAGCAGCTAGAGGATGCCATGAATGCCATCTCAAATGTCTCCCAGGCGACAGGAGACTCCACTGCAAACCCCAACATTGAAGGCACAGGAGAGCTGATTGCTGCACTTGATGAATTGGATGTAAGTCCGCACAGCATACTGATAATATTTGCACCAAATATTTTGCAAGCATAGTGATTCTGAAGTTTGCACATAAGAGACGATTTTGTGAGTGGTTAAATTTTTATATGTATATGTCATGAAAAGAGTCTGATTAGATATCTAATTTGGTCAATACCTTTCCCATTTCACACAAATTATTCTCTTCAAGAATTATTTGATACATTGTTCACTTACTTGATCTCAGGAAAGGAATATCATTAGCATTGTCTTAACTCAACCTTCAATCCCAAAACAGAAAGAAAAATATGTGAAGAGAGATCCAAATGAAAAACCTTTTATAGTTTGCATTGTTTTCTAAGAAAATTTTTTCTCATTCTTGTTTTCCTTGTTTTTCTTGATTATTACAGCAAAAGATAAAGATGAGTCCTCTGGATTACAACGAGGTACGCACCAGACCCTCTCTGGAGGAACGGCTGGAGAGCATCATCAGCGGGGCAGCCCTCATGGCAGACTCCTCCTGTACCCGGGATGACCGACGGGAGAGGATCGTGGCCGAGTGCAATGCTGTACGCCAGGCCCTTCAGGACCTCTTGTCGGAGTACATGAATTGTGTAAGTGAGCTTTAAGCGGAGGGGAGACCGAGAGTTCAGAGAAGACTTGCAGTATTTTTCTTTTGCTCGCACAAAATAGGATAAATTCTTGGACCCTGAAAGTGCACTTACTAGGATCTGTGCAATGATCAGAACTCCTGTGTGTCAGAGAGTCACAACTCATGCACGTAAAAGATCCCACTTCATTCATTCATCGCAAAGAGCAGGATGCATAACCCGGTGAAGTGGTCCCCCTCACATCCAACTGGACCCCATGGAAGACCAGCTAGTGCAGCTGAATATGGGCTATCCAGCCATCTTCTCAGATGGAAAAATGAAACAAACCTGTCAGCTAGTATGTTTGGACTATAGTCAGAATGTATGTTCTTCATCCAAAAGAAGAAAATATGACTTTGAAGTGCAAAATGATATTTTCTTCGAAATGTTGCATGCATTGCATGTGCAATTTTCCCTTCAACTAAGAGATTTGTTTATTTATTGATTTTTACTTCAGAATTTCTTTTCTCTCAGTGTACATCAGCACATTTTTTTTTCTGCCCAAATAGGCAGCTCTGAATGATTTCATGAAAGTGAGAAACATTTTTGACATATCATTGTCAGAAATACATACTACAAGTGCATACTTGCTTCCATAGTGAACCCTGATTTTTTCAGTGGCATGTGTGTATCTTTTGAGAGGGTATGTGTATGTGTGTTCATGTTCAAAAGCAATTTCATGTAAATGCCTGTGTATTTGTCTCAACAGTCGATTTCATTTCCCGTCAATGAAATTGTCAACTTTAAAGGGGAAGGCTAGTAACTGATCAGTGGGAATCAGTGGAAATGCTGGGAGATGATTGTTCCAATCCTTATGGGATTCATTCAAGAGTTCATTGTATATCTATTGTTGTGTGAAAATGATTTGCTTCAGAACGGTCTCATATTCAAGTAATGTGCAGATTAATGCTCCGTCACTGACCAGGGACGCTAACCTGGAAGCATTAAACTGCACATCACTTGAATATGAGACCATTCTGAAGCAAATCATTTTCACACAACAATAGATATACAATGAACTCTTGAATGAATCCCATAAGGATTGGAACAATCATCTCCCAGCATTTCCACTGATTCCCACTGATCAGTTACTAGCCTTCCCCTTTAAGTCAAGAAATAAGATACGGTTTGTACATATAGACTAGAGGATTAATGGTTCTCAATGTTGCAAATGAGATATGTCTATCAAGTTGTTGATATCATTATCACTGATATCATTGCCAACAACAGGAATATTGTTGTAATATCACATAGTCAGTAAGAGCTTATTAAGCTGATATTCTGATTGTTTCTTGTTTTCTCTTCCCTTGTTTCTCTGTTTGTTCTAGGCCGGGAGCAGAGATCGTAGTGATCCTCTGGATGAAGCCATTGAGAGAATGTGCAAGAAAACCAAAGACCTTCGCAGACAGGTATGTCACAATTCTAGACTCGTCAATATGTCAATAGCTAGCTAAAGAGAGTGTAGAGTGATCCAGATTGAAAGCTTGCATTGGCTTCAAGGAGCTGGGGATTGAACAAAAAGACTTTATACAAACAGTGAATGGCCACGAGTGCAATGGTACAAGATTTCCCACGAGGTGAAAGATAGAGGTGCTGTATTCAACAAGGCGAAGCTGATTTGAATGTTGCGCCATGTGCGTCATGCCTTTATGACTTATCTGTGCTGAGCGCCAAGCACACAGGGCCTTTTACTCTCCGTGGCAGAACTTTCCTTTAGCACCCTGTTCATGTTGTACTAGAATTTCAGTTGCAAAAAAAAAAAGAGAGAGGGATGGCAAAGAGCTATGGAGAGTGAAAGATATTGTGATGTCATAGGGCTCTTCAAAGCTAATGAGAACGGATCTAATCTCTGCTGTCGATTTTTGCCTTGCTTGTCTCTCCCAGCTCCGCAAGGCTGTGGTGGACCACGTGTCGGATTCCTTCCTGGAGACCAATGTCCCTCTCCTGGTCCTCATCGTGGCGGCCAAGAGTGGAAACGAGGCGGAGGTTGAGAAGTACGCCAAGGTCTTCCAGGAGCATGCTAACAAATTGGTGGAGGTAAGGAGCTTCAATCAGTGATTTTTATTTTTCTCTGTGGACTTGGTTATAGATTGATGCTGCCATTATATCAATTATCCCGAGAATACATTGCTTCTGAAACACATATTTTATTGCGACATTTCTCAAATCACAATGAAGAAACCATAATCAGTTCAATTCAGTACTTGAAAATATCTTTATGGTGGCTTATTAGGTGATACGCTATCAGCGTATCACCTATTGTGATTGTCAAAATTTCTCTTTTTTTTTATTCTTCTTTCTTTCTGCCACATTTTGTGTCGTCAATATCTCAACAATGACATTACGGAATAACATGACATTTTCAGTCAACATGTCTCATAACAATATCTAGCCACAATAAGGTTTTCATGACAGTAACATATCTATGACGTCATCTAGGCGCCATTTTGTGATTTTCGGACCTTGTCACATGATCGATCATAACTTCATAACTAGATATCATTTCTGTATCATTTTCGGTGGACATAAAGTTCAGGTCACGCTCTATCTTATATTTTAACGCTAGTTACCCAGGTCATCATTACGCGCGCGTTTGCGCGCGTCAAAATTTTAAAAGGCTCAAAACGACTTCCCAATGGGAAATCTCGAAGTTTCAGACAATTCTAAGCGTTTCAAACATTTTCTCGCGTGCGCGTCCGTCCGCGCAATTTCGCGCGCAGAGGGCGTAACCAACATGAAAATGCAATTTTTTTGACTGATTTGGATTTCTGATACTTTGAGTAACAATATCCATTGATTTCCGATCGATTTTGACCTATAACAAAGGAATGCACTGGCGTCAAAGTTGAAATTCCGCGCGCGCGTCTTTCTGCAAATATAGTGAAAAAACATGTTTTTGTTTATGTCGCCATAGCTCTTTAAATCGTCCATTGACCCTATATTTCTATTGCATATTACAAAAGCATATGAATTGGAAATAACGTTTCAAGTACCAATATTGCCAGGAAAACTCATGACGTCATCATATCATCATCTGAAATCAAAAAAGTGGAATTAATTTTTTTGAGGTACTCTTTCTGACATTCATTTACTCGTATCTCTATTGTTTAAGCTTAATATCACCCCAAATTCAGATATGTTTTACTTTGAACATTTGCCTTTCAAGTCCATGTCATGGTTTTGAAATTTGATGACGTCATCATACTTTAAATTGTGATTAAAGGTAAAGACGCAAAATCGGACAAGTTTACGTGTTATGTCTATGGGAGGTGATTTTTTTAAAAACCATACATTGACTTGACAACGTTTAAGCACCTTTATCTCAGATGATTTTGCTTCATTTCCTCTGAAAATTAAGTATGTTGTAGCTGTGACAATAAGCTGCAGTAATCATGCATTTTATTCTTTGAAATCTCCTCATCAGGTTGACAATTTTGCAATTTAAAACTGAAAATGAGAATGGAATGCGGACGAAACGATTCCTGATTCATCTTTCACGTACATAAGTTTACGTTCCTCTAATTTTCTCGTCGAGACGTATGGCCGAGTGGTTAGAGGTGTCGTCACAGAAACGTGAGGTTGCACACGTACGGGTTCGAACCTCACAAGAGCACGAAAGAAAATAATAATTTTTTTTTACTTTTTTTCTTCAATGGAGTACTACACCTTCGCCCATGTAGAAGTCACGTTCGCATGTAAACACACCTATACGCACACACTCACACAGTATCCCTTTGTTTATCGTTGGAGACTGCATTGCTTCGACTGCTGCAAAATATTGCAGGCTGGGCTTTTCAAGCTGATCATGGTATATTGTATCAAAATGAAATTTGTTCATATCAATTCAGTAACACAATGTAGTCGTGGTTACTTTGTGCTGATTTTATACATGTAAGAAGCTATACATTGTAAAAAAAGGTATTTGAATTGTTCCTTTAAGTCAGTCTTCTGTATTGATGATTATTTGTCAATTAGTGGTTTTTGTGGAGTTTCAGATAATGATAAAAAGTATGTATGATAAGTGCAGCGATACTTTCTACAGTTAGTTCAAAGTTGTGTTACAGAGGTTTGATACATACATTTAGCATTGTGTTTGTGTGTCCACGTGTGTATACAGGTTGGCCATATGGCACATTCTAGACAATAAATCTTAATTAATTAGCAAACGCGATCAGCTATGGAACTGAATATGGTACTAATGTATGATGTTCATGATTCTCATTAAACTGTGACGAGTTTAAAGAGATAGCTTAACTGTGTGTAAAAATAAAGCAATAATAAGGAAATTTTAAGGGAATTTGATAACCATGCCTATAATAATTTCATACAGGTACTAATAGCTGCCTCATATTCGTGTGATTGATTGTCATGTCAATAGCAAACTGACAACGTACAATTAATATATTATACATTAAACAACTGTCTTTCAAATCCATATCGATGTTTTCTAGTTTGATGACGTCATCATACTTTAAATTGTGATAAAAGTAAAGACACAAAATCGGACAAGTTTACGTGTTATGTCTATGGGAGGTGATTTTTTTTAAAACCATGCATTGACTTGACAACGTTTAAGCACCTCTATCTCAGCTGATTTTGCTTCATTTCCTCTGAAACTTTAGTATGTTGTAGCTGAGACAATAAGCTGCAGTAATCATGCATTTTATTCTTTGAAATCTCCTCATCAGATTGACAATTTTGCAGTTTAAAACTGAAAATGAAAATGGAATGTGGACAAAACGATTCCTCATGTATCTTTCACATGTATACATATTAAAGTTTACGTTCCCCATATTTTCTCGTCGAGACGTATGGCCGAGTGGCTAAAGGCGACGTCTCAGAGACGTAAGGTTGCGGGTTGGAACCCCACAAGATCACGAAACAAAATACTTAGCTATTTTACTTTTCTTTCTTCAATTTTGTATTACATATTCGTCCATGTAGAAATCACGTACGTATATAAACGCACCTATACACACACACAGACACACACACACACGCCATATCCCTCTTTTTTGTGTGTTGGAGACCACATTGCTTCGACTGCAGCACAATTTTGCAGGTTGACTTTGTCAAACCGATCATAGTATGTAATGACGACGACTGAGGTGTTGTACTTTGAACAATTGTCTTTCAAGACGATGTCATTGTTTTGTAATTTGATGACGTCATTACACTGAAAATTGTGATTAAAGGCAAGGTATGAAAACCAGCCGATTATAGGTTTTATGTCTGCGGGACGTATTTTTCCCAAGTTGCCAGAAATGGCATAGCGACCTCAGTCGTTACAAGGCCGCTTTTCCGTCTAGCAATGCAATAGATGTTCACACGGCCACGTTGGTTGAGTGGGCATTGACTTTCCCCCTGTTATATCTATACATTGTTTTTTTTTTGTCTTACCATTTCCGTGGATGACCCGTGGCCGAGTGGTTACAGAAACGGTTTCGCATGTACGCTCAATATAACTTCAAGGTGCCTATATCACATTCTTTTCTTTGTCGATCACAGATGACTGTCATCTGATGACCACAAGCGTATCACCTAACTCGTCCTCAATGTGACGAGTTTTCATGTCTCGTGGTTAATTTGAGTTTAAAATCAGTGTAATTTCATATTTTTTAAAAATCTAATCCTAAATGTAATCAAGAGTATTTGCAGATATTTTTGTTATTGAAAATTTGTGAGGACAAAAGTAACTGGGAATGAATTTTTCAAATTACTAACCACCCTAAAAAAACAACAACATTTACAAGCATCTTTCCAACAATTTAATTGAAATTCATTTCATTCAAAAGTGATCAGTACCAGGGAAGGAATCAGAAAGGACAGAAATCCAGGTGAATGATAAAGGTGAAATGTCAATTCACCCCCTCATTAGTCAGAATTCATCGATGTCACAGTATTGCTCCATATACATTATTATGAGATGAATGCCAAAGTCTGCATGTGGTACAGTGTATTTTCTCTCTTCTGGGACCGCTCACACTTTCCAAATAGATGCTGTGCACAGGATTTGTTGCCCTGCTCATGATGACAGATGAACAAGTTTTGCATGCTGCGCTTGTGGATTATTATCAGGATTGTAGAAGTTTTAGCACCATCTTTTTATGGCTGTGCAATCACATCAGTCTGGGATCCTAGTCTTTAATATTTCTTGGTTACACACTCCATTGCAGGTGGCCAACCTGGCATGCTCCATGTCCAACAATGAGGAAGGAGTGAAGATGGTACGCATGGCAGCAGCACAGATTGAGAACCTCTGTCCACAGGTGAGAGATTAGTCTGTCAGGATGTATGTGTGTTTGTGTGTGTTTGTTTGTATGTGCCTGTTGGGAGGGGGGGGGAGGGGTCCTTTGGGTGGTTGGAGGATGGGACAGGGAAGGCGGTGAAGGGCGATGGGTCTCTATTGTAACGGTACCCAACCATTTCTGGAAACACTTATTCATGTATATGTCAGTGTGTCGATAGTCTTCTAAAGCAAAAACCGTTTGTCAATGAGAGTACAATAGAAGTCACTTATGTATGTACACATCTTAGGAAGCACATTTATTTGGGGTTTTTAGGGGAATCTTTTGAAAACATTTCTAGAAATGTGCAATTTAAATGTGTTTGTGTGAGTGAAGGAGAGTGGTTGCATATGCATATAAACACACAGAGTACTACCGTATACGCCATATATTTCGCGAGTCTAAATCTTCGCGAATTGGGAATTCCCGACAGTTTCGCGAGTGGTAAAATTCGCGATCGTGGAGTCCTATACTGAAGGGAGAAATGTACACGCTATCATAGTCAATATTTTCGCGTGTCTTTAATTTCGCGAATAGCACCCAACTCGCGAAATTCGCAAAAATAAAAACCTTGCGAAATATTCGGCGTATACAGTAAAGTGGTAGCGTATGTGATGCAGTAGACAGCCTTCAGCCTGAAAACCAGGTCCCATTATCATACCACACAGGGAATAGATCTAGACTGTTTGTTTTGCACATGTGGTGTAGGTGATCAATGCAGCCCGGGTCTTGGCCGCTAGACCTCGCAGTAAGGCAGCCCAGGACAACATGGACGTCTTCAAGGACCAGTGGGAGACCCAGGTCAGACTTCTGACTGAGGCTGTTGATGAAATCACTACCATTGATGACTTCCTTGCAGTGTCAGGTGAGGGCTCCCTCCATACATTCATATTCATCTCCTCTGTTGCTGTAGAATCATTGCTTTGAATTCATCCTTTTCAGTTAAGTGTATCATAATTTAAAAGTGGAGTCAAAGGGGCCTGAGCTTTCAATCCTAGCAGAATCTTCATTAGAGGCAAAATGACAAACAGACAGGGACAGCAATCACATATAAGGACTACACACAAGAAGAACAGTCAAGGGAGGGCGAGGGACACAGAACAAAGAAAACAAAAGGGGATGGTTGGGGGTCATGGGCAAGGAGCCCAACAGGTGAAGGGAAGGGGATTAAAGGAGGGCAGACAGACAAAAGGCAGAGGAGGGTCAGTGATGATCCCAAGGACCATGGAGGTAACCTTTGAAGGATAAGGATGAAAAGGGAGGCAACATCAAATAAGATGAGGAACAACAGAGGGATAAAGAAGGGAAAAGAGTGAAATAGCAACAGCAAGGGGGGCTGAGCAAGCAGTGAGCCCTAACTCGGTGCGGTGTACCAAGAAAATCTAGAGGCAACAAAATGAAACTAAGAGTCATAGTTTAAAGTGATGAACATTTTGTGTGTGTGTGTGTGTGTGTGTGTGTGTGAAGATATGACAGGCATTTAACATAACATGTGTTACAATATCGGTTCTCAAAGAGTGTAAAGCATATTTGCATGTAATGAAGAATATCAATCTAACTTGTCCTCAATTATTATTGATCAAAGAATAGCATGCAGTGTAGTTTCTGGTGTAACCTATTTGCCTGTGCCAAACAAAAAAAACAACATAAACCTCATGAGAATGCAATTCTAACTGAGACAATTGTTAGTATGAACAGGCAGCCTTATATGATTCATGTGTTGAAGAAACCCATCAACCTACCTGAAAGACAGTTTTGACATGCAGATTGTATTTATAGAGATTTTTGTTTTTACTGTTACTTTTTGTAATAAATAATATTGTGAGCTTGATCTTTATCATTATGAACAAGTGAAAAAAAAAAGAACTAGACAGGGATTTCAACCCATGTCACCTACTACGATACTGCGCATGGCACTACCACTGAGCTAAAGCCAGTTCACAGCAGTGACACAAAAACCAAATGCCTCACCTCTTTTTCATTCTCCCATGGTCTTACTCATGATTCATTAGCCTCCAAAAAGGCATGTTACATGAATAAATGGAATTGGTTTCTTGTGGAAAAATTAAAATTTTGTTTCCCAGCATCAAAGGAAAGGTGAGAATCTCTGTCCAGATAATATCACCCTCTGCTGTTCTCCCTCTTAGCTTGACTGCAATTGTACTTTAACCACTGATCTCTGTAGGAAATGTCTGGATATATCATTGGACAATTCACACTGTATGCGGACATGCACACATTTTCTAGCAGAAATCATCACCAAGATCAATGTGATGTGGTGAGCTCTGTACAAAGTGAATGGTGACATGCATGGTAAGATGGCGGTGTGGTGGCTTCAAAGCGATTGGCCAGTGAGATATCCAGCTACTTCCTGTTGAGATCAATGACTTTAACTTGCTGTTCATCTATTCCTCCTTTCTCTTCCAGAGAGTCACATCTTGGAGGACGTGAACCGCTGCGTGATGGCGCTCCACCAGCAGGATCCAGAGACATTGGACGTCACCGCCAACTCGGTCAAGGGGCGGTCAGCGCGCATCTGTCTTGTGGTCAACTCTGAGATGCTGAACTATGAGCCCGGTCTCTACACTGACAAGGTCAAGCAGGCAGTGAACATTCTCAAGGAGGAAGGTATGAATGGGATCTTTGGTCACTTGTTGAAATTTTAACCCATTTCGGACAGGGTCATACACAAAGTCTATGAGGAGTTTGGAATCTTGGAGAGAATGGGTTAATTTTTAGCTCACCTGAGCCAAAGGCTCAAGTGAGCTATTGCGATCGCCCTTCGTCCGGCGTCCGTCGTGCGTCGTGCGTCGTGCGTCGTGCGTCGTGCGTCGTGCGTCGTCCATCGTCCGTCGTCCGTCGTCCGTCGTGCGTCGTGCGTAAACTTTTTACATTTTCATCTTCTTCTTGAAAACCCCAAGACCGATTTTCATCAAACTTGGCAGGTAGCATCCCTAGGGGGTTAGGAACTCAATTTGTTAAAATGGGCACCATGCCCCACCCAGGGGGCCCCCAGGGGGGCCCAAACCCCCCAAAATTAAGGAATCTGTAAAAATCTTCTTCTCTAGAACCAGAAGTGATAGAGCTAAGTTAATACTATGAGTTAGTACATTGATGACTGTAGTTTCAAGTTTGTTCATGGCAGAATCAGGGGTGCCCCCCTTGGGACCCAGGGGAGGGGGGTGGGGAAGGGTTCTAATGGGGCCTAAATTGTACATTTTCATCGTCTTCTTGAGAACCCCATGACCTATTTTCACCAAACTTGGTAGGTAGCATCCCTAGGGGGTTAGGAAATCAATTTGTGAAAATGGGCACCATGCCCCACCCAGGGGGCCCCCAGGGGGCCCAAACCCCCCAAAATTAAGGAATATCTGCAAAAATCTTCTTCTCTAGAACCAGAAGTGATAGAGCTAAGTTAATACTATGAGTTAGTACATTGATGACTGTAGTTTCAAGTTTGTTCATGGCAGAATTAGGGGTGCCCCCCTTGGGACCCAGGGGAGGGGGTGAGGAGGGGTCCTAATGGGGCCTAAATTGTACATTTTTATCTTCTTCTTGAGAACCCCATGACCTATTTTCACCAAACTTGGCAGGTAGCATCCCTAGGGGGTTAGGATCTCAATTTGTTAAAATGGGCACCATGCCCCACCCAGGGGGCCCCCAGGGGTCCCAAATCCCCCAAATGAAGGAATCTTTATAAATCTTCTCTAGAATCAGAAGTTATATATAGAGCTGAGATAATACTATGAGTGAGTACATTAATGACTGTAGTTTCAAGTTTGTTCATAGGAGATCCAGGGGTGCCCCTCTTGGGTAGGGGGGGGGGGGGGGGGGTGGTGGTTGGAAGGGTCCAAATGGGGGCCTGAATTGTACATTTTCATCTTCTTCCTGAAAACCTCATGATGGATTTTTGTCAAACTTGGCAGGTAGCATCCCTAGGGGGTCAGGATCTCAATTTATCAAAATGGGCACCATGCCCCACCCAGAGGGCCCCAGGGGGCCCCAATCCCCCCAAATTAAGGAATCTTAAAAAAATTGGGCCCTTATTGTACATTTTCATCTTCTACTTGAGAATGCCTGGTCAAATTTTGGCAGAGCTGTGAATAATTTAGATTAGTGACTGCGTGAAAGGTGAACTTGCGATACTCAGGTGAGCGCTAGACCCGCGGGTCTCTTGTTACTCTAGCAGTAATACAAAGTTGATTCATTCACCGAAATACTGTCAAACAAGGAATGTTCGCGTGCATTTTAATTTCGCGAATTTCGCGAGCGCCAAGATTCGCAAAATTAAAATGCACACGAAAGTTTTTGTCCATACTATATGCCTAGAACGCCAGTGACAATTTGCGAAAATTTCATGTC
The DNA here is from genome assembly GCF_040938485.1 of Diadema antillarum. Lineage (NCBI taxonomy): Eukaryota > Metazoa > Echinodermata > Echinoidea > Diadematoida > Diadematidae > Diadema > Diadema antillarum. Next base: position 1,614,091 of record NW_027271100.1, read on the forward strand.
AAGAAAAAGGTTGCCGGCTCCAATTCGCAAAAATTTTATACCGCGAATATATCAAGTTTTACAGTAACCTTTGAACTGCCATACAGTTAACTGACATTGACAGGATATGTAGCATCAGCTAGTTAGCATGTTTATCTATGATTTTTTAATTAACATTAGATCTTGTAAGACATTGGAAGGTACTACAAGAAGTTTTCAGGTAATATCTCAAGTTTAAGTATCCTTTTGATTTTGTGAAACTACATTTTGGGGAAAGGATTACATGGTATCACACTAACTATATTCTCCCTCTCATACGTACCTCTTATTCATTCTATAGCGAGGTGGATACCTGTACACGCACACACACTCACATACATACACTTTTGAAGGTTAACACATCAAGTTCTTACTCAAATGAAGGTTGTTTCCAAGATGTTTCTTGTACATATATCTTAAATCAAATATGTGCAAAATACCAAAAAGATCTGATGGTATGGTAAGCATTTCTTGGTTCCAGCATATTTTTTATTTATTTTTTATTTTTTAACAGCAGGAGATTAATGCCAGTAATGAGAAAACCCTGGCAAAACATGATCTGTTTTCTCATTCAGGTCATACCGTAAACAGCTACACCATATGATTATGCAGATCTTCATCTAGTACTGTATTGGCCGTGAGGCACTGGAGAAGTAAAAGCTCATTTTGAAGTCATGTATTTAGGCTCAAACAAAAATTTATCCAATCAGGCTCCAGCATAAAGAACTTGTATGTTTCCATGTTGCTGTATGCGTATTGCTGTAACATGTTACACAGGTGACCAATTGTTTTATATCCTCCCTTTATTTTTCGCAGTCATCCCTCACTTCTCGAACATGGTGGACATAGCTGTTGATGCCCTCAGCTCCAGTCCTCCCAAGGATACTGATGAGAATGAGTTCATTGATGCCTCCCGTATGGTTTATGATGGTGTCAGGGATATCAGAAGAGCTGTTCTCATGAATAGGGTGAGTACCAAATAAACCATGCACGTAGTTCATAAAAAACAGGAAATTGCATTAATGCATTGAACGTTTCCATTTGTTGTTGTCAAGGAAACAGTGGACACTTTGACAGAAATGGATTTCTCTCTTGTTATTTGCTATATCATAGAATGTTTGCATTTCACTTTGAATTTCAGTTGTTTCTGAACGGGGAAAAGAAATACTGGAATAATTAATGTGGAAAAGAAATACAGGAATAAGTAATACCAATTGATTAATTACTCTGTTTGGCATGTTTGTTTACTCACAATAACGTCACTTTGTCTCATGCTATTGTTGTATTCCAGAATCCAGATGAGATTGAAACCGACACAGAGCTGGACTATGAAGAGGAGTATGACATGAAGAGCAAATGTGAGTTAGGTTGATTTTTTTTTCCTAACGTCTTCGAATGTCAGCTGAATCTGTGCACAGCATTTCCAGCCAATGATCCTCTTACACAACACCAGTGATGTATTATTTTATGCCTTTGAATGTCAGAATCTAAATATATGTTTGTTAAGAAATAGAGTTTTGACATGCCCAGACTGTCATTCTTCAAATTTGTATTGTATATCAATGATGTGGGTGCTGGACTGTCTTCCCCAGAGCCCCTTGTTCTAAGACATTTTCATTGATTTTCCTCATATGAAGTATTATATTCAGTCATATAATGCTTTTTTTTTTTCATTAAATGTCTGTTGGGGGTTCTTCGTTATAACATGAAATTAATGTTCTACTGTATGAGCTGAAATTTTCGCGGTGGTTTTATTTTCATGAATTTCGCGAATTGCCTTTGAACCGCGAAAAAACAACACACGAAAATAACAACACGTGAATAACTAAGTTCAGTTAGACCCTCACAACCGTGAAATTAACAACACGCGAAAATATCCTCCAAGTAGCAATTCGCGAAAATATCTGTACGTGAAAATGTCAGCTTGTACAGTATTAAGACTTCCCTGTAGATATTGCATGTGTAGTAATTTTATGTCCTGTGCTCAAATTTTGTTCTCCTTTGATGATTGTATCTCAGTGTTTTAAAATATATGCTTTTAATACAAGACCTTGATATAAGACAGGGAGAGTTGAACTTGTTATTTACTTGTAGTATCTTTTTTTCAATTAATACAGCAAGCTATCCCACTGAGGCGTACGAGATGGACGATGTGGCAGAAGGAGTCACTTCAAGGGTAAGCCAGTTTTTAGATTTAACCCCCAAACTATCTCAAACATGATTGGCAAATTCTAATTTTTTGTGGTCTATTCTTATTCATGCCCTTAAACTATCTCTAATTTGATCAGTAACATGTACTGGCATGGTGAGCCATGCTCATCTCAGAGCTGCCAACCGTTCTGAAAAATTCGTATTTGTTACGAAAAATCGAAGGGAATACAAAACTACTATCTGTTCAAGCTGTCTTGAACATCAAAAGCAAGTTTACCTCTGGGTGAACCACTCATACATAACCCTGAATCACAACACTTTTGCATAGGTTTTATCTGAGCCGGAGCTAAACAACATTGTTAGATTGTTGCAGTCCTCCTATGGACTGATGGGATGAGAGCGGGACATAGTTTTATCGCCAAACTATCACACATGCATTATACAAATCATATCAATTTTGTTTTTACCTGGTCAACTGTTTATACTACTGTATATGCTTTTATTTTCGCAAACAGATATTTTTGTGAATGGCAAGGTCATAGACATTTTCGCAAAATATTGTTTTCGCGAATGGACACCGATACTTACGTCAGTGCTCTATTAACACAGTGCATGGAGTCATTTTCGCGTGTTGTTAAATTCGCAATCCAACTGTAATTCGCAAAATTCACGAAAATTAAGCCCTCGCGAAAATAACAGCTTATGCAGTAAGTTTGTATTTTAGCACACAATTCAGGCTTAATTGTGAAGAAAAAAAGTAAATAATTAGATTTCACTCTTATTGTATACACACGTAGTATTCTAGAATTTAAAAGGTCATAATTGTGGTCTATAGTATGCCATAAATCTCTTTTAGAATTTGTTGGGAAAAATAAGCATGCCATGATTTAGTCATTTTCAGTATCAGAGTCGTGAAAACAGACAAAGTAAACAGAAAAAAACAAAGACAACGTCCTAATTAACAGCAACGTTAAGCTTTATACAAAACTGCATACAAACTGCTCAGTGACAAGATGGTTAGTAGTGCTCAACAAGACTTAAATCACCGTCCCCACGTCTTCCCACAGGCCATGATGAGGAACCTGCCCTCGGAGGAGAAAGAGAAGATTCTGGAGGAGGTGGAACTCTTCCGTCAGGAGAAGGAGAAGCTGGACCTGGAGATGGCCAAGTGGGACGACAGCGGCAACGACATCATCATCCTGGCCAGACAGATGTGCATGATCATGATGGAGATGACGGACTTCACACGGTGAGAATGGCGCCCTCGCTCTCTGCTTATCGTCCACTTACCCTCCCTGCCTGCCACACTCCAAGCTTCACTATCATTTTTCATATATATATATTATACAACACCTTTTTTAAAAAAAATCTAGCTTTCTGATTGGTCGATTGCTCATCATGTGACATGCGCTTAAAAGTACCATTGCACGCTGTCACTTGTCAGCTGTACAATTTTGATTGAGTAAAAATGGCTTGTACGTAGTTGACATCACCAATTTCTATTGACTCCTGTTAAACTTGTGATCAACTCATGATATTTGTTTTTGATTTTACGCCTTTGATATTACAATAAGCAAATCTTTGCTTGCTGCACGCACTTTCATAGTCAGTTACAAGTGCGCGTGCAGTAACTCATTTTACTGGCAACAACTGCAACCATTCGACCACTTTTGCTTATGACCTTATACGACTGTGCCACACATTCAGCTTTCATGATAAAGGGTTGCCATTTCTGTGCTAAATTCAAGAATCTGTGCAGACCACATCTGTTGATGTTTTAGGTGATGTATAAAACACATAGTGTATGGTCTTTACTTGTGCAATGGAACAAGATTTCACTCTCAGTGAAAGATGAGGCACACTTTAACTTTGGCTTTGCCTCGTTGAATAGAGCACCTCTATATTTTGCACCTGTGACAATTCACTATTTGTATTTTATGCTTATGTTGAACTATTAGATACCCATGTTGCAGATCAGTTGTCCTTTTGTTGCAATAAAAACACAATGAAAATGAAATCAGTTCAAGGGTATTATGTAGGGGCTTCATTATATTTATGTGCAGATACAAGGGATTCTAATGTTATGTGTCAGTGTGATTGAAACAAGAAAGAAATCATTGATGAGTAGCTTGTCTTTGCTTACATGCATGTCTACAAAACTCCTGCTAACATGAATGCACCCGAGCGTATATCATGATGAGCTTTGAAACTGTAGATGCGTATTATCCCAGGGGAGCATCTTCAGTGTGAATATTGCTCCCCCTAGAGAGCCACTCACCCATTTATACACCTTGATCTAAAGGGACATTGTGGGCAAAATATCTTGTCCAGTGATGAACATTCCTGGCAGGATTTGAACCTAGAACCTTTTGGCTCAAAGTCCAGAGTCTTCAGCCACTATTACAAGGTGCTCCCCACATAAATTTGATTCATATTCCCATCTTCCCTCCTTCAGTGGCAAGGGTAAGCTGAAGACAACCATGGATGTGATTAATGCTGCTAAGAAGATCGCAGACATTGGTACTAAGCTAGACAAGCTGGCTCGTCAGATTGCAGACCAGGTAAGGCTTGGATGGTTATTTGCACCATCTCCATTCACTAAAGAGCATATCAAGTCATGTTGCAACTGACAGACAATGAAAAGGAATTCATTGCACCTTATTCTTATCCAGGACCATTAAAGTTCAAGAGCCAATATCTGAATATCTGAAATGTTATGTCTAGATTGATTGAGTTTGAAGCAGTTGTACATGCCACTCGATCAGATATTTGAGTTCAGATCAGAATTTTTTGTTCATGAAGATTATGTGTATACTGTTTGGTTTGATACCCTAACAATGAAATGATTTTGACTCCTGATAAAGAATCGGTGATGGAACTGCCCTTTTTTATAAGCTTGACAACCATTGCAAGCTAGCTTGCATGGGATTTGAACTAAACATAACTGGAGAAGTCAGATTAGAGTACAGAGGCATTGTGTGATTGTAGGAATGGATATTGTGGCAAAGGTGATTGATACATGTAAATCATACTTGTGCATACATACATAATACATAAAAGCACACATACACACATATATTCATACATATATGCATACACACATACAAGCATGCATGCATACCTATGTACAGTGTACATACATGCATACATACATATGCATATTCATAGATAAAAAACTTGTATATATGCATTCATAGACATAGACACTCATAGACATACACACACATACACGCACGCTCATTCAGAGTTTATTTTGTTGCTCTTGTGTTTTTTGTGCATCATATGAAAATAAGTTCTTTCTGTTTTTCCAGTGCCCAGACTCGTCTTCCAAGGAGGACCTGTTGGCGTACCTTCAGCGTATCGCCCTCTATTGTCACCAGCTGAATATCACCAGCAAGGTCAAGGCAGAGATACAGAACATCAGTGGTGAACTCGTCCTCTCAGGGGTAGGTTACTCTTTCATCATCATCCTGAGTTTTTAACTCGTTGAGGATGAGTGCCAAGTTAATTCGGGCAGGTGTCTATGGGAAATTCGTGTTGTAGCAATATCAGCTCGTCTTCAATGGGTTAAGATACCTGAGCTGCATGAATCAAGGGAGCTAGAAACGGAGCTGGAGTTTGACCGAACTTGGCAGGAATCATCAGTGGAGTGAGGGGATTGTAGTTTATGCAAATGGTGGGATGCGGTCTGGTTCAAGTACTCAACAGTAGGAGTATGTTGCCCAGGGGACCTGCAGCACAACATCTTGAGATTTTGAGAATAGTTTGCCTCAGGTGGAGTGCTATGAGGGCAAAGTGAGATGTTTACGTTACTGTTAGACCCTTACGGTTTGTCTCGTTAAGAATAGGAGATCATATGTGCTGATTATCAATTTGAACAAATGTCACAATATGACATTGATATAAACAACAATGGCTTGAATCATCCCTAGGGAAGTAGGAAATGCAAACTTATTCAAAAGGAGCATTAATTTGGTGCCATAGAGGCCTGGGGACAGAGCTATTGAGGGCTAGAACACAAGATTTCAATCATCATCCTTCTATCAGTAGTGCAAGTAACTATATTATAGCATCTCTAGGTAAGTGTTCGTAGTTCCTCTGAAGAGGTAGTAATAATTTATCTCATGGCCCACCATCAAGGGCCACCACAGGAAGGTCGTGTGTAGGTCAAATCTATAGTGAAGCTCAGGTGAGGGTCAAGCCTTAAGTGCTCTTGTTTCTGTAATTACATGTCTTTGATATAGAGATGGTCAAAATACTGTACATGTAGTGGTGATATGTTGACATAGATTTATAGTTACGTGATCTTGTTTGTCTCCCTCTGTAGTTGGACAGTGCCACATCCTTGATCCAAGCTGCCAAGAACCTCATGGGTGCAGTGGTCCAGACTGTGAAAGCTTCCTACGTCGCCTCTACCAAATACAGGTCAAAGGTCAACACTGGAACTGGCTATGTAAGTGTGCCTCTTCATTGGGCTGTACATTGTGTTGCTTGTTGAGAAAACATGAATCAGAATTGTAGAATTGAGAATTGATGCCTTGAAAAAAGAGAAAAAAGAAAAGAAATATTAAAGATAAGAAGTTAGAGCATGATGCTTAGCTGTGAAACAATTAAGTGCAATGAGTCCAGCAAATTCTGAGTGTGATTAGATGGAATTGATAATGATAATGATAATGATCATCGAATAATATTGGTGTTACTTTAAAGATTTAACCATGACAATGTTAAAAAGATTGTTCCAAGACTTGGATGTTGTTTGGATGGGGTTCAATTTCTTAGTAGTATCAGTATTTCAGCAAAGTATTCTTCTTTCTTCTCTTCTCCTCTCCCAGTCTCCTGTTGTCCTCTGGAAGATGAAGGCGCCGGAAAAGAAGCCGCTGGTCCGGCGAGAGATCCCCGACGAGGTCCACTCCAAGGTCCGGCGGGCGGCTAAGAAGCGCGAGGTCAACCCTGTCCAGGCCCTGAGCGAATTCAAGGAGAATGCCCCATTCTAGCATGGATCTCTGTAGCTCCATGGTTCTAGATAGGCTGAATTGAACACATCAACAAACATAGAGATTACTCCCCATCAAAATCATGGGTACTTGATGTCACCTAAATAAATCTGACACAAGTGAATTACCTAAATTAATAGATACTTTGTTTCAGTACCAGTTTTACAATCTGTGATTAAGACCAAGAAGAACACTTGCATGAAGTCTAAATTTGCATGTACCACAGTACTTACCTTTGTCTTCATGGTATGAATATGGAGTTGATAGTTTGTTTACAAGAGCTACGGTGGAATCATTAAACTATATTTATTAGTTCTTCCTGTCAAACTTTGAGGAATGTTTACAACAAACTGTAGAGAAGAATGCTTTTGGCAAGTTTTCATTAAATCTTTCATTCACATGGGGTGCATTCAATTTCATTTACCCCTTTCAAAAAAAAAAGGGTAATGATATCAAGTGCCACCATTTGATAAGTATGGAGATTCAGAACATGTATTCAAGCTTATTCATTGTTAGCTGTGGATGTGATCAATCTAAGACACATTGCATGCATTTTTTATTGCTACGAAGGGATGTTAATGTGTACAAGATGAGATGATGCTCCAACAATTCATTATAGCTCAAATATCACCTGTGCAGTGAAGAATCAGTTGAGTAGGTTGGCTAACTTTCATGCTTGCAGTCAAGACTTTATTTGCTCTCATAAATGTTCAACAGAACTTGCTGCGTCCATTCAGTCCTGGGGTTACTGCCTTTTTGAACAAGTGGTATTCATAAACGAGTGGTATTATCTACACTTGTGTATTACACAAAAAGTTTCTTAGGATTGCAACACACATTGGATTATAGCCATTGTGGCGTTAGTACTTGAATTCTGTAAGCAACATATTCAGGAGTTCATTGTGTGTGGCATATAATCAGTACTTCTTTTGTTTGCTAAGTACAGATAGAATTGTGCTCTTAATGTTTCATGATGTTTGAAAGACAACAAAATAGATAGCAAATTGGCACCAAAGATATGCTCAGACTATTACTCGACCAATGCAGCACAGCACTGAGATAAGTTGGACCACAGGTACTATTTTAATAGATTTGATCAAGTACTGCATTTGCCCTTTCTGTACTACAGTCTGTATTTTTCTTTTTCAGAGTAGAGTATTCGTACATATATGAATTGTACCAATCTCTTGTGCGGTTTGAAATCTTGTATACAAATTGTTTTATAAGACACTAAATGTTGAAAGTTGAAGGAAGAGAGCCTGGTGATCTATTGGTTTGCAAAGTTGGACTTGCTGGAATTTGACATCTTTGAGATGGATAAGCAGCTCTGAAGGGATGGCTTTTGTGATTTCCAAAGTAAAAGAAGACTTCAGTGAGATGATGGTAATGATGGTCTCACCGAATATCATTTGAGTGTTGTCTGTTTTCAGTCAGAAGAGGACTTTCCTTTTTTTTTCTCTCTCTCTGCCAGACTTGCATAGAACAAGGCATTCTAAACATTGCATTAGAAGTTCATTGCTCTTATGTTTACATTAATTCAGTGTGCTTCTATACTGCATTACAATGTTACAAAGTAGCTACATGTGATATGCTGTGTCAGAGCTGATTTCTCTGTTTGTATGATTTCTATCATTTGTATCAGATTATGTCAGGTACTGTATACGCTGTATATTTCGCGGGGGTTTTATTTTCGCGAATTTCGCGAGTCGGGAGCTATTCGCGAAATTAACAACACGCGAAAATATTACCTTCCGAAATGAATCCCTTGCCTTGATGATACAAACATTTCAGTACTAGTATACCATGTCACGGCTTACCGAATAACAGACCATACTGGCTAAGCTTGTTTACGCACGTCCACGTCTACTTCCGAATACTGTAGAGAGCCAATCCATTATCGCAAGGGGACCACTCGTCAGAAATCTAGCGCGATGGACTTAACCACTTCAAAAATGTTGAATTCTAACTTACTAGTTCGCAGAGTTTGGCAAGTCTTTTTCATGCAGTGTATAACTAGTATCATTCTTAATTGCTAGTAAGTTGAAAATTCACACTTTCTTTGCCACTTCATATTTTCTCTTGTCCCCCAATCGCGAATTTAACCACTCGCGAAAATGTGTGACAGCGACAATTCGCGAAAATTTATGTACGCGAAAATTATAGCGTATACAGTATGTGATAATGAGGTATTTGATTAGATGTATCTTTGAAAATATTAAAAGGAACAAATCACAGTGATATTTATTGTGTTCCTACTCAGTGGTAGATTTCACCATCTGCCATGAACAGGGTAGTGAGAAGGGGTATTTTGTCATTTGTGATATACAAGTTCTATTGCAAATGCAAGAAAGAAATTAACCAAAGTAATATGATGTAAATCTAAATATGCAAAGGTTGGTTATGTAATCAACAGTACAAAATTTGTATTCACATGTCTTCAATGTATAGGGTCTGGAAAGTAGTGATAGCGGTTCAAATTTTTTATAATAAATGATAAGTCTTGCCTTTTGCAAATAGAGTCCCTGGAACAAGTTGAATATCATTGATTATCATTAATAGAAGCTTAATGTATTCACCATGCATCAATACTGCTTTGTTCAAAATTAATCCATATTTAGAGTGAATTTGCTGGCTACTACGTATTATGCCCAGTTGTGGAGGTAGAACAAATTATCGGAGGGAAGAGAAGAGTCATTTCTTCTATATAATATGTCATATTTTTGTAGGCATAGATGATAGCAGTACTCAGTGAAAACATGCTATCTATGATTTCCTGTACAGTTGATTTATTGTTTTATCTTTAACCGTAGACTTATGTACATATACTTTAATCTATTTTGTTGCTGTACTGAAATGTGTTCTCACTGCTAGTTACTATGCTTATTATGTAGTCATTCAAAATTTTGTGACTCATCTAATCAGACTGTAAGATAAAATCTGTATTCATTTTTGTACTCATTCTTGTATTCAATAATGCCAGAATGTCTGTGTTCATATTCACTGTGTGATTGAAGGGAGCCATATGGTAATGCGTAACTGTGTTGGTGAGGTTTTTTTAAGAAGCCCAACTTTGTAATGGAACTTGTCAGGGTGTGTTCATGAGTGAAAAGAAATTTTCTGTCATCTCAAGTCAACATTTTCACCAACATATGGTTTTATTCTTCCTTTATGTAATATAGATACTCTTTTTCCTTCTCAAACAGTCATGTCCAAAGTGCTCCCCTTTAAGAATTAAAAAAAAAAATGTGAAGTGTAAGTAAAGCATCAGATATGAGATTATAGATTTTTCCTTTTTTTTTTAGTGTGATACACTCACCTGTGAGTATTGACAATAACATTTGATGATTATGGGCATAATTTATTTAGTCTCCATTCTGCACTTGTGTCAGGTGCAACAATTAAAAAGAAACAAAAAAACATTATTTCTCAATATGGAGGCTAACACTGTGATGCCGTCAAAGAATTCATCAAGAAATCCTGCTTTGTTTAAAATGATACAATAATGTTGTAATTTCAATATATGAATTTAGATATATGTAGATTTATGCTAGTCCTCTTCAATACACAAACACTTTTATCAAATTTGCAGGTTGCTGTACATGCACTATTACTGTGTAGTAACTTTGCTGCCAGATTTCTTGTTTTCTCATAGCTTATGGCAACATCACATGCATGTACTTATATTTCATTTGCAGCTAGCAAGTTTGACACTTAGACAGTTTGATAAGTATTTGTTGACTGCCAGTGTCTTTTTGCCAGCTTCTTCACCTTTTGTAGTCTCTGAAGAATTAGGTCTTGAAGGAAGTTTAAATGGCACAGTCTTTACGCATCTTTTAGAGCAGTTGATAATCACGTGCTGTAAGGTTAGGTCAATAATTCACATTATGCAAACTAGTATTTGTCAAGTTTCTCATGAGCTTTTTTCTTGTGTGTGTGTGGAAGCTTCTTTGTATATGTACTGTAAAAGTGGTTTCTTTCGCGTACAGATACTTTCGCGGTTTCCATCGGTGCCGACTTTTTTACGTGTGTTTAAATTCACGGTCGGCAAAAACTGTTTTATTGTGCACATGAAAACCCAAATTATAATCCAATTATTCTTTTATTTGTTAAATAGAAATTATAATTAAATGCAGGCTTACCTAAAATCCAGTCTCTCGAGTACTTTATAACATGCTTATAAAACTATTGTTACCTAAGATGACTTACATTGCGCGGTATCACTGTGTGTGTGTTGACCATCAATACACTCAATGCGCGGAATCTTCGTGTGTGCATGTGCGCAATAGCGTTGTAACAAGCGGCAAGTTCAAAACAACATTATTTCCTTGCGTGGTTAATTTCGCACGACTTTTCAAAACATTTTCGCATGATGTTAAATTCGCGGTTCAACCTCAAAGCGCGAAAATAAAACCACCGCGAAAGAAACCACTTTTACAGTACTTATATTGGCATTTTCATTGCCATTTAATTTTCAAAGAATTGATAGGAATATCAGATGCTATCTTTTGCTCAAAACCACAACTTTGTTTCCAGCAGTGAATTTTACAAAGGTACTCTTAACCACTCAGCAAGTTGTTTTTCCTAATAATCTGATAAATCTATGTGATATAAATTTCTTTTTCTTATGTTCCCTTATGACTATTTGTCAATTGTGTCTTTTCTGTTTTATCTAATTGGCTTGTTATTTGGTTGTGGCAGGCATAATATAGTTTCTTTGATAGCACATTAATAATGTGTTTAAAATGCAAGTTTAGAGATGAATGAAAATTAAAAGTACTTTGTTAGATCATACTTTGTCTTTCTCTTGGCTTTTATTTTGCATTCTGTGCTATGCATTCTCTAATTTATTGAAGAATTTGAATCACAGTTTGGAGAAGTGTTTGCAGGTGTGAATTTCTTGGGAAACTAAAAGCAATCATGGAAAGTGGTTGGTCAATTGGAATTGGATTACAGTATAAAGAATGAGACATGTTCAGATGCAACAGATGTTAATTCATCTCCATTGAATGTCATAAAGGAGTTAATTCCAAGAGGAATCCAAAGTTTATTTAATGAAAGGTGTTTCTGAAATGGCTGAGATATCCAAAACAAATCGATCCTAATAAAAGATGGGACCCACATTTTATTAGGATTTCTTTGTTTTACTTTGTTTTTGGATATCTCAGCCATATAAAAACTGATTTTCATCAAATGAACTTTGAATCCCTCTAGAATTATATGCTTTTTAACATTTCATATAGTGGTTTCTAAGTATCTCACCAAAACTTAAAAGCTATATCCTCACCTCAGCCAATACTATACTACCCCTTTAAAATTGTATGCTCTTTAACATTTCATAAAGTGGTTACTAAGTATCTTGCAAAAATTTAAAGGCTATATCCTCACCTCAACCAATACTATACCTTCCCTTTAAGATAAAATCTGGGTCTAGACTGGAGTAAATTTGAAAATGGCTAGAACAAAGTTTTCAAACTTTATCAAAGTTTATGACCTTATGTATAGGACAGACAGCTTGAGACTTACAGACTGTATGTTTCATTGTTGCCCGATATTTCCAATATTTTCTTTGATGGTGTTGCAAGTTGTTTTTTTTTTTTTTCAAGATTTTTTTTTTAGATAAACAAAGTAAAACAAAGTAGTCCTAATGAAAGGTAGGTCTCAGCTTTTATTAGGACCTCCCTGTTTCTGGATATCTCAGCCATTTGAAAACCGTGTACCTGATATTGTCGGTTTGCATTCCCAAATACATGCACATGGCCGATGGAACCTTGGGGGCCGTGGGGGCTCGGGGCCCATACAAAGTGCACCATACAAAGGAAGACATAAGGTGTAATCGCTTAGGGCCCCCACCACTTTTTTTAAACCCGGAATTACTATATGTAAGTGGCACTAAATAGAAATAGATAAGAGATCTTGAAGTGTGAGTGCGGTAAGGTAATGTTTTTCCACTGAAGACCTTTTTTTTTTTTTTTTTTTTTGCTTGTCAGCTGAAGAAACGCGGAAATGGAAGGGGAGAGATGAGCTGAGGACTTTGTGGGTATTTTTTTTTTTTTTTTGGGGGGGGGGGGGTTTGTTAGCGCATGAAACCTTGAAGTGGGCCCCTATACACTTTTGAAAACCCTCCGCCAGCCCTGATACACTATTTGATTTCGTTAAAGCTATACGGTACTGTATAGTTTACCACATCTTGCAGTTAAGATCCTATCTCCATTCTTCTGTATACATGACTTTTTTTTTTTTTTTTTTTTAAACATAGTAGGCAATTTGATCTTATTGCACCAATACCATATCATGCAGTTTTGGGTCCCATACTAGTGTTGTTTGTATAGGCATATAGGCCTACATTGCAAATGTTTTATTTATCTATTTTTTATTTTTTATTTTTTGTTATTTTTAATTATTATTCATTTTTCTTTTTTTTTTTTTGGTCGTTGCGATCAAGTTCAAGAAAACAAAGCTAGCTTTGTTTTCTTGAATTTCTTAAAAAAAAAAAAAAAAAAAAACACTCACACAAACAAAGAAATATTCCAAGACATTTTCTTGGATGCATCTTTCCCATGAACCACAAAGCACTTGCAGCCCCGGCGCGGTAAAGAGGGGGAGGGGCACTTTTCTTTCCAGTGTGGACATGTGTGCATAGACCTGTTGGCCTCATACCAAATACATACGCGCCACATGCCTAACTTGTGTAACGAATGTGGAGAAAACAGCTGAAAAGCCGTTATGCAACTGCGAGCTTTGCACACAATGGACCAATCCGAAGGCGTCGCGCTGAATTTCAAACATCTGTGCGCGAAGTGTTTGGGATCTCCATTCAATCGGTGGTGGAGCAGTGAATTTTCGTCTCACCGTATCACTCCGCAAGATTTAAAAACTCGTGACCCCAAAAACAGTCTACTTTTCTTTTATCACCCTCAGATATTTTTCTGTGTTTTATTTTGTGTCATGATCCACTAATTTTGATGAAAATACAACATTTTCAATGAAATCATACGTATTCTAATGGGATTTACTTTGTTTTGATGCATGGATATGAACGCTTTGTAAGTTCTCCGTCCTTTACACCGCTTTTGTATATCTCCGCTAGTAAATGAACCCAGGGAAGCTCACCGTACAACTTGCCGGTATGTAAAATTCATTACATTTTTCTTTCTTTCAGTTTTTCTTTAAAATATAACTCACTGAAACAATCTACACTCGTATCGCACAAGGTGTTGGTCCTCATTTTAACTTGTAAATCGTTAATGCTTGTTCATTGCATGGATGTTGTTAGTGAACGCTGCCGCTTGGACAGACAATGAATGGCAGTAATGTAGCCGTAGGTTCCCGTGGTAAGAGAGTGGCCAGTCAGTGCATTGGCAGTGCTGATGGGGTGCGCGCTGTGCACAGCCATGGGGCGTCATGATACAGCTCAGCCCTATCTACTATTTAATATGAGTGACAACTTCAATAGCGGTGGAAAATTCACCCGTAGCTCGGGATAAACAGTCAAGGTGATTCACTATTTTGGGTCATCGAGGCACCCAGACAGAGAAACAGACACAGAACTGTGTTGAATATCAAATGAATATTTTTAACATGGTATGGGCTCTTCATGCAGATTTTCATGTTTTGTCCGCATCGCGCATTAACAAGGTTACATGTCATGAAATTGAGATCAAGACCCTGTTCAAGTGCTTGCCAGTTGGTGAAGCAAAATCTATCCTAACTGCAAAGCCTGACCGGCGCGGCATCCATGTAAAAATATCTTAAATTTCATTGCACAAAATTGACCAGTGACAGGAATAGATCTAACAGTAACATTACACGTTAGTTTTGGTTAGGATCCTATGAAATTTTAACTAGGGCCTAACAGTTGTACTTGACTGAAAAATCTTTCTGTATCTTGTCAGGGATAGATCTATGTATGTTCCGCGGAGACTGCGTCCGGCTCTGCGCCATAATTTGAAGATGATAAAAAACTCCAGACTGATGGATTTTTCAGTCTAACTGTTAAACAATACCATTGATAACTAGCAGGTGTAGCCTTCTTGATAGCTTAAATTTAACTAACGTCAAATCGATTTGATATTGATGTTGACTTTCATGTCATTGCTCTTCACTTGTAAAGTTGTAGAATCTACTGTACATACAGGTTAGAACGTATCAGCACTTCAACCACTTGTACACTATTACCCTCGGCTGTCAATCTTGAACTATACTACGGAAGTCAAGGTAGTAAGTATACAGATCAAACCAGCCTCAGCAGGGGTCGGAAGGAAACTAGAAAAAACTTTGGAGTTGAGCAGAGGAAGGTTTGTGACAAAACCTGAGTGAAAAGCGAGGAGAAACGACAGTGAATGAAGTGGAAACTAAGAAGATAGGTGTCTAGAATCTAAGAAAAGTGAGGTTATTAACTTAGTGCTGGTGGTGTATGAATCAAATGATGTTATTTGTTATCATGTATGTAGGACCTTCTCCAATATATGCGTGACCATACTCGTTAGGGTCTATACTGACTGGAATTTGAATATGCCCCTCTTTCACTTACACTTTACAATAATTGTGCTCCAGTTTGATAAAATTGGGATAATTATATGTAGGGAAAAGGTACGTATCAAATGATGTGTCAGGTTTCCTCTTGTCTGACACTTGGAGCCATACCATACATTGTATATTCACAAAATGCAAGATGTCATGAGTTGTCATCAGTCCTTATTTAAAGATGATACCCTGTAACTCCATAAACATATTTAAGTTGTTTGAACTTGATAGTTGTATTCAACAGTGATATCACAACTGGAAAATAAGGTATTGAGCCACTGCATTTCCAACATGCAAAATATACACAATGTACTGGTATACTTTTACTTCAGGCTGATTGTTGATATTCAAGTCTTTCATCAAAGTAACCATCATATCACTTGCATGGACTAAATCAGTTTTCTGTAAGTAATCCTTTTTTTTTTTTCTTCTTCTTCTTCTGATTCTTCTCTTGGTCCTCTATAATTTCTGCACAGGCAAGGTGGACGTGGATCAACTTCAAGCTACTTCAGGACGTCAACAATAATGCAAGATGACGCTCCATGGAAAGATAGTCGTCATTAAAAGGAATGGTGCAGATGGTGCCCATTTCCCTCTCACTGCTGACCAGTGTTTGTTTGGAAGGTACCAGTAGTTGCTTTTCACATCTTTCCCCTTGTTTATCAGCATGTAATTTTTAGATAGTTATATTCTATGAAAAAAAAAAGATGTTGTTTATTGTCCATTGCTTACAAAACTGGTGTATCAGAACATGCTTTCATGAAGGGGTAAAACTCTAATTGCGAGTTTTTATGTACCAGTAATGAGTAGATGCAACTTTCTCTTCATTGTAGTTCTCAGAATTGTTATAGTGAATGATTTAATGAAGTTTCTAACATCTATATTTAATTAAGTCTGGAGAAGAAAAAAAATGAAAGAAGAGCATGTTTATCAAAAAAGTGATGTGTCTCAGTTCCTAGCGCTGTAGATATGAATGCATTTCCATTACTCTTGAATCCTGTGTTCTCAAAGAGACTGAGTAACTTAACCATTCTGTAGGGTGAAGTGTTTTTGCAATTCAAAAATGATGATGATATAGTCCAGTCACTACAAATTAGCAGATAACCAGCTGCTCACTATAATGTCGAAGCATTTGAGTACAAATGTTTTCATTTATCTGCTCTTTGCTTTCCACAAGGACCAACGAATGTGATATCAGGATACAGCTACCAAATGTCTCCCGGGAGCATTGCAAAATTGAGGTGCAGAAAACTGGGGAGGTAAGTGTTAGTGTTTCTGTGTTTGGCAGCCTGATAAATTTGGGCTTGGGCATGTTAAGAATGGATGCATGGTGTATTGTACAGATAGATAACAGGATACTGTATGTGGGCAAAATCATCACTGAAAACTTCTAATTTAACAATGACCCTTGTCATTGTCAGATTGGACAATTCTTGTTTTATTATTTTTTTGAGGAGATGATTGCCAAAAATCATGTCCCTCTGCTCCATGAAACAAATGAAAACAGTAAAGAATAGTCACATTTTATATATTGCTCATCAAATTAAAGTCTGATCTTTTGTAGCATATGCATCATGATCATCATATCAGCCCTGTGTAAAAGCTCTTATGGTGAACATGGAAGGTAGCACTAAGATATGAAGGCAATGATACTAAAGATTAGGCAAGTGATGATGCAGTTGCTGTCTGATCATGAATTTCATATTAATCATCCATGGCAAGCAAGCATGTAGGCTTGCAGCACCCTGTTCAAGTGTTAGATGTACAATGTAAGATTACATCATTGCATTATATGTTTAAAACAATCATGCTAGCTACCTACATGGTGTAAGTTCACTGATTAAGGTTTGCTGCCAATTCTGTCAATTCATTTTCTTAATATTAAACGAAAAAATACTCAATTTCACATTCATTTTTATATAGAAAATGTGCTGATCTCTCTGTATGCCACTGCTGAATGATGTCATCTGAATTTATTAATGTGACTTAAGTTGATGTGTGGTGAAGTTTGTCAGATCTATGGGCATCATCAATCATCATGTATGTCTTTTTATGCCTCCGCCACGAAGTGGTGCCGGAGGCATTATGTTTTCGGGTTGTCCGTCCGTCCGTCCGTCCGTCCGTCCGTCCTTCCGTCCGTAATGAATTTTTTGTGGACAAGGTAACTATCAAAACCTTTTGAGGTATCCTAATGAAACTTGGCATGTATGTGTATTAGGGGGTGAAGTTGTGCCTATCAACTTTTGGGTGCATATGCTCAAGGTCAAAGGTCAAAAGGTCAAGGTCAAATACATAAAATCTCACTATTTCCATCATATCTATGCAATGCCTGAAGATATTTTCTTGAAACTTAGTGTATACATGTATTACCCTATTAAGATTCTCTGGTGAAAGTTTGGGTCTTGAGGTCAAAGGTCAAAAGGTCAAGTAAAAATCTTAAAACTTCACCTTTTTTCTCTGTACCTTGGAAATTGTTCCGGGTCTCTTCATGGAACATAGTGATGTACTGACTGGCAGTGATTATCTAGAGAATTTAGGGTTCATGGGGTCAAAGGTCAGGGGTCAAAGGTCAAGGGCAACACTTTAAAATTTTACTAAATATTTCCCTCATGTTTGTGCAATGCCAGCAGGATTTTTTTTTTTTTTTTTTTACACTAGGTGTATGCATGTTTAACCTAATAGGGCCATTCTTTGAAAAGTGAACCTAATTTCAAAAAAATGAAATTTGTTCTCTGAAATTTTGAGTTGATTAATCATACAGAGCACTGTATGAAGTTGCATGAATTATAATTGTATTTTTAAATTGAGGTCTTTATTGTGCTAATTTGCATATATTTACATAGGCATATATTATACAGGGAATATTGAGCATTTTTGCTCTTTGTTTGACTGATGGAAAGATGTGTCTATTAACTTCCTTTCTGTGATATAGATGGTAAAATTATGTTTGTCCCCACGTGATTGAACATATCTAGCCTAAGAATGATAGACATAATGAAATCATAAGGAAGTAATTAACATACAAAGTTAATTATCTCTTAATGTCACACACGTGACCAAAAAACAGGAAAAGTTTATGCTAATTAAAAACCTGAGCCATGATCAACTTTCTTTTTCATGTCAAAAGCTAGTTTGATTGTATCTTACTTTCCACCAAATTTAAGCATCCTACGGTATCAGACTTAATTAATAACAAGCAAATTAATTAGTCACACACGTGACCACTGGTCACGTGTGTGACTTATGTGTGGTCACGTGTGTGACCAGCAATTCATTTGTATACTTAAATAATGCACATTATTGCCCTTTTTCATGACAAGAATGTACCCATATTCAATGGTACATTCTACACAGTTATTTCAAGAATGATACCCTTAAAAAATGGAGTAATAAGTGCAGTGTCCAGCTCTTGGTCTCAAGTTTGACACTTTTACCAGAATGCACAAAGTTTATAGTAACTTCCTATTCAAACTGGTGAGGAGTCTGCTGGACAATTGTGTTGCAATATGTCACTATCTAACAAAAGATATTCACATTTGATTTCTTGTTACACAGTAAAGCCATTTGATAGTGATTACTTATCTGATGAAGAGTTGTCTCATCTACAATATATCCACATAAATGATCTTGTATGTTTCGTAGTGCATGTGTATTGCATGTTTTTTTTTTTCAATGGCAAGACTAGCAGTCATGCCATTGAAAAGAATTAGGATTGATGTGTATGCAAACATGTAATTACATAGCATTATCAGGTTATTCTACCCTGAATTCATTTGACATATTCAAACATTGTCATTTGAAGTTAAGTTAAACTGCACAGAATTTTGTAGTCATGTTTGCATACTGGTCATCTGATGGACATGTACAGTTTAATGTACAATGCTCTACACAAAATGTGTAAGCAACTAAGGAATTACATTTTTTATCACTTTGATCATCTTTTAGAAGACATACCAGAAATGGGAAGCCGCACTTCATCTATCCAAATATTTGCAAGCAAATTGATTTCAACAATTAAAGAATTGATGAAGATATTTAAGAAAAAGAGCATCATTATTTAAAAATGATACAAACTGCTAATGATATGGGGGAAAGTACCTGATGCTTGATTTATGATATCAAGGTACCAATAAAGATTTGCTTAGAAATAAAAATCAGTATCTCTAAAAAAATTAAGGATGGATAATTGCAAATTTAATTACCAAAGTTTAAAATAATTAAGTCAATCAAACAGTTTGATGCGAGTGTGATCAGAAATGTGATCGAAGAGTGAGGAGAGAATTAACAAGTTCTTCTTTATTACAGTAGTAAGGAAGGGAGATCGCTTGCGACTTCTCATTTACTTTGATAATCAAACTACACTGTCGATTGATATCATACATCAGATAAAAGTAGTCATTTGTGTGTCAATACATATAAGTTTATAATCCAAGAATTCTGGTTACTTGTGATTGGCATGAAACACGGCATAATATCGAGTTAGAAAATGATCATATGATTTTGTGCATGTTTGTACGTGGGGTGTTGATTTTTGCATAATATTAGAACATGCACACAATAATTCAATGCAATCAAATATAAATGGCCAGGTTTGTAAAAGACAGCATAACACATAAAATCAACCTATATGTGCATGTTCATTATTGTATTTCTGCAGTAAACATAAACTTCGTGTGCAACTGCCTGCTTTTTGTATACAATAGTGTATCATCTAAATGAACTTAAAAAAATAAGAATGTTTCAGGTCCCTTCTTGTGTCTTTATTTCTAAAATCAGCTAGACTAAATTTCAACATCAGATAAAACCATTGATAGCTGAAACTATGAATTATTATATCTAATTTAGCACAGGTTTTCACCATGCAATGTGCCTGGATTTTCTCGGTCAGTATCATGTCACACACGTGACCACCCAAATGTCACACACGTGACCATACATCAACACATAAAGTAATACATAAACAAATACCTGTAATAGATTTATACTGTTTGTGGCTCATTTCCTATTCACAAAACTCTAATGCATGTCTGCCAGAATCATAAACATTCTAACTTTTAAGAATTCACAGAGTTTGTAAGTTAAGTCTTGATCATGAAAAATCCCATTCCGTGCGAGGTCACACACGTGACCGAACTTATTTGACCTCTGACCCTTAATCAATAAAATGTACAAAACATTTCAAATTGTCACCTGATAGGTTTTGACATACATAAGCCAAATACACACAAACAACTAGTATACCTGTAAGGCCTTTCGAGTTATATGAGATACTTTTCCCAATTTGCTGTATTTTTGGTCACACACGTGACTAAGAATGGCCCAATAGAGATTCTCTGGAAAGTTTTTTTGTTTTCTTTTGTTTTTGCCTCAAAGGTCAAAAGGTCAAAGATCAAGTGAAAGTGCTGAACTAAGTTTTTCCTCCATATCTCGGAAGTGGCTCAAGTTATCTTGAAACGTACTACATATTTATGCATCTTCTGCCTGACAGTGATTATCTTATGAATTTTAGGGTCAAAGGCCAGATGAAAATGGTAACAATTTACTATTCAATACAGAAATTGCACTTTTTCTCCATACCTTGAATATTACTCAATGCATTTATAAACGTATGAATTGGTCAAAGTCAAGTTAAAGTCCGTAAATCCCAAATACATGCTCTCCTATTCATCCAATTAAACCTAGGTCATGGAAGGTGAGCATTCAACACATTTGTGACAAACCTGTCATTTTAACATTTGCCAATTTTGTGAAAATGTAATCACACATTGTCCACATGTACTATTTAGACCTATTAGGAGAATCATGCATTATGGCGGAGGCATACCAGTCGCCATAGCGACATTTCTAGTTTTTTTTTTTTTTTTTTCACCTGGACAGGTTTACCTTGCCAACTTGAGTCAGGTCAACCCAACCCTTCTGAATGGAAAGGCTGTGACAGAGCGTGACTTTGTGCAGCACAAGGACGTCTTCACCATTGTAGATCGTTCTTTCAGGTACATGCTTGCACTTGCCACGATGGAGATGCAACAAACGTGAGAGAGGGTAACCTCTCCGAAAATGAACTTTTGATCAACACGTAGTTCTAAATTTCTATATGGACTGTAAGGTGAAATCATTGTCATTTGAGAAATGCCATTTGCAAACCTGTGAAATTAACCATTGGTCTATTCAAGCCTTTCAGTTATAAGCTTGGATGCATATTTTTAACTTCAAAGCTACTTGATCTCAGTATATTGATCACCCTCCAAGTTTAAAGATCGGGTATGATAAACGCCAGTGATATCTCCTTATTTCATACGCTTGTTTCATCAGTGTTTTGTATGTCATGAAAGTTGACTAACTGTAGGGATGAGCTGATTTTATATGCATCTCTGTGCATCTTACTGCAATATGCACACATAGATTGAGTAGAGGTAGTAACTGATCACAGAAACCAAACAGATGATCCAAGCTGATGTGACAAAGTTCTCTGCATTGCTAGTTCCTGGAGGAAGTGTCCTTATTTGAGACTTCTTTTACACACCTTTGTTTTTGTAAGGTTTGAGTATCCTCCTGGATCTGCTCTGAGGAGCCCTACTAAGCCAGAGGTTCAGAGTCCAGAGGTATCCTCCACCACCACCAAGCAGGCTAACGGGGGAGGGGACACACCCCTGTCCTCCAAGAAAGCCACCCCGAGTGCTCAGAAGAAGAAAGACACGCCTGGTAAGGAGAAGGCATCCACTGCAG
Source organism: Diadema antillarum (assembly GCF_040938485.1). NCBI lineage: Eukaryota > Metazoa > Echinodermata > Echinoidea > Diadematoida > Diadematidae > Diadema > Diadema antillarum. The sequence continues at coordinate 1,636,503 of NW_027271100.1, forward strand.
CTGCAGGGAAGACCCCAGAGCCTGTGAAGCCAGAGATCTCCAGACCCACTGAGGTCGCGACTCCCAAGTCGAGTAAAAAGGCCACTCCAAAGACTGCTAAGGCTACTACTCCAAAGGCAGCCAAAGTGGCAACTCCAAAATCAGCTCCAAAGAGTAAGTTCTGCCTTGTTAGTTCTTCTTGTGAATGACCTTTCAAATGAAATGTTTACAATGTTTGTGTTAGGGGAGTAAAAGTAAAAAGTTAAAATTAAAACAATCAATTATTAATTTTAATTGATTATGCAAATTAGAATATTTTTGTGTTTATATGATCATATTTTAGCCTAATTAAAAGCATTGAGAGTGTCCTTTTTGGTTTGTATATCTGTTTTAGCATATTCAACAATTGTACATCACAAAAACTTCCAAAAGTAATTTCAATTCTTATGTATTTTATTGTTTTCAGAATTTCTTATGTATTTCTTTCTTTTTTGACTTTTGTTTTTTCTCTGTTTTTTATTGGAAATTGTCACTGACCACTTTTCTACCATAATTAGCATAAAATTAATCAATAAAAGGGATTAATTGAAAAAATAACCAGGTTTTTATGACTTTCATGACAGAGCACTGTTTTCCATAGGAAATGTACACAAAATCACAAAATTGTGCCCGTTTTGGGGTGACATGCCATTACAAAAATGGGCGCGGCTTCGAAAAAGTATGTTTGTACTTTGTAAATTTGGTCTCAAAAGTTGCGTGAGAGTGGACAAAGAATGTCAAGAAGCCTTGCGACGAGGCCTTCTCGCGTTACAGAATTATAGCGCGAAATGTCGAGGGGGCGGATTCTGCCCCCCAGCCCCTTTAGGGTTGATATGACATAGCGAAGTGCTGTGCCTTCATTTGTTGGCTCTGCACCAAGCGTGAGATGCAATGCCTTGAATGATAGCATTGGTTTGATACCCAGAAGCTCAAAAGTGTTTTCTACATGATCACCCGAGGGTCGATGCTGATTTCTTGTTTGGTAGGCAAGACACCACAGAAGACACCCAAGAAGGAGTCTCCAGCACCCAAGCCTAAGAAGGCCACACCCTCTCCCAAGGCCAAGGCTTCGGCTGCCAAAGATGTTACTCCAACCAGGACTCCTGCAACTAAGAGGCGCAGTGGATCTCTTAGCAAGAGCGGAGGCAAGGTAGGGGAGCCGTCTGGTGCAGAGGTCTATGAATACTGGGCAGTAGAAGAGCCGTCTTGGCTTTGTGACCTAGGATGGTATTCTGAAATCCTTCCTAGGAAGAAATTTCTTCCTGAGTGGTATTCTGAAAATCTTCTGAAGTTTCTTCCTAAGTTTCTTCCTAACTTTTTTCGTAAACTTAGGAAGAAACTTAGGAAGATATGCAAGTGCGGATAAATATTAGGAAGATATGCAAATTTCTGACTTATGAAGAAGTTGGTATTATAGAATGCACTTAGGAAAGAATTTTAGAAAGATATTTAGGAAAGCTCCACCCCTGTCCTAAGTACGTTGTTAAGATAAAGCAAGCTGCAAAACATCATGAAAGGTGCTTGTCATTCACTGTGCGCAGTATGTACTTTGTATGCGCAAAATGCGGGTGAAATATGGGACATGCCTTGCACACTTGTATTCAGCCCTATGTCATAATGATATGTGGTTGTCAGTGGTTGGTTCCTTATGATGCGACATTTCATATTGGTGTAAGAAAGAACAGTGGGCGGGGATAAGGATGGCCTTAAAGGGATATTAGAGTTTTGGTTGAGACCTAATTTTAGGTTTCTAACATTTTTTGGTGAGATAATGAGAAACCTCTTATGAAATATGAAAGAGCATGTAATTTCATGAGGAATCCAACGTTTATTTGATGAAAATTGGTTTTGAAATGGCTGAGATATCCAAAACAGAGCGATTCTAATAAGTGTGGGACCCACAATTCATTACGATCGCGTTGTTTTACGTTGTCATGCCTCCGCCACGAAGTGGTGCCGGAGGCATTATGTTTTCGGGTTGTCCGTCCGTCCGTACGTACGTCCGTCCGCATTCGTTTATGTGATAACTTGAGTAATATTGACTGGAATTTTACCAAACTTGGTCCAAGTATTAAGTAGGATGGGGCAATTACTTGATTAGATTTTGGGTGAAATCAGCAAAAGTCAAAGGTCAAGGTCAAATCATTAAATTGTACTGTTTACGCTATAACTCAAGACTGGATTCAGCAAATTTCACCAAACTTTGTCTGAGGATGATGTATGATGGGACAATTACTTTATTAGTTTTGGAGTGAAATTGGACAGAGGTCAAAGGTCAAAGATCAAGGTCAAGGTCAAATCCTAAAATTTGTCTGTTTACGTGTTAACTCAAAACAGGATGAAGCAGCGTTCACCAAACTTGGTTCAAGGATGATGTATGATGGGGCAATTAGTTGAGTAGATTTTAGTGACATTGGCAAAAGGTCAAGATCAAATGCTAAAAACATTGCTATTTCCCCCATATCCATGCAATGCGCGAAGATATTTTCTTGAAACTTAGTGTAGACGTACTACTGCATAAAGATTCTCCAGAGAGAGTTTCATGTCATAAGGTCAAAGGTCAAAAGTTCAAAGGTTAGGTGAATATGTCACAATTTCACTTTTCTCGCAGAAGGTTCAATGTATCTTCATGGAACTTGGTACATACACATGTACTGACTGGCAGGGATTTTCTGGGGAATATAGGGGTCATGGATCAATAGTCAGGGGGTCAAAGGTCAAGGTCAACTCCTCAAAATGTTATTATTTCCCTCATATACTAGTATATAAATATGTAATGCTTCCATTATTTTTAAAACTAAAACTTGATATATATATGTATTCCCTAATGGAGATTCTCTGGGAAATCTCCAGCCAGAAGGTCAAAGGTTAAGGGTCAAAGGCCAGGTTTAAATGCAATATATTTATATATATATATATACTGTAATTACACTCTTTCTTCATACCTTGAAAATTACTCAATGCATAAACTTATAAAAGGGTTGGTCAGAAGTCAAGTAAAAATTCTCAATTCCCCAAATACAGGTACCTGCACTCAATAGCAAACCTAGTTCAAGGAAAGTAAACATTCAAATATTTCTGACAAACCTGTCATTTCAGTATTTTGTCAGTTTTGTGAAACTGTCATAACACATTGTGAAGACATTGTACCATACACCCATTGGGAGAATCATGCATTATGGCGGAGGCATCAGTCGCGGTAGCGACATTTCTAGTTTTTGGATGTTTCAGTCATTCCAAACCCGATTTTCTTCAAATAAACTTTGAATTCCTCTCAAAGGGGAAGGCTAGTAAGTGATCAGTGGGAATCAGTGGAAATGCTTGGAGATGATTGTTCCAATCCTTATGGGATATATCTATTGTTGTGTGAAAATGATTTGCTTCAGAATGGTCTCATATTCAAGTAATGTGCAGTTTAATGCTTCCAGGTTAGCGTCCCTGGTCAGTGACGGAGCATTAATCTGCACATTACTTGAATATGAGACCTTTCTGAAGCAAATCATTTTCACACAACAATAGATATACAATGAACTCTTGAATGAATCCCATAAGGATTGGAACAATCATCTCCCAGCATTTCCACTGATTCCCACTGATCAGTTACTAGCCTTCCCCTTTAAATTGGTATGCTCTGTACTATTTCATAAGTGTTTGCTTGGTATCTCGCAAAAAGTTAAAAGCCCAATTCTCATCTCCACTAATACTGTACCATCCCTTTAACCCTAACCAGGCCAGGCATTTTGGCCTGTTCGTGACCGGGGAAGGGTTGATTCAACCCACTCCCTGGCCCTTTTAGGGTTAAATGTTATAACTCCCCAAATCAGTCCATTGATTTTAGGTCATTGCCTTGCATGACAGTAATCATAATTTAGCTGAAATTCTTCTTTTGGTATCTTTTCTGCAGAACCATGAAGTTTGAAAATAATTGCATTAATTCATTTTCAGCAGCCAAACCTGAGACATTGCCGTACTAAAAATATGACCAAACATCTATACCTTTACCTCACATTGTTTGCAGATATTTATGGAAGCCTATTTAGGCTTGTGCTGTATGCGTAGTGCCTCAATTACGCAGACAGTTTCTTTGTTACATTTTGCCCCAAGATGACACCGTTTGGAAGCCCCCGAGTGCCACAAAACACCCCACTGAAGAACTCTATCAGCCAGCTGCGGCGTCGCTCTGCACCGGTCAAAGAGGAGGAGGAAGGTGTGTCCCCAGCTAAGAAGGCCACGCCCAAGGCAGCCTCTCCAAAAGCCGCTAGTCCGAAAGCAGCGACACCTAAGAACACTACTCCTAAGGCAGCTACACCCAAGGCTGCCACACCCAAGGCTGCCACACCAAAGGCTGAGACACCAAAGGGTACTGCAAAGAAGGCTGCTACTCCGAAATCTGGTGGTAAAGCACAAACACGTCTTTTTAAACTTGATTTAACCCTAATGATGCCGAGCTATTTAGGTAGATCATAGAGAGGGGAGGGGGGCTGGGAGCCCCCCGATCTCGACTGCGCGATCACAACGAAAAATCGCACATACATTGCCTATGACGTAATGTAAAGTACCACAAAGTTAGTTTTTTTTTTTTTAATTATCATTTATGCTTCATTATGCTAATTTATGCACAATTTTTGTCCCCGCCGAACGAGTTCGAGCAGGGGACTATGAAACGGGCTCCGTACGTGTGTGTGTCCGTGTGTCCGTCCGTGTGTCCGTCCGTCCGTCCGTCCGTCCGTCCGTGTGTCCGTGTGTGATCAAAATCTTCAATTTGCTACTTCTCTGTCATTTATGAGCCAATTTTGATTCTGTTTGCTTTATATGATAGCACTACATGGGAGCTTTGAAACTTCTACACAGAATTTCAGTCGTGACCTTTGACCTTGACCTTTGACCTATATTGTACATTTTGCTACAAAATGCTACTCCTTCGCCATTTCTAACCCGATTTCGATTCCGTTTGCTTTATGTGATGGCACTAGGTGAGGGCTTCAAAACTTCTACACAGAATTTTGACCTTTGACTTCTTTGACCTTTGACCTTGATTTTTTGACCTATATTGTACATTTTGCTACAAAATGCTACTCCTTCGCCATTTCTAACCCGATTTCGATTCCGTTTGCTTTATGTGATGGCACTAGGTGAGGGCTTCAAAACTTCTACACAGAATTTTGACCTTTGACTTCTTTGACCTTTGACCTTGATTTTTGACCTATATTGTACATTTTGCTACGAAATGCTACTCCTTCGCCATTTTTAACCCGATTTCAATTCCATTTGCTTTATATGATGGCACTAGTTGAGGGCTTCAAAACTTCTACACAGAATTTTGACCTTTGACTTCTTTGACCTTTGACCTTGATTTTTGACCTATATTGTGCATTTTGCTACAGAATGCTACTCCTGCGCCATTTCTAACCCGATTTCGATTCCGTTTGCTTTATGTGATAGCACTAGGTGAGGGCTTCAAAACTTCTACACAGAATTTTGACCTTTGTCTTCTTTGACCTTTGACCTTGATTTTTGACCTATATTGTACATTGGCTACAAAATGCTACTCCTTCGCCATTTCTAACCCAATTTCGATTCCATTTGCTTTATGTGATGGCACTAGGTGAGGGCTTCAAAACTTCTACACAGAATTTTGACCTTTGACTTCTTTGACCTTTGACCTTTGACCTTGATTTTTTACCTATATTGCACATTTTGTTACAAAATGCTACTTCCGGCGGGGACATATGTTACGCACCGCGTAATTTCTACTTTTCCTTGTTTGTGTAAATATTCTTTTTAGTGTCCTGAGCAAATACAAGAGAAAAATGTTGTGCAATCTGAAAAAATTTCTTATGTATTTCTTTTTTTGACTTTATGTTTTCCATTGTTTTTTCTATGAAACTTGTCTGCGACATTGTTCCGAACAAGAAAATATGTTATTAATTGATTTTGATCAATGAAACCCCAAAATTGTCATGCTTTTTTGAAATTTGCCTGTAAGCATACTTTGAATTGAAATTGTACATGAATCCATGTTTTTGAGCAGTTTTTGGTCTGATATTCACATACATATTTATGCGCAACTTTGGAACTGCGCACCCGGGCATCGCAAATTTGGTGTCAAAAGATGCAGGAGACTTGAGAGAAAATTTATTTATTTATTCATGATTCATCTATTCATTTAGTGAATGTCGTATTTTCCATTACCACTGGAGAGTACCCTTCAGTCTCATTTGAAAGAGTCATTTGTTATTGATTCAAGTTTTTGTCTCTTGTCTACACCTTTCTAGGCAAGAAGACACCAGGATCTGGTCAAAAGCGAAAACGTACCTCTGTCAGTGACATGGCTCCCAGTTCAAAGAAGAAGCGTGTGTCATTTGGACCATCACTCAGTCCGGAGCGATTTGATAAGCGTTTGCCACCACTCACCCCACTGAAACGTGGTCAATCCCCAGGCAGGCGATCACTCAGCAGCCTTACTGATGCTACTTCCTCTCCACTCCGTGGCCTGATCCGAAAGAGGGCATCTCTTGCTGCTGTTGCCTCCCAGCCATCAATTAAAGAAGAACCAAGCCCCAAAAAGTCACCAGCAGCCAAGACTCCCACCCCTAGAAAGTCCAGGACACCCAAGGCCTCTCCAAAAGCAGCCACACCCAAGGCATCTCCCAAGGCAGCCACACCCAAGGCCTCCCCCAAAGCAGCCACTCCCAAAGCGTCTCCTAAAGCAGCCACACCCAAGGCATCTCCCAAAACAGCCACACCCAAGGCATCTCCCAAGGCAGCCACACCCAAGGCCTCCCCCAAAGCAGCCACTCCCAAAGCATCTCCAAAAGCAGCCACACCCAAGGCATCTCTCAAAGCTGCCACACCCAAGGCCCCTCCCAAAGCAGCCACACCCAAGGCATCTCCTAAAGCAGCCACACCCAAGGCATCTCCCAAAGCAGCCACACCCAAGGCATCTCTCAAAGCTGCCACACCCAAGGCATCTCCCAAAGCAGCCACACCCAAGGCATCTCCAAAAGCAGCCACGCCCAAGGCATCTCCAAAAGCCACCACACCCAAGGCATCTCCCAAGGCAGCCACACCCAAGGCCCCTCCCAAAGCAGCCACACCAAAGGCATCTCCCAAAGCAGCCACACCCAAAGCCTCCCCCAAAGTTGCCATGCCCAAGGCATCTCAAAAGGCTAGCCCCAAACCAGAAACACCCAAGAGTGCATCCAAAACTATTGCTAAAGCAGCTACACCCAAGTCCACTCCAAAGGCTACTCCCAAGAAGAAGAAGACGCCCAAGAGTGCTAAGGCAAGCTCAAAGCCTACTTCTCCAGCAGGAAGGGCTTCCCCAAAGCGCTCACCCCGACGCCCTGCACTGCTGGCTGATGAGAGTTTCACTGGCCTTCCCGAAATGTTCAAGACCCCATCCCCACAAAAGGGGGTCAGTCGAGTGATGGAAGGCAAGGTGGTCAAGATCACTCCTCAGTCTGCATCTGTTGTGAGGAAAATTGCCACACCCATGAAGGAGGAGATCAAGCAGGCAGCTGCTGCCAAGAGGCGGAGCCTCCCCAAGGCCCTCCCCCAACACATGAAAGCAGAGATTGTGGCTGAGGCTGCCCTGAAGCAGAAGAGAAGGCCTTCCCCCAGGAAGGGCATGAGCACTCCAATGAAGAAAGAACTGAAGGCGGCTGCAGACGCCAAGAAGAAAACCACTCCAAAGACCCTGGCTACTCCGATGAAAGAAGCCATTAAGAAGGTAAGACATATCCCAATAAGACAATTGTACTTACAGTCAATGTTGGTCAACCAACTTTATTAGACATAGGGCCCTCAGGTAGATTGATGTAAAATCCAAGTTAGAGATTGAATTGAAAGAAATGACAAAATACTGTAAGGAAAATGTATTGTCTGTTAAATCAATTACCTGTGTCTCAGTTGTGATTTGAAAACAACAATTGTCCAATGATGAATCCAAGTAACTTTGTACTGCTACTTCATTTATGAAAGCAAGTTTATGCAACCAGGTCAGCATTGAGGAGGAACTAATTAAACACTCATATTTCACTCTTTTATTTGTATCACAAGACATGGACAACAGTATGGACAGCTATATTCAGATGAAAATGCAGTTGTCAAATATGATGGCATTAAAAGGATTATGTCTCTAACACTGAAGGTGCTAGCTTGATGTATGCATGGTATGTGTCCTGCCTTCTACTCTTCTCACGATGTAATCACACGGTTATTCACATTCTTCTCCTCCATCTGTGTTTAGGGAGTTGAGCTGAAGAAAGTAAAGGCATCTCCAAAGACTCCGACCGCAGAGAAGAAGACTCCTGCGAAGGCGGCCACTCCAAAGGTGTCAACCCCCACTAGAACAGCAGAGAAAGTTACTACACCGACATTGAAGAGTCCTGTATCTGCCACCAAAAAGACACCAGCGAAATCTGCAACAAAGAAGACACCAGTGAAGTCTGCAACAAAGAAGACCCCAGTGAAATCTGCAACAAAGAAGACCCCAGTGAAGTCTGCGTCAAAGAAGACCCCCATGAAATCTGTGAAGAACGAGACACCAGTGAAGTCTGCAACCAAGAAAACACCTGCAAAGTCTGCTGAGAAGAAGACACCAGCCAAATCAGTAGTCAAGAAGACCCCAGGTAAATCTGCCGTCAAGAAGACCCCAGCAAGATCTGCCCTCAAGAAGACTCCAGCCAGATCTGCCCTCAAGAAGACCCCAGCCAGATCTGCCATCAAGAAGACCCCAGCCAGATCTGCCAGCAAGAAGACTCCAGCCAGATCTGCTGTCAAGAAGACCCCAGCCAGGCCTAAATCTGCCCGTAAACCAGCTGGAAAGCCAACATGGGCAGACATTGTGAAGAAGAACGCCAGTAGCAAGACTGTCAAACCAAGCTGGACTGTCAAGTGGGCAGGAAAGGCAAAGGCAAAGGCTATCGCCAAAAAGGTGGAGAAAGTGCGCAAACTTGCCAAGACCAAGACCCCAAAGGTAAGGATTAGTAACTTCATAAAACTAAAGATAATTCAATACTCTTTACGTAGAAGTTCATTCCACTTGCTACATGTACAGTGGACTCCCGTTACATTGAACATGGTTAAAACGAAATTTCGTTATAACGAAGTAAAACTTCTGGTCCCAAAATTATCGCCACTGATGTCTACGGTACAAAACGCTTAACCCTAACTAGGCCCCCCCTCCAGATCTCGGCCGTTGACCGCGCGATCGCGACAAAAATTGGCACACACATTGCCTATGATGTAATCTAAAATACCATGAAATTAATTTTTTTTGTAATCATCATTTATGCTAAATTATGCTAATTTATGCATGATGATGCATAAAATCAGACTACAGTCAACTTCGGATACCTCGACGTCGGATAAGTTGAATATCACTTACCTCGGGGGCAAAATGAAAGTCCCGATTGTTCCTATGGAGTTTCCGTGTATTAAAATTCGCGTAGCTCGAAGAAAATAACTCGAAGTTCGGTTACCTCGAAGTGAAATCTACTGTCCCGATCTTAATTAACTTATTGTTTTTCCCAGCATGTAGCTCGAATCGAAATTACAAACATCACTCAGCAGCATCTCCGATTAAGCGCGCGTGGACAGGGAAGAAGACATGTCAGAAATCTTTTCACACTCGACTGTAAATTCCCGACCAGAACAATTGCGCGCCCAAAGAAATACCCGGTACACAGCTGACAAGAAAAATCCCCAACACTTGCCTACATACGTACATGGTATGCACATAGCACCCTTGCCAATGGAGTGCTTACGATAGCACTACGCTATGCCCCATCATCTTCTTTTCTTTAATCACTGTGTTTTAATTCTTGATCATACCGTGCGCGTAGATTTCTAAACCGTCGTGGCGCACCTGCGTAGGTGTTGACAGTTATATCTTTGGCATTAATCACGGTCCACTGTCCAAACATCAATCTCCTGCGTAGTGCCTTTTTTAAACTTTTTTTTTGCCTTTCACGAAGTATGTTTCATTTACTCTTCCCGAGAACGCACGCACTGATATTTTTTTTCAGCAATGCGATTATGAAAATATTGTGGAATATGATGTGGAAGTATAGGCCGAGCATAATAAAGAATAGAATAGACAGGGCTCCACACTAACTTTTAGCGGGCCACCAGTATCACTGATTTTTATTTTTTGGTGGTCGAATTTACTCGAGATTAATATCTGGCGACACCAAAAAAAAAAAAATGGAGAAAAACATTAGAAAAATTAAATCGGTCCTACTAAACATAGAAAAATGAATATCAAGAATTATTAAACTGATACAGATGCTCATGTCTAAAACAAATGAATAGAAAATCCAATCATCTTATTCTGTGTTTTAAGATTTAGTAAATAGGCGCATAGATTATTATAAAAGTTGATGCATATATATTTAGGAGGTCAAAACTTACGTTTGAAATGAAAAAGTGGGAGCATTTGCCGATTTGTTAGCATCCGACATTTGTTTTAGCATGGTAAAGAGCTGAAAGTTACCGTTATTCATTTCCTATTGTAAAAGCAATCATCCCAACATTTATTAGTCTGTTAGCGCCTTACGGAGCCGAATATTACCGTTAATCATTTTTAAATGTAAAAGCAAACAACCGACAATCATTTTAGCATCTTACGGAGCTGAATGCTATCCTTATCCATTTCCAAACGTGAAAGCAAACATCCGCTATTTGTTTCAGCATCTAACTGAGCGGATTAATACCGTTAATCATTCCCAAATGTAAAAGCAACAATCTGTCATTTATTTTTGCATCGTACGAAGCAGAATATAACCGTTATTCATTTCAAACATATAATACGACATTTATCTTATCATCGTAAGGAGCCGAATGTATACTGTTTTTCATTTTTGAACGTCGAAGCTGACATCAGACGTTTATTTTACCATCAAACATAGCTGAATGTTACTGTTATTCATTTCGAAATGTAAGAGCAAATATCCAATGTTTTTTTGAGCATCATATGTGGCAGAATGTTACTGCTATTCACTTTCAAACATTCCAAAAGTAAAAGCAATCATTCGACATACATTTTAACATCTTCCGGAGCTGATTGTTATTGCCATTTACTTTCGATCGTAAAAGCAAACATCCAGCATTTATTTTATCATCATAAGGAGTTGAATGTTATTGTTACTCATTTCCGAACGTCAAAGCAAACATCAAACATTAATTTTACCATTGAACGCAGCTGAATGTTACTGTTATTCATTTCGAAATTTAAAAGCAAACATCAGACAGTTATTTTAGCATCGTATGGAGCAGAATATTACTGCAACTTCCAAACATGAAAGCGATCATCTGACATTTATTTTAGCATCTTCCGGAGCCGAATGTTATTGCTATTTCATTTCGAAAGTATAAGGAAACATCCGACACTTATCTAACCATCGTACGGAGTTGAATATTGTTTTTCATTTCCGAACGTCAAAGCAAATATTCGACATTTATTTCAGCGTCTTCCGGAGCCGAATGTTATCCTTATTCATTTCTGAACGCAAAAACAAATATCTGACATTAGTTTTAGCACCATACGGAGCGGAGTCTTATCGTTTTTAATTTCCAAAAGTATGAGCAAACATCCGACACTTATTTTAGTATCTTACAGAGCCGATTGCTACCGCTGTTCATTTTCAAAAGTAAAGGCAAACATTCAACTTTTTTTGGTGGCGCGATAGGGCCACCAAAATCTTCATTTCTGAAATTTTGATTTCAATTCTGATTTTGATTCAATTCATTCATATAAAAGTCGATTATTCCAATTGACAAGCGTGCAAACAATCGGTAGGTACTATAACAGATACCATGTTGAACATCGATAAACGTCGGATAAGTCGAAGAAAATTCGACATACGTACACGTACCTCGAATTTCGCGTACCTCGAACCATTTTCTTCAGTCCCGACGACTTCGAGGTATCCGAAGTTGACTGTATTTGGTATAAATCACAAAATAAAGCTCAAAACAGGCACATTTTTTGTGTAAATATTCTTTTTAGTGTCCTTAGCAAATGTAATAAAAAATAATTGTGATATCAGAAAAAATTCTTAAGTATTTTATTATTTTTTTGAATTTCTTATGTATTTCTTTGTTTTTTCGACTTTATGTTTTTCATTGTTTTTTTCGATGAAATTTGTCCGCGACATCGCTCCGAACAAGAAAATATGTTATTCATTGATTTTAATCAATAAAACACACAAATAATCATGCTTTTATGAAATTTACCAGTAAGCACAGTTTGCATTGAAATTGTACCCAAATTAAAGTTTTTGAGCGGCGATAGCTTTTTGCGCTTGCGATACATCGCGCGGAACGTCGAGGGGGGGCTTCGGAGCCCCCCCCCCCCCGGCCTAGTTAGGGTTAAAACGAACACGGTATAACGAAATTTTCGTTATAATGAAATCTTTCTGAGCACCACTGACAGAGAAAAACAAAAGAAATGTGCTCTGTTATAACAAAATGCGAATCGCTTCCGAAAATATGTAGCGGAACAAGCATTTATAGCGTCTCTGCATGGGCGAACGCTTCACATCACTGTGTACGTGTTCGCTCCTTGTGTCCTGCATAGTTTCCGAGGGGGACTTGCATTATTGTAATACAATAATCTGAAATTAAACAAGGGTTCGTTTTATTGTTTCGAAGGTACTTTATTACAAAACACACAGATTCTTATACACCTAAATGTCCGTTGGTTCGGAAATGAAATAGGGTTTGTTATTACGAACATTTTGGCGTTATTCAAACAGTTTGTTATTACTAAAGTTCGTTAAACCGTCAATGAGATATGGTTCTTATTACGACGGTTCGTTTGTCAGAAAATGATAGGAATTCTAAACTTTCGTTAATCGGAACATAAAAAAAAAGTTTCGTTAATCCAAAGGTGAAAAAGGTGAGTCCAGTAACAAAACTTTGGAATTGCAAACTTCATAATCGTCGAAATAACTGACTTTTCTCATTTTTTTTAATAATTATTTACAAACCTTCTTCGGAATAAATCTTATTTCATTGTTGGATAAAAAAACCTTCAGAACAGTGAACCATTCTCATTTTTTTCATTTACAAACCTTCGGAATGACGAAACTCATTTCATTTTCCGATCAATGAGCCTTCGGAAAACGAACAATATATTTATATCTAAATTATGAACTTTCGGAATAACGAATTGTCGGAAGAGCGAAGTTTCAAAATATTGAACAAACCTTTGGATTCCCGCTAATGGCGAAACTTCGGAGCAAAGAGTCTTTCGGAGTAACGAACTTTAGTAAGAAACGAATCTTTGGAATAGCAAACTGTAACAGAATCCTAAACTATTATTTTCTATATGACTTATTGTGTGATAAAAAACAACTTTATGCTCTCTTTTAAATGTAATATCCAAACGAAATTTAAAAGGTACCATCCCATTTCACATAGCTTTCCAGTGTATGATGAGTATTCAACAGACATGATATATGCATAGTGGTTACCTTGTTTTTGTTATATATTGTATTTGTTTGGTTATAACGAAAGAAAACGGCCGGTCCCGAGCATTTCGTTATAACGAGAGTGCACTGTAATAGATATCAAAGACACAACGAGAGATCTTTGGTCTGCACTGAAATTATTAATTCCTAATGAGTTCATGAGATTCATTTATCTCAGAGTTCACATGTTATTTAAACCATTAATGTACTATAAATCACAATATATTCATGGCATGAAATTTTCGCGAATTATAGCCAACGGCCTTTTTTTTTCAGCATGACATTTTTGCAAATTGCCACTGGCATTCAATGCATATAGTGTAGACGAGAACTTTCGCATGCATTTTGATTTCGCGAATCTTATCGCTCTCGAAATTCACAAAATTAAAATTCACACGAACATTTGTCGTTCTACAGTATGTTAATTTGATATTGTGTATATGGTTGATAATCATAATGTGATTAACTCTTCATTCGCCACAATGTTAATCTCCAATGTACCACATTATTCTGTTACTACAATATAGGAATACTTTTCAGAAAACATTCTATTTCTCAAATCCATGTAACTTTTTATAGATGTTTGTTATGCTGGACATACAAAACTTTTTGTTTTAGATAAAATGCCATGATTTGCTATGATGTAAATTTCATGACAAATCTATGACTGTTTTTTTTTCAATGACCAGTAGGTAGTATATCAGCAAGGCATGACCTTTCCACATAAAAAAACAGTGACAGAACTCACTGAAAGTGAGGATGTACTGGCATATCCAATAGGTATAAACACAGCTTGATATTTATTCACCATGTAATGCACGCTACCTGTGACAGGAATGGAAACAAGAAACAAGATGAAACAAAGGAAGTTTCCCCCCCCCCCCCGAAAAAAAGGAAACAAGCAAACTAACTAACTTACTAGACTGAAATACAAAGCCCATACCTGACACATTTAAAGGACAAGTTCACCTTCATAAACATAAGGATTGAAAGAATGTAGCAATATTAGTAGAACACATTATTGAAAGTTTGAGGAAAATCAGACAATCCGTTCAAAAGTTATGAATTTTTGAAGTTTTTGTGATGTACCCGCTGGATGAGAAGACTACTGCAGTGTATGAATAATTTAGATGTCACATGCGTACAACAATATAATGAAAATATAAAGAGAATTTCACAAATTCCATCTTTTGAAAAAAGTACACATTCCCCTGACTCGTTACCGACAAATGTTATGGGTAATATCATTCCCCCTGCCTTTAGAAAGAGGTAAGTCAAGTGCTCTTTTATTATGCGAAAAAAGTGAAAATATGTTGAATTTTCTTTTACATTTTCTTCATACTGTTGTACGCATATGACTCACAAGCTGTTGTAGTCTCCTCATCCAGCGGTTCCAACACAAAAATTTAAAAAATTCATAACTTTTGCATCGATTGTCCAATTTTCCTCAAACTTTCACTGATGTGTTCCACTAATATTGTTGCATTTTCTCAATCCTTATGTTTATGAAGGTGAACTTGTCCTTTAAATGAGACAAACCGGTTTCAAGAAATTGATTTTCCCTTTCCAGTGACATTACAAATTGAGAAGCCTTTGCTTGTAACCCATGAAGGTCATAACGTAGCATTGAAAGATAAATAAGTTGAATTTTCTTTTCTGTGCCTCTCTCTTTCTCTCTTTTTCTCACTTCTCCATTGTAGAAGGCTGCAAAACACGGAGTTGGCAGCACCGGTCATGCGGAATCTCCTGCGACAATTGTACTCAAGAAGACTTTGAAGGCCAAGACACCTCTGAAGACCAAAAAGGGACGGAAGACACCATACAGGAAGCCACCAACAAAGAAATCCCAGGCAGTGGCCAACACGAGTTTCACAGGCTTGCAGGATCTGTTCCAGACTCCCCCACCACCTAAGCAAACTCCGATTGACACTTCTGACCTGAAAACACCTGAAGGACCTGGAGAAATGTTTGTTTCTCCTCTCTCAAACACCAAGCAGAAACCCAGGAAATCAGATGTCCTTGCATCCCCACTCAAACCAGTTGCTACCCCTGTCAAGGTTGCAGCATCTCCGAAGAAAAAGACACCAGCCACAGGGAAAGTTACAAAGGCAAAAGTTAGGAAGTCTGTGGAAGGAAAAGCACCCACGCCCAAAAAAGTCAGGGAATCCATTGATCTTGATGGATTGACCAGGTTAGTCAAGACACCCAAGGTGAAAGCTGGGCCAAGTACTCCAACTGGGGTGGCAAGACTGGTCAAGACTCCTAAGGTAAAAGCTGGGCCAAGTACTCCAACTGGAGTGGCAAGACTGGTCAAGACTCCAAAGGTGAAAGCTGGTCCAAGTACCCCAACTGGAGTGGCAAGACTGGTCAAGACTCCAAAGGTCAAATCTACTCCTAAAACACCAGATATGGCTGCAATGTCCAGGCTCTTTGCGGAGGCTAAGCAGAAGAAGACCTCGAAGACCCCCGATATGACTGGTCTCTCCAAACTAATGAAGACCCCCAAAGACAAGCCATCACCCAAGTACACTGGCATCAGAGAGTTAATGAAGACTCCAAAAGCGGCTGACCCATATACTGACTTTGATGGAATTCCTGATCTATTTTCCTCTCCTGCTGCTGTGAGAGTTTCAGCTGCAACTCCTGCAAAACAGGGACAAAAGAGGAAGAGGGCACCTGCAGACAGTCCAGCAGTGAAGAAGGCCAGAAAAGATAAGACACCTGCTAAGCCCACAAAGTCTCCAGCAAAGTCTCCGGCTACTGTATCCAAAAAAGCACCTGCGAAGTCCCCTGTTGTGTCGCCAGCAAAGAAAGCATCTAAAGCAAAGAAGGCAGCCACACCAGCCAAGGCAGCCACACCAGCCAAGGCAGTCACACCAGCCAAGGCAGCCACACCAGCCAAGGCAGCCACACCAGCCAAGGCAACCCCTGTAAAATCTCCTGCCAAGAGGGCAACACGAGGAAAGAAGGAAGCTGCTGCAAAATCTCAAACACCAGAAGCACCAAAGCGCACTACTCGTGGCAGGAAGGCAGCACCTGCTGCCAAGAAGACAGCAAAAGCTGCAAAAGAACAGCCTGTTGTTTTGCCCGAGCCGAGTGAGGCAACGCCTGTGCAAGCAAAAACCAAGAGAGCGACTCGAGGAAAGAAGGTGGCATCTCCCATCAAATCACCAGCTGCTAAGGCGACACGAGGAAGGAAAGTTACAGCTGCTGCAAAATCTGCCCCAGCTGAGGATAAATCCACTCCTGCAAAGGCAGTCACCAAGGTGTCTAGTCCTGTAAAAACACCTGCAAAGAAAGCCACCAGGGGAAAGAAGGGTGCTGACAAAAAGGCTGCTGAAGCAACGCCAGCCAAATCACCAGCTAAGAGAGTCACTCGAGGGAAGAAAGCAGCCACTCCTGCAAAGTCTCCAGCAAAGAAGACTACAAGGAGCAAAAAGGTAGCAACTCCTGCCAAGTCACCTGTGAAAAGGACTACACGGGGAAGAAAGGCTGCAAGTCCACTGAAGTCTCCTCTGAAGTCTCCGGTAAAGAAAGCTACAAGAGGAAAGAAAGCGGCAAAGATGGCAGAAACTGAAGTTGCTGAAGTTGCAGTCACACCTTTGAAGACTCCAGTGCAGAAGACTAGACGAGGGAAGAAGGCAGCTCCGGTCAAGACTCCAAAAGCTGAATCAGAGGCAGTCAACACCAAGGAGGCCAAGACCCCCACCAAAGCTCCCTCTAAGAGAGCAACAAGGGCCAAGAAGGAAGCAACACCGGCCAAACCTGCAAAGAGGGGTACCAAGCGGGCTGCTCCTGAGGCGGCACCAACACCATCACCGAAGAAGACACGTGGTGGAAAAACCAGAGCAGCACCGAAGACACCGAAGGCAGCAACCCCCAAACCATCCCCAAAGGTTACAAGGAGAGGAAAAGTCACAGCTGCTTCAAAGGCAGCCAAGAAGGCAAAAACCCCGGTCAAACCTTCCCCTAAAGCCACGAGGGGGAGAGGAAAGGCTAAAGCTAGCCCTGCCAAGGCCTCTCCAGCCCCTAAGAGGCTTACTCGCTCTAGAAGGAAATAGACAAGCAAAAGGATATGGTAAAGTAAGTTTAGTCTGTTTGAGAGGATGTAATTAGAAGAAAGTGTATGCAATATGTTGAAGGTATTTTGTCTGCAGAAACTAAATGCTACAGAGCAAGTCTTATGCACTTGTGTTTTGTACTCTCTTGCTGTGAGCGATCATCTGAAATCATAAAGAGAGTACATCATGTAAAATTTCTGCATTGGTGATGTTTTTTAACAAAGGATTTTATCAAAAGATACATTTGAAAAGGCTACGAACAGAAGTACTTTGTACAGAAATTTTGGGATTTATGCCGATATTCTGACGAAATTGTGTAAAATATTTTTGTGGTGTCTTTATCTGTATGGAGCTAAACATTGCTTAGTTTTAAAGTGATTTTTTTTCTTTCTTTTTTTCAGTGGCAGAGTAATAAATGCCTTTATGTGCACAGATACTTGCTCACATGCAGAAGGGTTTGTTGGAAGCCTTCTAACATTTGAATTCTGAGAATTATATGAGACTTACTATCTACCTCACAAGGTGATAATTTGCCTATTCATCCCAATTTGCTGCACAGTAATTTTTTTTTTTTGTCAAATCATCCAGTAACATACATGTACACATTTTTACCAATACAGAGTATAATTCTATGGAGTTCACAAATTTTTAACAAGAATAACTGTACGCTGTGTACCTACGAAGTTCCAGATGTACCTAGTCACTTGTACGCATTTAATTCAGCTGAATTTTGCAAGGAGTACATACAGAGTGCAGTCAAAACATGTATAAATGGACAGTCTTGTTTATAAAACGTTTGTATATTACCTGTATATTGATCTGCGGGGAAGGTTGATATTTTATATTGTTTGCTTAAGTATTGTGTGAGGCTTGGGGTAAAGCGTATTTAGATGGCTGTGTTATTGTCTGTAGTAGTCTGCCAGGAATTTGACAAAATAGCATCAAGCTGAATAACAATTTTCAATTTTAATGAAATTTAACATGATACCAATGAGGCTAGCTAGTAGTACATGTAGTACATGCTAATGTGAGGGCTTGTTCAAGTAGTCTGTCTATGTCAGCCCTATGCTGTCATGAATCTATGGTCATTGAATGGAATACTGTATGTCAAGGCCGCAAAGAGAACACTCCTCAGTAGCACCACAAGATATCCAGGCTATCAGTTTCAGCAGACGTCCTGTTTTTGGTGGTTTTAGTTTGTGTTTTAGCCTTATGAATTGGCAATAAGAAACTCTCCCTGTAACATTGACTTCCGTTGACTCCACAGTTCGTTCTCAAGGCATAGTGTCGAGAGGTGTGATCAATGAACCGTAAATGATAAACCAGGGGGCCCGTTGCATAAAAGTTACAATTATGGTAACTTTGCTATTCAGTGGTAACTACCATGGCAACAATACTCAACAGCCAATCAAAATCAAGAATTCCATGGAAGTTACCATTGGATGGCAAAGTTACCATAATTGTAACTTTTATGCAACGGGCCCCAGGGCTTTGAAACCAAATAGGAGCTTCCAGCAAGTGAAGAATTATGCAGGCTGTCTTGATCAAGGCCATGTGAGGTGAAAATGTCTCGGCAAATGGGTCACCCTTGTCACAAGTTCATATCATTTCCACAGTTTGTGCTACTCGTGTAATACACTGTATTGCTACTCCCTGTAAACACTTTTCAAGCCAACAACCATAAATACGTGAAGCTGGCTGTCTCTTGAGATGGGGACTGGTTTTTTAAGATGTCGCTATCATGAGGGTTGTGGGGACGGGGGAGGGGGTGTTATTACCGGTTTAGACGTTATTCCTCACGGCAGCAGCAGTGTATACCATAGCATTCAGTGTTAAAGAGTGAGTTACATGTGTAGAAAGATTCTGTTATTAGTGTGGACATATTTAAGTATTGATCATGTTAATGACATTGTAATGCACAATGCTGTACATAATATCCTGTGAATGGTAGCATTTATAATGTCATATATATTAATGGAGACTTCACAAATTTTAATTCTCGTGAGTAATAATTGAGCAAATTTAGACAAATTCCTGTACATATGCTGCATGTTGATTAGTAAGCATGCATGCTGTCCATGTTTTGAATGTGTTTTTCCCCTTTTTTACTATCCATTTTCTTCACTTTTAGAAAAATATAAGACAAGTGAGTGCAAGGCCAATGAAAGTGTATAAGGCATTATACATCACACTTTATGCCCTACCCTACACCTAGATCTCTGGGCATAATGCCTTGCTCATCCTGCAACTTGGTGGAAATAGGGATCTTTCATGTAACAGATTGAATTCAAATATATACAGTGTACAGTATGTTTATATACAATCTATCAGTGAATGGCTTGATTTGTATGGCATTGTACAATGTATAATCACAAAAGTATCCCTTGCATTTGAATTCGTAGTGAGAAGGGCCAGTCTCAAAATAGGATGTCTTTGAAGAGTTTTCTTAGTATTTGACCTTATATGACTAATTGAAGACAAAATCAAAATCTAAATGAACTTGCACTCTTAGCCAAGATGCTTTACAGTATCTGTAATTTTGGGGCATAAAGTACATGTGAAACACATAATCTATTTAAAAAAAAGAAACCCTGAAGTGCATTTTTAGATTATATGTAATGTAGGTTTACTTTTGGCATTTGAAGATTTTTTTCATGATGTGGTTTTTACTGCACTAATTCATGTACAGGTTAAGTCTTCACCTATGCATGTATAAAATGAAACATTTGGACCAATGTCAAATATGCCTTGATGTAATGGGTACTGGTTTTTACTAGCCTTTCTAGGGACCATTTTGGAAAGAAACGCTGTAAATCAATCTCTAATATACAATAGTGTACATATGTATATCTTTCTGTCAAGTCCTTTTCTGTCAGTGTGAATGTGATATTACCTGCTACTTGTACAGTGTACTTTGTTTTCTTACACATGTTGTATATAGTGTACAGTACATCGTGTACCAGGTTCAGTTAAGATTCTTGTGATCACCTCTTTATGGGGTTTAAGTGAATTTGATTTTTTTTTTCTTCAAGTCCTTTAAAATAATCCCAAGTCAAATGCTATGAAGAAGAAGCCGAGGTTAAATACAGTGTTGTTAATACATGTACACATGGTAATAGTTTCCCTGTTTGTGTAAAAAAAGAAGAACATTTTTTATTTATAGTTATTTGCGGCAAGGATCTATTTTACAAAGAAGACCATCTTGGATAAATTTTGATTTGAATTTCTAGGACGAGTCAAAGGTAAAAGCACTGTTAAAGAGTGCTGAGAAAATTCTTCACAGAAACAAACAAAAATCTTTCTTAGTTTCTGAGTTCAAAGGCATGCTCTTACCTTGTCCTATTGAACTGAAAACAAAATACATGTATACAATACTAGTTGGGGGGGGGGGGTGGAGTTACACTGTACATGCACGGTTAACCTTGCGTTTAAGTCAACGCCCTTGGGACCAGGGGAAATCTGTCCACTTGTGCAAATATCAACAGGGCAGAAATCCAAAAAAAAAAAGGAAAAGATAATTTCTGGACTTTGTCATTGCGCTGACTTTTGTGATGTTGACGTGCAGGAGGTTTACTGTACTTTTAGAATGGGCTTTATCGTGTATTTCATGTTTGTACATATAAGTTAGAAGAGTTATTGCTGTCATTGTATTCCTTCAATAATTTTCGTTCTTTCTCTCAATTTCATTCCATGTATGTGTACATACCGTGTGATTTATGTTGATGTAGTAAAGTTCATTGTGAACACCAACAGGTTTTGACCTACTCTCATTCACTTTTTGCCACTATTGTTCAGTGCTATGCTACTCACTTGACTTCCACCCGTTCAGTGAAAGTTGGAGCATTCTCATGTCACTTCCTTGTGCTAAAAAATTCCTGTGGGCTTCTTGGTAGGGAATTCTAGGCCAGTTACAAGTTAGTCTGAGAAGAAAAATTAATCCCCAAACTAAATTCCATTGAAGTTTTAAAAATTCACAAATTTTTGCATAACAGTTCTCAAACAGTTGATAGGAATATGCAAATGAGTGAACTGATGATGTCATCTCACAATTTTCCTTTGATCTTGTACAAATGTAAGAAATTAATTTTAAAAATCATTTTTTTTTCTTTTTGCCATGAAAATGTAAACTTGTACATGTACTCTGTATGTTATTCTTGGCTGAATAACTTCAAATACTAATGTAATGATCAGTCGGATACATGTATGTATGTACTGTATTAGGGTTTGCGGCTGTAGCAGAATAATGTTGGGGGAAGTGACATCACTACAGTGTACAGTGTCCATGTATTTGCATATTATTTACTCTTCAAAAGCTGTTTTGTGAAAACAAGCAAAACTTCACACTTTCATTACTTCTCTAATTTTAATGTGATTTTGATCAAATTTTCACTATTGTGTATTCAAAATGTTATTCATCTTAATTCAGACTAACTGTAGACTGGCCCCGAGTTCCCCTTTAAATTCACAGTGCAGAAGTAAACCATTGTTCCTCTGCCACTACACAATACATTTAGTACACACGGCAAGTTTATTATACAGTGTATTCTTGTATGTTTTTTACATGGTACATTATACAATGTAATAAGCCTTTAATGAGAAAACAATACACATACATCTACAGTACATGTGAATAATCACATACATAGTGCAAGAAAAATCATCATACACTGTAGAATGCTGTATGCATCAGAGAGACAGTGTACATGTACTGGGGTTGTACATTTTGATACACTATACACGATGTACAGCTGTACAATGAATGTGTTTGGATGGTTATGGTGAAATACGTGTATGTTGTGGTATGCTTTGCAGTGGAATGTGTTTTACAGGAATTTCACGTACACACAATCATATTGTACACTATACAGTTTTGTATTTAGCAAGAATCCTGACTAATGCAAGCTACATTGAACTCCAGTTTTAACAAGCACAGTTAGAACGAAGTAAAACTTCAGACCGCAATATTATCCACTCTATGTTTTTTTATTGTTTATTGGTTCGGTTATAACAAAATTTCGATACATTGTACATGTATAGGTGTATAACGAAATAAACTGCCGTCCCGAGGACTTTGTTATAACAGGAGTCCACTGTATGTGGAACCTGTTCCATGGGTACACAGTACTGATCTTGATTGTGCTGCTGATTGATGATGATATTGACAATTGTGGTGACGACAATAATGATTACACTGTATTATTATTACAGCCATTCCATCTAAGGGTCATCCAAAAAAAAAAAAAAAAAAAAACCACACACACATACACTTGTACAGTGTAGTTGATATGTACTTCAGGGTGTTAATTTTGAAAAAGAGTCGTGCTGCACTGAAATTGTTCAAATCTCATCTGTGGAATCTAGCCGGATGAAAAGTCACAGCCCCACACATTAGTTGTACAGTATATGAAATTTTAGGGTAAAATATCCATGACTAAAAAAAAAAAAGGAAAAAAAAAAGATTACTGAAAACACCTGTTGCCTCTGATTTTCTACACAGTAACTACATTGTACATGTAGATTCATTTCAGTTTAACAGTAATCGAGTATTCTGGTAGCAATTGTCCCATACATATACTTGTACACGTACATCCATTTTGAAAATGTTACAACAAAATTGATTCCTACGAAAGAAAAAAACAACGTTCTATTATTTGATAAATGTATGTTTGTAAACAACCCATACACACTCGCACATAGCAGGACATTCTGTCTCGAGGTAATCAGTGGTAATCACATCTCAACCATTTCTGTCTTTACACTACAATGACTACTGACTCCATCCACATCGTTGTGAGATGTTCTGTCACGAAAATCGCATTTGAGTTTGAAGGCTATTGCCAGCGTGAATAGGATTATAATTATGGTTCACCAAACTTGCTTCATATCTGACTCACATAACATGCATAATGTTCGAGGGGTCCAGGAGCCCTTATCATGCCAATAAGAACAGTGATGCTAGTAGCATTCAAACACACTAACTCACGTTCATACTGCAGCTGACTTCTGATTGGCTAAAAGTTTTCTTTTCGGTAATAATCTACCAACTGTAACTACTTCTTTTACCAGGTGTTTATAGTCGTGACAGCCCAGTCATGACAATACAGTACTACAATGATTTAATGATAAGGATGTGAGTCCTAACTTTCAGATGGATAGAGGTGATTATTTGCTTAAAAATCCACAGAGGGGAGAAAATATTTTTGTGTGCAAACAATGGGAGAGTCATGAGGGGATGACGTCATCAATCTTCGTGTATTCAGTCAGAGCATGTGTAACTTTAAAACCCCATAGCTTGAGCATGGTGTGAAGTTGTACTTTAAAGTCAACCTAAAACATGGAGTTGAGTCTCCCTTAATAAACAGACATAAATGCTTAATTTGATATAATACATGTCGGATTAAGTGTAATTTCTCGAGTCTCTTGTAAAAATTAGAAGTTAATCAGTTCTTTGCATAACGTGAAATTTCAATTAGAAAAGAAGGGTTCTTGCAATGTGAAATGTTGACAATTGCTGAAAGATTGATAATTATTACACAGACAGCGATACACACACATACAAATACACACAAACACACACACATACATACACACAATCGTAAAGCAAAAATCAAAATCGGCGGAAAGTTTGTGTGGTGAAAGAAATGAAATAACCCACCTGATGGTTATGAGCATTTGAATAGCAGTCTTTGACACTATATCTGGGCCATGACGTTTTAGTAATTCGACATAAACGTCATTATCTAATCGTATTATATCATGTACATTTCATTATTATATATAGGCATCTACAGGATGCAGCAGGCCAATATAATGTCCAGGTGTGTTATATTGATTTTCATCAAACTTCTTCTCGATAAAGGTTTTGACCTGATTCATTTGCCTACTAATATAAAGAAAAGTCTCACCGAAGGGGGTGGGGCAGTTTGATAATAAATCAAAATTACAGGTACTATCATTGCATATTGAATCAGTATGCATATTGCATACTGATTTTGAATAGTATTGATATTTGTGACTGAAAGCCGAATAAATGATGATAATGATAATAATAATAATAATAAGACATCATCATCATCATAATAATAAAAATAATGATCATAACAATAGTAATAACCATAATCAGATTCATCATAATAATCATGATAATAATGATAATAATATCTATAATACTGATCATGAAAAGCCGTTGAAAGAAAATCGAGAGTGGAGGAAAACAAAGATCTATTTTACTCCACATCACACACAATGGATCTAAAACGACAGTAATATTTTGCATTCACTTTAGTAGTTCCCGTTGCTGTCTTCTCCTGAAAGGGATAAACTAAGTGGTATAAGATATTAGAGGTGGTTACCTTTCTTTTCTGAACAGGGGCAAGTCCGTTCACCGGGATTAGATGATGAAATCAAAATTTGGAAATGAAAATAAGAACGAAGCGGCAATGATATCATGCCTTGGGTTATGGAAGATAATCTTCTATTTTGTAATTGTATGTAATTACGTATTCAATAAAGTCGACTAGTCTGCGCGAAAGCTTTCCGGGGACCCCAGAGAATATCACCGAGTCAGTTGAGCTTTCTTTCTTTTTTTATATCTCCTATCTTTTCCTCTCCTTTTCTAATGAATGAAAACACAGTTTGTATTTACTCTTATCCTGAATAAATATCTTGGACTCTGTGATGAATGAGCCGAAGGAGGAAAAAGACAAGAGCTCGAAAGGAAATCAATCAGGCAATGGACCCGAGAAGTCAGCTTTGCCACCGACTTCACCGAGAGAAAGGGCAGAATGAAAGTGGAGAGACGGAAGTATTGAGACTACAGAGGAGCATAAAAGGAGTGAAATCAATCCGTGATTCGCTAATCCTCTGACTCAATGCCATGTCAAGAAAGAGAGACACACACACATACACAAACAACAGACACACAGACACACACGCACACACACAGAATGGGACGGAGATGGAGAGACGGGAAAAACTGGAAAAGACGTGATATCATCGTGACTGCGGACAGATTTGGAAAAGTGCAGTAAGGTGTTACGCTTTGTGATGGAAATGTTGATATACGAACCCCCAGTTCATTATCCCTCGAAACCATCTTGCCATATCGGTCCATCTCTTTCTAAAATATTCTCTCCCGCTCATATATATATATATATATATATATATATATATATATATATATATATATATAGACAGAGACGGACAGAGAAAGAGAGATGCGTAAATATACGCGTATTCTTTAGACACGTTCCTATATGAACAGTATAATGAATGATAATACCCACACATGTATCAAAAGAGTTTTCCAATGTTATCATGACGATCTGTTTATCCATTGATTATTCTCTTTCATCGATCATCATGCTGTTTATTCCCAATCAAATCGTAGTAAACATACTAAAAAGTTAGATATTATTGGCTTTCTTGAAGAAATAACAAAGAAGGTGAAAGAAAATCTTAAACTATGACATATCGATGATCGCTTAAGGCTTAAAATATTCTGCAAGACATGACACGATTTAGGTGAGGATGAAATAAATCTTCACTACAGGAGCTTTTCGACGCCGTCGGACACTCATATACTAAATCAAGTAATAAATTCATACAATGTACTATGGTATTTATTGTAACTAAAATCAAAGAACACAATTATGTACATTTCCTTGTCCTGTATCATAACCCACTACAATAATATTTAATGTTAGTATATCAATCGGGACTCATGGCCAGCCGTTCATTGAAACCAAATAAAACTAAAACCAGAACCAAAACAAATCCAAATCAACCTAAACCCATTGAAATGAATTCCGTTAATTGATGTGTTTCTGCCCCCCCCCCCCCCATTTTCCATCCAATGAAATGCCTTGCTCCTTTTCATGTTATTCTTTGTGTTTCAAATTAGTTTATCAAACATTTTATTTATTCATATTCCTAAAATTCTTCTGACGAATCCAGTCACAGTCCTCCATGCCGCCACTCCTATCTATCTATCTACCTATCTATCTATCTACCTATCTTTCTATCTATCTATCTGCCTATCTTTCTATCTATATATCTACCTATCTATCTATTTATCTGTCTATCTATCTACATGTATCTATCTATCTATCTATCTACACGTATCTATCTATCTATCTATCTACCTATCTATCTCTATCTATCTATCTATCTATCTACATGTATTTATCATACCTATCTATCTATCTATCTATCTATCTATCTATCTATCCTAAACACACACTCTCTCTCTCCATTTCTCTATCACGTTCTCTCCTTCTCTGTCTCTTCTTTTTCTAATTTTCATATTTTCTATTCTATCATAATCATTCTCCTTCCTTCTATCTCTCATAAACTCTCTTTCAGTTGATTATCTCTTCTTCTTCTCAGTCCCTCCCCCCCCCCCCTCTCTCTCTCTCTCTCTTCTTTTGCTTTGTGTATTTTTCCCGCCAACGAATGTCTATTTCTCCTGTTTGTCATGATTTCCGGTCGTCTTTCAATTCGTCCGATTACACAAACTACATGAGATGTTCAATTTACATAGCATACAAGATGGGTTTTGAAGACAATGTTTGTCAAAGGGTACATCAAAGATGAAGATTGGGAGAAGAGGGGCGGTTAGAGAACGTAAGAGAAAGAAAAACAATAGCAGAAATAGGGATGAAGTATTCTATGAAGAGGCAAGCGACTCAGGAAAGAAGTTAATCCCGGCCTAAGGGGGCTTTTCCGTTGAGTGTGCTCGCGCCTATTGCAAGTGTACCTTGGGATTCGCTTGGCCTGGTCGGGCGCCATGCGCGGTTTGGGGGGAAGCCCGGCCGCACGATGGAGCTGCTTACGAGACGGGCCTCTCCGCAAGCCGGCGAAACCGGAAGGCTTTCACGGGGCTTCGCGATGCGGGAGCACGATTTATGAAGTAGGAAGTCGACCAAAGAGCGTGATTATTTGATTTCAACAGATTGTTAACATGGTCAGAGGATGGTGAAAATTTCATAACTCTGCGTTATTATCCTGTCCAGGCACAAAGTTTGGTGTTTGTTTTCCGAAGTTCAATAGGGCGTTGGTGTACATGTTAATCACAGACTTGCCATTACTGAGGGGCATGAGCTCTTGTCCGATTGTGTACAAGGTGATGAATAATGAACCCTCTGTCTAACTCATGATATCCTTCCCCTCGTCTTCTTTTGACCCTGTAAGGAAATCTATTGATGCATGTGCACAATTATGAGAAGCGCCTGAATTATTCATGCCGAAAAATATTCCCATGTGTCCGCATTGACCCAGATGTAAACATGACGAGAAATCCAGGTTCTTGGGAAGCGACACGGGTAATGCAGACATTGTGTATAGCATTACCACAAGCCATTTAACGGGCTGTAAACCCAAGCTGCAAAAAAACTAGGCAACTCTCGTTTTAAGATTACAGTATGAAACGTAACTATAGAATACTCCCATAATCATTAATGCTTCGAAAAGCAGAGAACACAGCACGTATAGTTTAAAGGTATTCGAGTGAACTCAGTCATAGTCCTCACAATGCAATCCAAACAAATAACAATTATTGCTAGGCATCGCCCGATGGTCAAACTAGTCCTGATGACAAGCAAGATATGTTTTAAACTGAGTTTTCAACTTTAGAGCAACTTACCTCTTCAGTGAAAACCGATAATAAGAGCTTGTTTGAGTGGCGACACCACCTACACCCGGCTATGCTTGCAGCAGTAGACGTAAAGTTAGTGAAGTTCGTATCTTGTTTGAGGGTGACTAAATTGTATTTTTTTCTTCGATGTTTTAGCTAGTCTCTGCTTGCATCACTGTTTTTATTCTGGGAATGTATGCCATTTCAGTAATACCTGAAGATTGTGGCTATCCTAGTTTTCATGTATATTCGTTATCTGCATTCATCAGTATTATTGATTGTGTGTGTGTGTGTGTGTGTGTGTGTGTGTGTGTGTGTGTGCGTGTGTGTGTGTGTGCGTGTGTGTGTGCGTGCGTGTGTGTGTGTGCGTGTTTGTGCGTATGTGTTTGTCATTTGTCTGTCTGATCTCTTTAATCATAAAACACCGAGGCTTTACCGACACCTGTTATCACACGAGTTTGTTTCTATAGGCTCATTTAGATTCATTCTTTACATCATTTCTTTTGTGCGCCAACATTACTTTGTCACTGTCCAATTTGTCCATTCATTATTAATGCTCTTTAAGATGTTTAATTTGTATTGCATTAGTTATTTGGATGCATGCTCGTTTGATAAATATGGCAATAAATGACTGGAAAAAGCTAAAAGAGAGAAATAAGATGATTGTACCCCCGGTTACATTTTGTCTTATATTTTGACATTGATTTCACACTTGTGGTAGATTGCATCTTTTCATCATGAATACAGATTAAACATTTGTTGTTATTACACTAAAATTCACAATTAAAACACGTAGACTCTACGTATAACTGACGTTATTATTCGTTTGAGCATCTCGTGAACAAAATGTTGCATAGTGTAAGTATTAATGAAGCTTGTGTCAATTTGTGTATAGCGGTATGAAAGTTATTTCAAAGTATCGTGACGCATGCGTATATACTCTTATGACTGTCGTGACTGTAATATTACACCTCGTCCATGTAAATAGCAATACATGTATTAATAGCCAGGGATTTGTAATATTAAACTGTCCGTATTCAATGTGTTTAATACAATATACAAAAAGTAGTTTCCGTAGATGGCCGATTCTTTTAGAGAGAGTATAGACTGAGACGTGATCTTCACATTTCTATGTGGTACAAAATAATCCCGTTACCATTTTTGGACAAATCTTGTAAAATGTTTGCTTATATATTTACTTTTTCATACCTTGAAGAAAGTTTAAGGAAACGAAAAATCCACGTATTGATCGTTGAGACCGAAATACGAATTCGGTGTTCTGATGACATTCGAGTGAGGGCGGTGTTCAAAAAAGCAGACTTTACACTGACGCGGAATATTCACGTTTTCCCGCCCCATTTTCCCTAAATCTAAGTGAGTGAATATGGGAAAAAGTCTTAGAACGATCCTCAAGGAATCAGGTAAGATTTCAATCTTCCTACGTTGGTTTTCATATGAAATTATCCATTTCCCTTCAGGACCAATTCTTTTGGAGAATGTTTCATTTTGTGTCACTTTTGTTAAAACGATGCCCTTGTGAAATCTGAATCTGACAATGAGCTAGGCTATGTGTTTTTTTTTTTTCATTAAGTGCATTTTGAATGTAAAGGAAAGCGCTTCCAATTTCCTCATTAGATACATTTTTCTTAAATAATTATTCATCCTGAACATCTGCTGATTACCCTGTAATGTCCGTCTGGTATCTTTCAGTCTTCGTTTACGAAAATGCTGCTAAGTTTTATTTTGTGTATAAGTGTGTTATTTCTATAACCTTTGCAGAATGTGAGTTGTTTAGTTGAGGTCTACACACAGAGCCATCATGTACTGTTTGTGACAGTTTGCGACACCAAATTTGTAACAGATTGTCATGTCGTGGGCATGTCTGTTTAGTAATTTTAATAATGATTCTTTATTTCTAAGAGAGCTTTGACACACTATTGATGAGACATTTTATAGTTCTTATAGATATCTACAAATTGAGAAATGATTTTTAAGCCATTGCATGTTAAACCAGAGAAATGCGTTTTTCACACATGTTGTCGAGATATATTGCTTCTTAATAATGGTGAGAATGCTATTCTTTGCTCAGATATGACTCTCTGGGGGTTAAGAATAGTGTTATTCGAGCAGAGGTAATATGACAATGGTAATATGAAGTTGCATGAAAATGCAATCCTTATTTGTGTATACGACATGAGATATCAGCATTTGACATAAATACCTTTGTCCAATGTCACACATAATAGCCTTGTCTTATCGAATGGATATGGATGAACTAAACCTATAATATCTGATGACTATGTTTATTCAAGTAGAAAATAACCTTCACATTTTTATATCGCTTTCAGCGCAAATATCGTTTTTAGTTACACGGTTACGGCATTGCAGAGATAGGGATTGTGATTGCCATCAGGAATAAAACTCTCTTTTAAACATCAGGGTTTTTGTGTTTGTTTTGTTTTGTCTTTTTTTTGTTGAAAAATTGCGCTGGATAGAGAAATCAAATATATTTTGACAATGATCCCAGATCAGAACATCAACCTCGGTTTGTTAGATTTCCTAACGCTCTTTGGTGTTTTCTTTCTTCTTGATTCCCCTGAGGCTTTGCAAACTCCTTTGCTTTCGTTTTCATGCAAGCTGCCGATAAAGGGCATTGTCGTCTGTTATAGTTCTCGATTTCAATTTTCATCTCTATTTTCTATCCAATATCACAATTTCCGTCGTTTTTATCAATATAGTATAGAGTCTGAAAAGAGGTCGTTGTCTTTTGTCTTCGGCCAATTTCACAATTTCCTTTGTTTTTATCTATATAGCATATAGGGTCTGAAAAGATGTTGTTTTCTTTTGTCGTCGGCCTATTCTTAACTTATTTGTCGCCTTCCATCTGTCTGTCTTTACTCCTATCCCATCCCGTTCCGCTCTCCCCCCCCCCCCCCCCCCACTTCTCCCTTTCCCTCTAATCCTGTTCCCGTCTTGTGTGTCGTCAGTCAACCACCATGCCCTCGATATGGAGAGGGCAAACAGGACGGGAGACAGGCGATTTTCCTCCACTGATAAAACGTCTCTGATTTGCATGATGACTGTGACATCAGGTCTGTGGAGACTTCGGCCAATTAGATTCGCTTGCACACATCGAGGCCACGGTTTGCATTGAAATGACAGCGAGGCTGAAATCCGGAGAGGTCTTCTGAACTATTGACAGTGGACTAGAAAGAGAACCGGAGTGATGTATGCACTTTATTCCTCTACAACAACAACGAGAAAAAACAAAAATGGTCGAGATTTGTCGTTAAGATTTAAAGTATTACGCGTACTTTTGATGGGTATCAAAGTATAAAAGCACCAACCTCTTACTAAATCAATTCTAGTAATTATTATTCTGTTCTCAATTCTTTTGAGATATTAGAGGCTTTTATGTGCTTATGGTCATCTGCATACAAATCATCTATGGGACTTCTTGTGGGTTCCCTTATCCTAATCAGAGAAGTTTTGTCATTATTTGTGTGTGTGAGCGTGTGTGTGTGTGTGTGTGTGCGTGTGTGTGTGTGTGTGTATGTGTATGTGTGTATATGTGTTTGTTTGTTTGTTTGTTTGTTTGTTCTGCCTTCAAAGTATTGACCACGGCACATCAGAATGTCCAGGATGGAAAGTATGTCATTTTGTGCCTAGGTATACATATCTAGAAAAGAATCTTCATATGCATGATATAGCGAAAACCTGATGATTATACAATCTTTATAGAACCTGTAACACCTGAAACTGAACTAATCCTATGTCATGACATAAGACACAGACAAATTGATGAGCAAAATGTTCCTCCCAAAGTCTGACAGAGGACGGAGATTGACAGTAGATCTTGTGCTTTGAGCTCGAGAGACCCTAACATCACAGGTGAAGCAAACTTTGTCATTTTGGAAGATAGAGGCAGGAGAGAAAAAAATCGAGAAAAATATAGCATGTGATGACGTAGTCTTCTGTAATCTCTCGTCCAGATGAGAAGCATGGTTAATATGGTTGTCAATAAGGCTTTCTTTGTCTCCAAATAGAAAGTCTGTCCATCTTCAATGCATCGTCCCTATAGGTAACAAGCTCTACGTATATCAAGGAGCAGTCACTTGTCTTTAGGGGGGTTTTGTGTCTGTGTGTTTGTTTTGTTTTGTCGTTTACGGTTCGAGGGAAGGAAGACAACTTTATGATCTACAGCTGAATTTCCTCACAGGGAGAAAACATCTCATAAGACAAAAGCCGTGTATAGTCATTATTGGTTATCACGCCTCTGAATATTACAATTGGTATCATGATTTCTATTATCACATTCACCAATGACCAATCATCATCATCATCAATGTCCTCACTGTCTTGACCTCAGCAAAAATTTGACCATCACTCAACATGGACTTCATCAACAGGTCCCCACCACCATCACAATCACCCTCATCACCAACGTAAGAAACAATAATGCCAATGCATTTATCAACATCATCATCGTCATTAGCATCAATAACCACAGCCCCCATCACTACTGCTAAAAGTTTTTACTCAACTGGAGACCACCAATGCCATATAAATGATTACAGCGGCTGCGAAAGTAGTGCCACTTTCAAACTTGTTTTCTTTTTCTGTCAATATTACTTATAGGTGGAACAATAGATTTCTACAGGCTATTTTAAGGCATGCCTCATATTCAAGATGTCTTCATCGAAATCGTCCCCTTCTAAAGAAGTCCCCGTCTCTTTGTTAACAAGTAACATAAATGCATCTTCACATAACGATTGTTCCTTCTTTTATGTTTTTATATATTACATATCAATTATTAGGCAGACTGACAGGTCCAATGGCGTGTGTGTGTGGTGGGGGAGGGGGGTTTGTGACGGAACCCCAAAAATCCTGTGTTTTAACGGGTGTCTGTAAGTAAACCTGTGTTTTGGGGAGGGGGATGGGGTGTAATAAATCTCAAAGATGGAAGTGAATGCATGTTGGCAGATTTACATGAATAACACCAATTGCAAAACTGCTTTAGTTTCAAGTGGCACCAAATCGGCTTGTCTGCTGAAGAAAGTGACTTTGACAAAGTTAGATGTGTGTGCCTTCTACCTTTTCACACCGACTTGAAATTGAAAAAAAAAAAAGGATGACACCGTATTGGTCTTTAGACATTTCCAAGCCTCAAATGCTTGGAGGTGAAAGGGGGAAGTTTGGAGTGAAAGTGAACGAGAGATGCTTGTTGTCCGTGAGATTAAAAACCAGACATAATGCATTTTTGTGTGCCATGTGGTAGAAAGGGGTAAGAGCAGAAGAGTGTGGGGAAACATGAGCGCCGGAGGGCAAGTGGCGTCGGAACCGGGTTCTCTCGACAAAATCCAGGATTAGTACGGAATTACGTCGATTGTCATTGAGCCGCTGACTCGCGCTGACTCTAAATAAAACGGGCAATTTAGAGACGTGAGAGCTATTTGGGCTCGGTGTGCGGCCTCTTCTATATCGAGGAAGCTCATAAAGGCCAGAAAATTGACGCCGCGGCTTTGCGATCGGTTTCCCACCAGCTACGGGGGCGACCAGTGCCCAGTACTCGGTCACAGCGGCGACGTTTGGAAGGCGATACCCCGGCCCTACCGGGAATGGGGCGAGCGGAAGGCTGGTGCTGGCTTGGCGCTGGGCAGGAAATGGAGCAATTTCTTGTCAACCGTCCTGAAGAGGCTCGATTTTTTTTTCTCTGTCTTCTAGGGTAGAGAAGTTATGTAGTAGACATCTCACTGAGTGAATAAGTACAAGTTGGAGGGAGGGAGAGGGAGAAAGAGTGAGTCGATGAGTGGACCCTTACTGGCACTGCTTGTTAGCGGAATCCATAGGGGTTTAGAGCTCATAATGGTACTTGGTGTGGATTATTATCAGTGTGAAAACTAAAAAAAAAAATTAAAAGAAAAGAAAAAAAGACGGAATCGATGAGCGAGTAAACTATGAGAGAGGGGAAGAAAGGTTGGAGTGTGCAGGGAAGTGTGATGTGTTAGCAGCCTCGGCGGTACTCCTCTGGGCATTTGGTGGAAGAACACGCAGCCTAAGAGGGTCCTCGTGCTGGCAGCGGGCGTGAAGAATCCTCTAATCTCGTCTCGTGTCGATGGACATCAGCAAAAGGCGTCGCAGTGGGACCCTCGATGTAAGCCGTATCGCCCGAGTTTACCTGGCCGCTAACTGCCGCGCTCCGCTGCGCGAAGCCACAGGCGGAACGGTACACAAGTGATCCTCCCCTCTTCCAGACCCCTAACTCGTCGAGAAACGTCCGTTGCG
Organism: Diadema antillarum; assembly: GCF_040938485.1. Taxonomy (NCBI): domain Eukaryota; kingdom Metazoa; phylum Echinodermata; class Echinoidea; order Diadematoida; family Diadematidae; genus Diadema; species Diadema antillarum. Next base: position 1,670,978 of record NW_027271100.1, read on the forward strand.
CTTAACAAAATCCGTGTTGGGTGATGACGATAACTATTTCAGCACTGCTTAATCTCTGAAAACAGCAACATTTGCATATCACACGTTGCCTTCATTTACAGGGCTCTCTCTCCAATCCAACAATCTTGATCCGAGATCATGTCGAAAACTGATTCTTACATTTTGTTTAAGCTTATTCTTATTTTTGTTCTGTTTTCTCTGCGCTGGAGGGGGTGGGTAACCAGTAAAACTATATATTCCCTATGATTTTGAGCAATCTGAGAAGAAAAGGCGAGTTTTTCCTTCTTGTCATTCTCTCCTTTTGTCGTTTATTGACCTTTGGTTGCCATACCCTTTTGTCAGCCACTCCGAGTTTTGACTGCATCCCTCGATTTGTAACACTTAATTCGACAAGCTATCAAACAACCATCACTGTATCGTTTCCATCAACATTGACAAGGGGAAAATAAGGAAACTGTAGCGAGGTAAGCGCGGGAGACGCATTAAGACTTCGACGTAGAGAGAGAAAAAAAAAGTGCGAGGAAACGAAACGGTAGGAAAGATTTTGACAAGATTACGTAGTTAAAATTATGATCGATGGTGTGAGAAAAGTGTGATGGAAGTACGCCTGGGAGTTGATTGAGGAAATTTCAGCGAACATTTTGCCTTATTTTCTCTCAATATTCGCTTACGCTTTATTTATTTCTTCTGTCTTGTATTTTCTTAGCAGGGGGAACTTAATCCATTAGTAAGGCCACGGGGATTCCAAGACTGGATCGCACGAGGGGCGTCGTCTGTTTATTTTTCTCTTGTTTTGATGGCGGGAAAATCCCAGCGGCTGCGCGATAAGGTAAAACGATAAAAGCTTATAGTTTTAATTCACTCGCTGAAATGAATTTAGGATCAATTTAATGTCAACAGCCATTCACGAGATATGTTAACGAAATCCGCCGGGGTTCGATCAAATTCTGTTAGCATGCGAAGGCTGGGGGGAGGTAATTGTCAGCCGGAGTATTGCGAAAACTAATCGGGCCGGAGAAGAGAAAGGTGCGAGAGAATTACGATGCGAGAGGTCGATGGGGCGTGAGGGGGCTGTGCTTGACGGAGTTTTGCCTAACGCTACCTCCACCATCACGTACCGCTTCATGAAGCGAACAGCATACAAGATGGAGAAGTCACCTTTCCCTTAATACCCCCTTCTATCTTTCTTCATCTTCTTTTTTTTTCTTCCTATTTTTCTCTCTCGCTCCTCTATTTTTCTTTAATTTTGTCTTTCTTTCTCTATATGTCTTCCGCACATTATCATATTTTAGTAAACAAAACGTTCGCATAAGCATTAGAATTATAAAACCACAAGCATCAAACAACTTGCTCTCTCTTTAATCAATCGCCATACGCGTATGCAGTTATTTAACTCTTGTATGAGGGGGTCCAAAAAAAAACATCAAAGAAAAGATAATGGGTGCTCAATATATGCAATGGGTTTGTGTCTTGTTCTTTTTCTTCTTTCTTGGAAGTATCTTTTTAAAGAATTTTCGCCCTGCTTGTTCATTTTCAAGTCTCGTCTTGGGCATTAACCCATTATTGTTAAGTCTGTATGTCATTGTAGTCTTTTGATATGATAATAGATACACACACACACACACACACACACACACACACACACACACACACATACACACACACATATATATATATATATATATATATATATATATATATACATATATACATATATACATATATATATACATATACACGTACATATTAAATTCAGGTAATGGAATCAGGACACAGGCAGTAGTTATACAAAACCTGTTGTAATTGTGCTTCCAACACAAATCCATTTATGAAAGGATGTTGATACAATCTCTGTGTTCTGTTTTCTTAGGCTGTCCAACATCATTACACAACACAAATAATGTCTGTTAATGATTATAACTTGAATTATTAAGATGAGGCACGCAGTCAAAAATTCCGCAACAAAATCATTCAAGTTTACGTTTTGAATATATTCTTCTTGTCCAGAAAATGCAGAAAAAGGCATCCCTATTTGGTTCTCTATAGGCATACCCAAACACACATGTGCAGATAAATACAACACACAAACACACACACAAGCGCAACACTCAAACATACACACACACACACACACACACACACACATAACAAGTACAAGATACAAACACATGTACACACATACATAGAGGCTCACTCATAGAAAACAAATAAAAAGAAAAAATTGAAATACATTGAAATCAACAGAATCCATGTCAGTCTTAAAATGGTTAACTCATCTAAGCATGCATTTACCATTTACTACGAGAATTACAACGAATTTCCATATGATATTTTGAAATGCTCGCATATTGCATTTTTATTCTCGTAATCTTACTGAGAAAACACCTTTGAATTAATAACATCGAATGTAAAGAGAGCGAGAGGCAGTGATGAGAAAATGAACCATTCGATCGTTCATTGATGTTTTACAAAGTTATTTAATTCAATTCAATTCAAATTTATTTTCATTTCCATCAAATAAACAGAGAAAACCATATACAATGTATAAGCAGAAAATATCTGTAATAATTGCGATATCTACATTATCATAATCAAGTAGGATCTGACTTTGTGTCATTCATTTTTCCCACCGTCTAGGTATCAAAATTAATGTATGCTTGTTTTCATATTTCTTTCCTTGAAAAAATAAGTGAAAAAATGTGTAGTATTTCAATTTCAATTTCAATTTATTTTTACATTTCTCAAGAAAATGTTCGTTCGTTTGCTTGTTTTGTTTGTTCATTTCCATCTGAGAAGATGGCTGGATAGCCCATATTCAGCTATACTAAGCTGTCATTCAATAAAAAGTAATTACACTTTTGAATGTACAACTGTTTTGACGTGAAAATAAACAAGAGTGGCTTGTTTAGAGTACAGTGGACTCTCGTTGGAAAAAGAAGAATGAAAATAAATGAACTGAATTGAATCGAATTGCAACGAAGTTCTCGGGACCAGCAGTTTTCTTTCGTTATATCGAAATTTCGTTATAACCACACAGATAAACAATGAAAATACATAGAGTGGATAATGTTGTGGCCTAATTTTTTTACTTCGTTGTAACCGGAATTTCGTTATAACCTTGTTCTTTATAACGGGAGTGCACTGTAGTATTAGTCTGTAGTCTTACAAAGTTTGGAAAAAAATATAATATGATGGAGCCTATGTAAATAAATAAATAAATAATTGAGGGGGAAAATAATTGATATAAGTTATATATTCATTATCACTATATTTCATCGACACTTTTCAAAGTCATTGCCGAAGTGAAAGCCCTATCATACAGGTCAGGATCGTTTCCTACCTCCCTTCCCCTGAAGCAAATTCCCCACAAGGTTATTGAATTATACGGATGAAAGAAAAATCACACTTTTGGAATTCAATATGCAATGTGCAATGTGCAAAAATAAACAACTGCAATGCATGATGCACGAGTTCCGCTATAGGTAATTCCCAGAAGTGATTCTATACAGGATGGGAAGTCACAAGAGGCATGAATATAATAATGATAATAACAAAAATAATGAACAATTGATATCTAGAATAATATTATATAATAGCATAGGATATTCAACTTGAGTTCAATTGTATTTAGCTTAAATTGGGCCGGAGGAACACAAAACTTTCATCACAAATGTTAAGGCGATACCGGAGTGATATATTTGAATATTGAATATCCCTGGTATTCTTTTCATTTCCCCGTCCCTTTTATGTGTAAGCCCACTTCTATTGACCTGAAGCAAAGTAATCATGATTGTCATTTACACTGTGTACACAATTTGGAGTCTTATATGGCTTGTCACGTTATTAAACAGTAACATTTTTGCTTTTGAAATCCGTACGATACCTAGCGAATCGAGACTGGCTGCCTCATTTTCAAAATAAAATACCAAGTTCATCAAGAATATGAATACAACTTCATATCACTACAATCACACTTGTAAATACAAACCTTGCATGTGCTTGCTTCCATGAACACAGGAAGACATATTTTATACCTTCTGAAGCACTACGGGGGTCTATTCTATTCTACCTATCAGTCAATGACATGGATAGTGTACAATTTATAGAATAATTTCAAAGAAACCAGGGTGACTTATAAAAGAATCCATCTACCTGACATGTATTTGGAGAAAGCGTAACAGACAAAGTAGATTTGACATTATCATGTGACACGTTTACAGAGTTTATTTGTTAACCTAGATTAATTTTTTTCTTTCATCTACTCTTTCTCCTATCTGTTGTCCTCTCTCTTCTTGTACTTTGATGTTTTGTTATGTCATCGTGTTCTCTTCCTTGTATGGTGTTGTGTCTTTTGTGCATATCTATGAAAGTGTTTGACATACGTGTGTATGTGCGTTGTATGTATATATGCGCTGTTGTGTTTGTCTTTTCCGGGTACACACGGTGCAATTCCTACTAGTACCTGTAGGTTGTAACACTGTTGGCATTATCTGGATTTGCATTTCCTTGTATTTTAGATTAGTATAGTTGCAGTTGATAATGATAATGTTCTTGTCACCTGCTGTACATGAATTAATTTTGGATGATTTTCAGGCCAATGCATATTACGTGTTAAGTGATTCACGTTTTGCAAGCTTTGCTTTGCAGTGGACCAATTTTGTCATTACTTTTTTGTTTTTTGTCAGCCTTCCAAAGTATATATTGCTATTCTTGGTTGTTCTATTATCAATGATAATACGAAATTGCATGATTATAATATACTTTATGATCCTAATACTATGTATCCTTACAACGTGATGAAAGAATGTGTCATATGCTGGATGAGTCAAAATTAATGCCAAATTGAATTGAAAAAGAAATGAAATGATTTTCTGGTCAATTGACATGTAATATTTGCATTTTTAGATTTCGAATTGCATTTTTGAGTGAACTTCCAAGGTTCAGCCAAGATGTATTTCCGTATATAATATATCTCCTTCGCCACTTTCAACGATGTTTTCAGCTTTTCGGTGCTTTTCAGTACCTTTCAGTACTGTTAAAAACTAGGTAGTAAGCGAGTTTACCTCCAATGATATGATTAATTAAATCTTATAATTATGAATGTCTTATCTGAATCCAGCTAAATGACGTTGTTGATCAAACTATAACAAGTATGATAACTTTGCAGGAAATCAAATTGTGATTTTCATAAAGCATTTGAGTTCATGTGACATTATGTTTGAAGGTGAGCGAGTGATTAAAGCAATTTGTTCATCTTTGTCATTTACTGAATTTATAAGCACCGTGGCATTTAAATATTTTTACTATGGCAGGTTTGTGATTATGACACTGTGTTGACTGTGAAATGTAACATTCAAGTGTTCAAAGGATCTTGGAAGTCACGACTTTTCAATATGAGAAATATAATTATGTGATTTATAAGTGTACCATCAATCATCTAGTTTTGTAAATGAAATACTGCAGTGGGTTGTATCGGGGTAGTTTTATTTGTGATTTGATTTCTTTTTTAAGTTAAACAGAAAAAAAAAGTTACAGACGCATTTGTACTAAAGCTGAATCTTGTCAGAGTATGGACGTTGGAGATAGAATTAGGTAATACATCAAAATATGGTAACTTCATCTGACTAAGAGGAAATTTATTCACTTGTTTATTCACTTATTCATTTTGTTCATTTATTCATTTATAGGTAATATCAATCGATATTATTATTACCTTGAAAACCCAAGAATTGTTTTAGCACAAACATCTTTAAAACATCATGGCCCAGACGTCTGGTATCTTTTACCCGACAACCTTAAACAATGTAGATCTATTCATTTATTTGAGAAAAAAAAACGGCTCAAAGATATGATGTTAAATCAATATGTCTGATCATTAGAGCACGTTGCTATTCATATGTCGTTTTTTCCATTCATTGCTATCATTCAAGAAAGGGCCCCGAAATGAACGTACACGATAGGAACGTAAAAGACACATTCATTATCACATACCCACAACTAATGTATACACACTTAAACGATTTTGCACAATGTACCCCCTTTTTTTCCCTCACTCTCTTTATCTCCACCCAGTGAATGGTGACTTGAGTATAACCCCTTTATATATCGTATTGTTCAGACAATTATTTCTTCGGCCTTTATCCCCGTCAAGCGTTTGCTTATATATGATGATGGTGTACTGTATTTTCTGTTATATTTAGAGTTGCTTAATTTGTCTTCTGAACGGCGGGTATACATGGGATTCTATGTTTGCATATTGTATGCACGAAATAACACCTGTTTTTGTTTTTGTTTTTCATTCAGCATTATCGTGGAATAATGTATATTTGAATATTAATCACTTTTTATCTGATTCAACTCTTAGATTCAAATAATATTATACTCGATTAGTTTGTTTAGATTGAGTTTGTATTACATCTATGTATGAAAAAGAAATTCAGAAATAAGATCAATCAATATTATGATATCCTTTGACAACATCATCTCATGAATCTCATTATTTCTCGATTTTTAATTTACTTTA